>NW_026542672.1:0-538798 GCF_028750875.1 Macrosteles quadrilineatus | reverse complement strand
CCTTGTACACACTTGTACAACCTTGTACACACTTGTACAACCTTGTACACACTTGTTTGTTCAAGCTTGTACACACTTGTACAACCTTGTACACACTTGTACACCCTTGTACACACTTGTACAACTTTTACAAACTTGTACACACTTGTACAAAATTGTACATTCTTGTACATACTTGTACACCCTTGTACACACTTGTACAACCTTGTACAAACCTGTACACCCTTGTACACACTTGTACAAGCTTGTACACACTTGTACAAGCTTGTACACACTTGTACACCCTTGTACAAACTTGTGCACCCTTGTACACTTTTGTACACCCTTGTACACATTTGTACAACCTTGTACAAACTTGTACACACTTGTACAAACTTGTACACACTTGTACAAACTTGTGTACACTTGTACAACCTTGTACACACGTGTACAACCTTGTACACACTTGTACAACCTTGTACACACTTGTACAACCTCGTACACACTTGTACAACCTTGTACACACTTGTACAACCTTGTACACAATTGTAAAACCTTGTACACACTTTTACAACCTTGTACACACTTGTACACCCTTGTACACACTTGTACAAAATTTTACATTCTTGTACATACTTGTACACCCTTGTACACACTTGTACAACCTTGTACAAACCTGTACACCCTTGTACACACTTGTACAAGCTTGTACACACTTGTACAAGCTTGTACACACTTGTACAAGCTTGTACACACTTGTACACCCTTGTACAAACTTGTGCACCCTTGAACACTTTTGTACACCCTTGTACACATTTGTACAACCTTGTACAAACTTAAACACACTTGTACAAACATGTACACACTTGAACAACCTTGTACACACTTGTACAAACTTGTACACACTTGTACAAGCTTGTACACACTTGTACAACCTTGTACACACTTGTACAACCTTGTACACACTTGTACAAGCTTGTACACACTTGTACAACCTTGTACACACTTGTACAACCTTTTACACAATTGTAAAATCTTGTACACACTTGTACATTCTTGTACAAACTTGTACTTACTTGTACAACCTTGTACAAACTTGTACACACTTGTACAAACTTTTACATCCTTGTATACATTTGTACACCCTTGTACACACTTGTACAACCTTGTACAAACCTGTACACCCTTGTACACACTTGTACAAGCTTGTACACGATTGTACACCCTTGTACACACTTGTGCACCCTTGTACACACTTGTACACCCTTGTACACACATGTACAACCTTTTACAAACTTGTACACACTTGTACAAACTTGTACATTCTTGTACATACTTTCACACCCTTGTAAACACTTGTACAAAATTGTACAAACCTGTACACCCTTGTAGACACTTGTACAAGCTTGTACACACTTGTACAAGCTTGTACACACTTGTACACCCTTGTACAAACTTGTGCACCCTTGTACACTTTTGTACACCCTTGTATACATTTGTACAAACTTGTACAAACTTGTACACACTTGTACAAACTTGTACACACTTGTACAAACTTGTACACCCTTGTACACACTTGTACAACCTTGTACACACTTGTACAACCTTGTACAAACCTGTACACCCTTGTACACACTTGTACAAGCTTGTACAACCTTGTACAAACCTGTACACCCTTGTACACACTTGTACAAGCTTGTACACACTTGTACAAGCTTGTACACACTTGTACAAGCTTGTACACACTTGTACACACTTGTACAAACTTGTGCAACCTTGTACACACTTGTACAACCTTGTACACACTTGTACAACCTTGTACACACTTGTTCAAGCTTGTACACACTTGTACAACCTTGTACACACTTTTACACCCTTGTACACACTTGTACAACCTTTTACAAACTTGTACACACTTGTACAAAATTGTACATTCTTGTACATACTTGTACACCCTTGTACACACTTGTACAACCTTGTACAAACCTGTACACCCTTGTACACACTTGTACAAGCTTGTACACACTTGTACAAGCTTGTACACACTTGTACAAGCTTGTACACACTTGTACACACTTGTACAAACTTGTGCACCCTTGTACACTTTTGTACACCCTTGTACACATTTGTACAACCTTGTACAAACTTGTACACACTTGTACAAACTTGTACACACTTGTACAAACTTGTGTACACTTGTACAACCTTGTACACACTTGTACAACCTTGTACACACTTGTACAACCTTGTACACACTTGTACAACCTCGTACACACTTGTACAACCTTGTACACACTTGTACAACCTTGTACACAATTGTAAAACCTTGTACACACTTATACAACCTTGTACACACTTGTACACCCTTGTACACACTTGTACAAAATTTTACATTCTTGTACATACTTGTACACCCTTGTACACACTTGTACAACCTTGTACACACTTGTACAACCTTGTACAAACCTGTACACCCTTGTACACACTTGTACAAGCTTGTACACACTTGTACAAGCTTGTACACACTTGTACAAGCTTGTACACACTTGTACAAGCTTGTACACACTTGTACACCCTTGTACAAACTTGTGCACCCTTGAACACTTTTGTACACCCTTGTACACATTTGTACAACCTTGTACAAACTTAAACACACTTGTACAAACATGTACACACTTGAACAACCTTGTACACACTTGTACAACCTTGTACACACTTGTACAAGCTTGTAGACACTTGTACAACCTTGTACACACTTGTACAACCTTGTACACACTTGTACAAGCTTGTACACACTTGTACAACCTTGTAAACACTTGTACAACCTTTTACACAATTGTAAAACCTTGTACACACTTGTACATTCTTGTACAAACTTGTACTTACTTGTACAACCTTGTACAAACTTGTACACACTTGTACAAACTTTTACATCCTTGTATACATTTGTACACCATTGTACACACTTGTACAACCTTGTACAAACCTGTACACCCTTGTACACACTTGTACAAGCTTGTACACGATTGTACACCCTTGTACACACTTGTGCACCCTTGTACTCACTTGTACACCCTTGTACACACATGTACAACCTTTTACAAACTTGTACACACTTGTACAAACTTGTACATTCTTGTACATACTTGTACACCCTTGTAAACACTTGTACAAAATTGTACAAACCTGTACACCCTTGTACACACTTGTACAAGCTTGTACACACTTGTACACCCTTGTACAAACTTGTGCACCCTTGTACACTTTTGTACACCCTTGTATACATTTGTACAAACTTGTACAAACTTGTACACACTTGTACAAACTTGTACACACTTGTACAAACTTGTACACCCTTGTACACACTTGTACAACCTTGTACACACTTGTACAACCTTGTACAAACCTGTACACCCTTGTACACACTTGTACAAGCTTGTACACGATTGTACACTCTTGTACACACTTGTGCAACCTTGTACACACTTGTACAACCTTGTACACACTTGTACAACCTTGTACACACTTGTTCAAGCTTGTACACACTTGTACAACCT
The DNA here is from genome assembly GCF_028750875.1 of Macrosteles quadrilineatus. Lineage (NCBI taxonomy): Eukaryota > Metazoa > Arthropoda > Insecta > Hemiptera > Cicadellidae > Macrosteles > Macrosteles quadrilineatus. Next base: position 535,262 of record NW_026542672.1, on the reverse strand, counting down.
TGTACACACTTGTACACCCTTGTACACACTTGTACAACCTTTTACAAACTTGTACACACTTGTACAAAATTGTACATTCTTGTACATACTTGTAACCCCTTGTACACACTTGTACAACCTTGTACAAACCTGTACACCCTTGTACACACTTGTACAAGCTTGTACACACTTGTACAAGCTTGTACACACTTGTACACCCTTGTACAAACTTGTGCACCCTTGTACACTTTTGTACACCCTTGTACACATTTGTACAACCTTGTACAAACTTGTACACACTTGTACAAACTTGTACACACTTGTACAAACTTGTGTACACTTGTACAACCTTGTACACACTTGTACAACCTTGTACACACTTGTACAACCTTGTACACACTTGTACAACCTCGTACACACTTGTACAACCTTGTACACACTTGTACAACCTTGTACACAATTGTAAAACCTTGTACACACTTTTACAACCTTGTACACACTTGTACACCCTTGTACACACTTGTACAAAATTTTACATTCTTGTACATACTTGTACACCCTTGTACACACTTGTACAACCTTGTACAAACCTGTACACCCTTGTACACACTTGTACAAGCTTGTACACACTTGTACACCCTTGTACAAACTTGTGCACCCTTGAACACTTTTGTACACCCTTGTACACATTTGTACAACCTTGTACAAACTTAAACACACTTGTACAAACATGTACACACTTGAACAACATTGTACACACTTGTACAAACCTTGTACACACTTGTACAAGCTTGTACACACTTGTACAACCTTGTACACACTTGTACAACCTTGTACACACTTGTACAAGCTTGTACACACTTGTACAACCTTGTGCACACTTGTACAACCTTGTACAAAATGGAACACCCTTGTACACACTTGTACAAGCTTGTTTACGATTGTACACCCTTGTACACACTTGTGCACCCTTGTACACACTTGTAAACCCTTGTACACACTTGTACAACCTTTTACAAACTTGTACACACTTGTACAAACTTGTACATTCTTGTACATACTTGTACACCCTTGTAAACACTTGTACAAACTTGTACAAACCTGTACACCCTTGTACACACTTGTACAAGCTTGTACACACTTGTACAAGCTTGTACACACTTGTACACCCTTGTACAAACTTGTGCACCCTTTGTACACTTTTGTACACCCTTGTATACATTTGTACAAACTTGTACAAACTTGTACACACTTGTACAAACTTGTACACACTTGTACAAACTTGTACACCCTTGTACACACTTGTACAACCTTGTACACACTTGTACAACCTTGTACACACTTGTACAACCTTGTACAAACCTGTACACCCTTGTACACACTTGTACAAGCTTGTACACGATTGTACACTCTTGTACACACTTGTGCAACCTTGTACACACTTGTACAACCTTGTAAACACTTGTACAACCTTGTACACACTTGTTCAAGCTTGTACACACTTGTACAACCTTGTACACACTTGTACACCCTTGTACACACTTGTACAACCTTTTACAAACTTGTACACACTTGTACAAAATTGTACATTCTTGTACATACTTGTACACCCTTGTACACACTTGTACACCCTTGTACAAACTTGTGCACCCTTGTACACTTTTGTACACCCTTGTACACATTTGTACAAACTTGTACAAACTTGTACACACTTGTACAAACTTGTACACACTTGTACAAACTTGTGTACAGTTGTACAACCTTGTACACACTTGTACAACCTTGTACACACTTGTACAACCTTGTACACACTTGTACAACCTTGTACACACTTGTACAACCTTGTACACAATTGTAAAACCTTGTACACACGTGTACAACCTTGTACAAACTTGTACACACTTGTACAAACTTGTACACCCTTGTACACACTTGTACAACCTTGTACACACTTGTACAAATTTGTACAACCTTGTACAAACTTGTACACACTTGTACAACCTTGTACAAACTTGTACACACTTGTACACACTTTTACATCCTTTTACACATTTGTACACCCTTGTACACACTCGTACAACCTTTTACAAACTTGTACACACTTGTACAAACTTGTACATTCTTGTACATACTTGTACAAGCTTGTACACACTTGTACACCCTTGTACAAACTTGTGCACCCTTGTACACTTTTGTACACCCTTGTACACACTTGTTCAACCTTGTACAAACCTGTAAACCCTTGTACAAGCTTGTACACACTTGTACAAGCTTGTACACACTTGTACACCCTTGTACAAACTTGTGCACCCTTGTACACTTTTGTACACCCTTGTACACATTTGTACAACCTTGTACAAACTTGTACACACTTGTACAAACTTGTACACACTTGTACAACCTTGTACACACTTGTACAACCTTGTACACACTTGTACAACCTTGTACACACTTGTACAACCTTGTACACACTTGTACAAGCTTGTACACACTTGTACAACCTTGTACACACTTGTACAACCTTGTACACACTTGTACAACCTTTTACACAATTGTAAAACCTTGTACACACTTGTACATTCTTGTACAAACTTGTACTTACTTGTACAACCTTGTACAAACTTGTACACACTTGTACAAACTTTTACAGCCTTGTACACATTTGTACACCCTTGTACACACTTGTACAACCTTGTACAAACCTGTACACCCCTGTACACACTTGTACAAGCTTGTACACGATTGTACACCCTTGTACACACTTGTGCACCATTGTACACACTTTTACACCCTTGTACACACTTGTACAACCTTTTACAAACTTGTACACACTTGTACAAACTTGTACATTCTTTTGTACACCCTTGTAAACACTTGTACAACCTTGTCCAAACCTGTACACCCTTGTACACACTTGTACAAGCTTGTACACACTTGTACAACCTTGTACACACTTGTACAAACTTGTACACACTTGTACAAGCTTGTACACACTTGTACAACCTTGTACACACTTGTACAACCTTGTACACACTTGTACAAGCTTGTACACACTTGTACAACCTTGTACACACTTGTACAACCTTTTACACAATTGTAAAATCTTGTACACACTTGTACATTCTTGTACAAACTTGTACTTACTTGTACAACCTTGTACAAACTTGTACACACTTGTACAAACTTTTACATCCTTGTATACATTTGTACACCCTTGTACACACTTGTACAACCTTGTACAAACCTGTACACCCTTGTACACACTTGTACAAGCTTGTACACGATTGTACACCCTTGTACACACTTGTGCACCCTTGTACACACTTGTACACCCTTGTACACACATGTACAACCTTTTACAAACTTGTACACACTTGTACAAACTTGTACATTCTTGTACATACTTTCACACCCTTGTAAACACTTGTACAAAATTGTACAAACCTGTACACCCTTGTAGACACTTGTACAAGCTTGTACACACTTGTACAAGCTTGTACACACTTGTACACCCTTGTACAAACTTGTGCACCCTTGTACACTTTTGTACACCCTTGTATACATTTGTACAAACTTGTACAAACTTGTACACACTTGTACAAACTTGTACACACTTGTACAAACTTGTACACCCTTGTACACACTTGTACAACCTTGTACACACTTGTACAACCTTGTACAAACCTGTACACCCTTGTACACACTTGTACAAGCTTGTACAACCTTGTACAAACCTGTACACCCTTGTACACACTTGTACAAGCTTGTACACACTTGTACAAGCTTGTACACACTTGTACAAGCTTGTACACACTTGTACACACTTGTACAAACTTGTGCAACCTTGTACACACTTGTACAACCTTGTACACACTTGTACAACCTTGTACACACTTGTTCAAGCTTGTACACACTTGTACAACCTTGTACACACTTTTACACCCTTGTACACACTTGTACAACCTTTTACAAACTTGTACACACTTGTACAAAATTGTACATTCTTGTACATACTTGTACACCCTTGTACACACTTGTACAACCTTGTACAAACCTGTACACCCTTGTACACACTTGTACAAGCTTGTACACACTTGTACAAGCTTGTACACACTTGTACAAGCTTGTACACACTTGTACACACTTGTACAAACTTGTGCACCCTTGTACACTTTTGTACACCCTTGTACACATTTGTACAACCTTGTACAAACTTGTACACACTTGTACAAACTTGTACACACTTGTACAAACTTGTGTACACTTGTACAACCTTGTACACACTTGTACAACCTTGTACACACTTGTACAACCTTGTACACACTTGTACAACCTCGTACACACTTGTACAACCTTGTACACACTTGTACAACCTTGTACACAATTGTAAAACCTTGTACACACTTATACAACCTTGTACACACTTGTACACCCTTGTACAAAATTTTACATTCTTGTACATACTTGTACACCCTTGTACACACTTGTACAACCTTGTACACACTTGTACAACCTTGTACAAACCTGTACACCCTTGTACACACTTGTACAAGCTTGTACACACTTGTACAAGCTTGTACACACTTGTACAAGCTTGTACACACTTGTACAAGCTTGTACACACTTGTACACCCTTGTACAAACTTGTGCACCCTTGAACACTTTTGTACACCCTTGTACACATTTGTACAACCTTGTACAAACTTAAACACACTTGTACAAACATGTACACACTTGAACAACCTTGTACACACTTGTACAACCTTGTACACACTTGTACAAGCTTGTAGACACTTGTACAACCTTGTACACACTTGTACAACCTTGTACACACTTGTACAAGCTTGTACACACTTGTACAACCTTGTAAACACTTGTACAACCTTTTACACAATTGTAAAACCTTGTACACACTTGTACATTCTTGTACAAACTTGTACTTACTTGTACAACCTTGTACAAACTTGTACACACTTGTACAAACTTTTACATCCTTGTATACATTTGTACACCATTGTACACACTTGTACAACCTTGTACAAACCTGTACACCCTTGTACACACTTGTACAAGCTTGTACACGATTGTACACCCTTGTACACACTTGTGCACCCTTGTACTCACTTGTACACCCTTGTACACACATGTACAACCTTTTACAAACTTGTACACACTTGTACAAACTTGTACATTCTTGTACATACTTGTACACACTTGTAAACACTTGTACAAAATTGTACAAACCTGTACACCCTTGTACACACTTGTACAAGCTTGTACACACTTGTACACCCTTGTACAAACTTGTGCACCCTTGTACACTTTTGTACACCCTTGTATACATTTGTACAAACTTGTACAAACTTGTACACACTTGTACAAACTTGTACACACTTGTACAAACTTGTACACCCTTGTACACACTTGTACAACCTTGTACACACTTGTACAACCTTGTACAAACCTGTACACCCTTGTACACACTTGTACAAGCTTGTACACGATTGTACACTCTTGTACACACTTGTGCAACCTTGTACACACTTGTACAACCTTGTACACACTTGTACAACCTTGTACACACTTGTTCAAGCTTGTACACACTTGTACAACCTTGTACACACTTGTACACCCTTGTACACACTTGTACAACCTTTTACAAACTTGTACACACTTGTACAAAATTGTACATTCTTGTACATACTTGTAACCCCTTGTACACACTTGTACAACCTTGTACAAACCTGTACACCCTTGTACACACTTGTACAAGCTTGTACACACTTGTACAAGCTTGTACACACTTGTACACCCTTGTACAAACTTGTGCACCCTTGTACACTTTTGTACACCCTTGTACACATTTGTACAACCTTGTACAAACTTGTACACACTTGTACAAACTTGTACACACTTGTACAAACTTGTGTACACTTGTACAACCTTGTACACACTTGTACAACCTTGTACACACTTGTACAACCTTGTACACACTTGTACAACCTCGTACACACTTGTACAACCTTGTACACACTTGTACAACCTTGTACACAATTGTAAAACCTTGTACACACTTTTACAACCTTGTACACACTTGTACACCCTTGTACACACTTGTACAAAATTTTACATTCTTGTACATACTTGTACACCCTTGTACACACTTGTACAACCTTGTACAAACCTGTACACCCTTGTACACACTTGTACAAGCTTGTACACACTTGTACACCCTTGTACAAACTTGTGCACCCTTGAACACTTTTGTACACCCTTGTACACATTTGTACAACCTTGTACAAACTTAAACACACTTGTACAAACATGTACACACTTGAACAACATTGTACACACTTGTACAAACCTTGTACACACTTGTACAAGCTTGTACACACTTGTACAACCTTGTACACACTTGTACAACCTTGTACACACTTGTACAAGCTTGTACACACTTGTACAACCTTGTGAACACTTGTACAACCTTGTACAAAATGGAACACCCTTGTACACACTTGTACAAGCTTGTTTACGATTGTACACCCTTGTACACACTTGTGCACCCTTGTACACACTTGTAAACCCTTGTACACACTTGTACAACCTTTTACAAACTTGTACACACTTGTACAAACTTGTACATTCTTGTACATACTTGTACACCCTTGTAAACACTTGTACAAACTTGTACAAACCTGTACACCCTTGTACACACTTGTACAAGCTTGTACACACTTGTACAAGCTTGTACACACTTGTACACCCTTGTACAAACTTGTGCACCCTTTGTACACTTTTGTACACCCTTGTATACATTTGTACAAACTTGTACAAACTTGTACACACTTGTACAAACTTGTACACACTTGTACAAACTTGTACACCCTTGTACACACTTGTACAACCTTGTACACACTTGTACAACCTTGTACACACTTGTACAACCTTGTACAAACCTGTACACCCTTGTACACACTTGTACAAGCTTGTACACGATTGTACACTCTTGTACACACTTGTGCAACCTTGTACACACTTGTACAACCTTGTAAACACTTGTACAACCTTGTACACACTTGTTCAAGCTTGTACACACTTGTACAACCTTGTACACACTTGTACACCCTTGTACACACTTGTACAACCTTTTACAAACTTGTACACACTTGTACAAAATTGTACATTCTTGTACATACTTGTACACCCTTGTACACACTTGTACACCCTTGTACAAACTTGTGCACCCTTGTACACTTTTGTACACCCTTGTACACATTTGTACAAACTTGTACAAACTTGTACACACTTGTACAAACTTGTACACACTTGTACAAACTTGTGTACAGTTGTACAACCTTGTACACACTTGTACAACCTTGTACACACTTGTACAACCTTGTACACACTTGTACAACCTTGTACACACTTGTACAACCTTGTACACAATTGTAAAACCTTGTACACACGTGTACAACCTTGTACAAACTTGTACACACTTGTACAAACTTGTACACCCTTGTACACACTTGTACAACCTTGTACACACTTGTACAAATTTGTACAACCTTGTACAAACTTGTACACACTTGTACAACCTTGTACAAACTTGTACACACTTGTACACACTTTTACATCCTTTTACACATTTGTACACCCTTGTACACACTCGTACAACCTTTTACAAACTTACACACTTGTACAAACTTGTACATTCTTGTACATACTTGTACAACCTTGTACACACTTGTACAACCTTGTACAAACCTGTAAACCCTTGTACAAGCTTGTACACACTTGTACAAGCTTGTACACACTTGTACACCCTTGTACAAACTTGTGCACCCTTGTACACTTTTGTACACCCTTGTACACACTTGTTCAACCTTGTACAAACCTGTAAACCCTTGTACAAGCTTGTACACACTTGTACAAGCTTGTACACACTTGTACACCCTTGTACAAACTTGTGCACCCTTGTACACTTTTGTACATCCTTGTACACATTTGTACAACCTTGTACAAACTTGTACACACTTGTACAAACTTGTACACACTTGTACAACCTTGTACACACTTGTACAACCTTGTACACACTTGTACAACCTTGTACACACTTGTACAACCTTGTACACACTTGTACAAGCTTGTACACACTTGTACAACCTTGTACACACTTGTACAACCTTGTACACACTTGTACAACCTTTTACACAATTGTAAAACCTTGTACACACTTGTACATTCTTGTACAAACTTGTACTTACTTGTACAACCTTGTACAAACTTGTACACACTTGTACAAACTTTTACAGCCTTGTACACATTTGTACACCCTTGTACACACTTGTACAACCTTGTACAAACCTGTACACCCCTGTACACACTTGTACAAGCTTGTACACGATTGTACACCCTTGTACACACTTGTGCACCATTGTACACACTTTTACACCCTTGTACACACTTGTACAACCTTTTACAAACTTGTACACACTTGTACAAACTTGTACATTCTTTTGTACACCCTTGTAAACACTTGTACAACCTTGTCCAAACCTGTACACCCTTGTACACACTTGTACAAGCTTGTACACACTTGTACAAGCTTGTACACACTTGTACACCCTTGTACAAACTTGTGCACCCTTGTACACTTTTGTACACCCTTGTATTAATTTGTACAACCTTGTACAAACTTGTACACACTTGTACAAACTTGTACAACCTTGTACAAACCTGTACACCCTTGTACACACTTGTACAAGCTTGTACACACTTGTACACCCTTGTACAAACTTGTGCACCCTTGAACACTTTTGAACAACCTTGTACACACTTGTACAAACCTTGTACAGACTTGTACAAGCTTGTACACACTTGTACAACCTTGTACACACTTGTACAACCTTGTACACACTTGTACAAGCTTGTACACACTTGTACAACCTTGTACACACTTGTACAACCTTGTACAAACCTGTACACCCTTGTACACACTTGTACAAGCTTGTACACGATTGTACACCCTTGTACACACTTGTGCACCCTTGTACACACTTGTACACCCTTGTAAACACTTGTACAACCTTGTACAAACCTGTACACCCTTGTACACACTTGTACAAGCTTGTACACACTTGTACAAGCTTGTACACACTTGTACACCCTTGTACAAACTTGTGCACCCTTGTACACTTTTGTACACCCTTGTATACATTTGTACAAACTTGTACAAACTTGTACACACTTGTACAAACTTGTACACACTTGTACACACTTGTACAAGCTTGTACACACTTGTACAAGCTTGTACACACTTGTACACCCTTGTACAAACTTGTGCACCCTTGTACACTTTTGTACACCCTTGTATACATTTGTACAAACTTGTACAAACTTGTACACACTTGTACAAACTTGTACACACTTGTACAAACTTGTACACCCTTGTACACACTTGTACAACCTTGTACACACTTGTACAACCTTGTACACACTTGTACAACCTTGTACAAACCTGTACACCCTTGTACACACTTGTACAAGCTTGTACACGATTGTACACTCTTGTACACACTTGTGCAACCTTGTACACACTTGTACAACCTTGTACACACTTGTACAACCTTGTACACACTTGTTCAAGCTTGTACACACTTGTACAACCTTGTACACACTTGTACACCCTTGTACACACTTGTACAACCTTTTACAAACTTGTACACACTTGTACAAAATTGTACATTCTTGTACATACTTGTACACCCTTGTACACACTTGTACACCCTTGTACAAACTTGTGCACCCTTGTACACTTTTGTACACCCTTGTACACATTTGTACAAACTTGTACAAACTTGTACACACTTGTACAAACTTGTACACACTTGTACAAACTTGTGCACCCTTGTACACTTTTGTACACCCTTGTATACATTTGTACAAACTTGTACAAACTTGTACACACTTGTACAAACTTGTACACACTTGTACAAACTTGTACACCCTTGTACACACTTGTACAACCTTGTACACACTTGTACAACCTTGTACACACTTGTACAACCTTGTAAAAACTTGTACAAGCTTGTACACGATTGTACACCCTTGTACACACTTGTGCACCCTTGTACACACTTGTACAACCTTGTACACACTTGTACAACCTTGTACACACTTGTACAACCTTGTACACACTTGTACAACCTTGTACACACTTGTACAACCTTGTACACACTTGTACAACCTTGTACACACTTGTACAACCTTGTACACACTTGTACAACCTTGTACACACTTGTACAAGCTTGTACACACTTGTACAACCTTGTACACACTTGTACAACCTTTTACACAATTGTAAAACCTTGTACACACTTGTACATTCTTGTACAAACTTGTACTTACTTGTACAACCTTGTACAAACTTGTACACACTTGTACAAACTTTTACATCCTTGTACACATTTGTACACCCTTGTACACACTTGTACAACCTTGTACAAACCTGTACAACCTTGTACACACTTGTACAAGCTTGTACACGATTGTACACCCTTGTACACACTTGTGCACCCTTGTATACACTTGTACACTCTTGTACACACTTGTACAACCTTTTACAAACTTGTACACACTTGTACAAACTTGTACATTCTTGTACATACTTGTACACCCTTGTAAACACTTGTACAACCTTGTACACTTTTGTACACCCTTGTATACATTTGTACAACCTTGTACAAACTTGTACACACTTGTACAAACTTGTACACACTTGTACAAACTTGTACACCCTTGTACACACTTGTACAACCTTGTACACACTTGTACAACCTTGTACAAACCTGTACACCCTTGTACACACTTGTACAAGCTTGTACACGATTGTACACCCTTGTACACACTTGTGCACCCTTGTACACACTTGTACACCCTTGTACACACTTGTACAACCTTTTACAAACTTGTACACACTTGTACAAACTTGTACATTCTTGTACATACTTGTACACCCTTGTAAACACTTGTACAACCTTGTACAAACCTGTACACCCTTGTACACACTTGTACAAGCTTGTACACACTTGTACAAGCTTGTACACACTTGTACAAGCTTGTACACACTTGTACAAGCTTGTACACACTTGTACAAGCTTGTACACACTTGTACAAGCTTGTACACACTTGTACACCCTTGTACAAACTTGTGCACCGTTGTACACTTTTGTACACCCTTGTATACATTTGTACAACCTTGTACAAACTTGTACACACTTGTACAAACTTGTACACACTTGTACAAACTTGTACACCCTTGTACACACTTGTACAACCTTGTACACTCTTGTTCAACCTTGTACACACTTGTACAACCTTGTACACAATTGTACAACCTTGTACGACCTAGTACACACTTGTACAACCTTGTACACACTTGTACAACCTTTTACACACTTGTACACCCTTGTAAACACTTGTACAACCTTGTACAAACCTGTACACCCTTGTACACACTTGTACAAGCTTGTACACACTTGAACAAGCTTGTACACACTTGTACAAGCTTGTACTTACTTGTACACCCTTGTTCAAACTTGTGCACCCTTGTACACTTTTGTACACCCTTGTACAAACTTGTACACACTTGTACAAACTTGTACACACTTGTACAAACTTTTACACCCTTGTACACACTTGTACAACCTTGTACACACTTGTACAACCTTGTACACACTTGTACAACCTTGTACACAATTGTACAACCTTGTACAACCTTGTACACACTTGTACAACCTTGTACACACTTATACAACCTTGTACACACTTGTACAACCTTGTACACACTTGTACACCTTTGTACACACTTGTACAACCTTGTACACACTTGTACAACATTGTACACACTTGTACAACCTTGTACACACTTTTTCAACCTTGTACACACTTATACAACCTTGTACACACTTGTACAACCTTGTACACACTTGTACAACCTTGTACACACTTGTACAACCTTGTACACACTTGTACAACCTTGTACACACTTGTACAACCTTGTAAAAACATGTACAACCTTGTACACACTTGTACACCCTTGTACACACTTGTACAAGCTTGTACACACTTGTACAAACTTGTACTTACTTGTACAAACTTGTACACCCTTGTACACACTTGTACAACCTTGTACACTCTTGTACAACCTTGTACACAATTGTACAACCTTGTACAACCTTGTACACACTTGTACAACCTTGTACACACTTGTACAACCTTTTACACACTTGTACACCTTTGTACACACTTGTACAACCTTGTACACACTTGTACAACCTTGTACACACTTGTACAACCTTGTACACACTTGTAAAACCTTTTACAAACTTGTACACACATGTACAAACTTGTACATTTTTGTACAAATGTATACAAGGGTGTACAAAAGTGTACAAGGGTGCACAAGTTTGTACAAGGGTGTACAAGTGTGTACAAGCTTGTACAAGTGTGTACAAGCTTGTACAAGTGTGTACAAGGGTGTACAGGTTTGTACAAGGTTGTACAAGTGTTTACAAGGGTGTACAAGTATGTACAAGAATGTACAAGTTTGTACAAGTGTGTACAAGTTTGTAAAAGGTTGTACAAGTGTGTACAAGGGTGTACAAGTGTGTACAAGGGTGCACAAGTGTGTACAAGGGTGTACAATCGTGTACAAGCTTGTACAAGTGTGTACAAGGGTGTACAGGTTTGTACAAGGTTGTACAAGTGTGTACAAGGTTGTACAAGTGTGTACAAGCTTGTACAAGTGTGTACAAGGTTGTACAAGTGTGTACAAGGTTGTACAAGTGTGTACAAGGTTGTACAAGTGTGTACAAGCTTGTACAAGTGTGTACAAGGTTTGTACAAGTGTGTACAAGGTTGTTCAAGTGTGTACATGTTTGTACAAGTGTGTTTAAGTTTGTACAAGGTTGTACAAATGTGTACAAGGATGCACAAAAGTGTTCAAGGGTGCACAAGTTTGTACAAGGGTGTACAAGTGTGTACAAGCTTGTACACGTGTGTACAAGCTTGTACAAGTGTGTACAAGCTTGTACAAGTGTGTACAAGTGTGTACAGGTTTGTACAAGGTTGTACAAGTGTGTACAAGGGTGTACAAGTATGTACAAGAATGTAAAATTTTGTACAAGTGTGTACAAGGGTGTACAAGTGTGTACAAGGTTGTAAAAGTGTGTACAAGGTTTTACAATTGTGTACAAGGTTGTACAAGTGTGTACAAGGTTGTACAAGTGTGTACGAGGTTGTACAAGTGTGTACAAGGTTGTACAAGTGTGTACAAGGTTGTACAAGTGTGTACAAGGTTGTACAAGTGTGGACAAGGTTGTACAAGTGTACACAAGTTTGTACAAGTGTGTACAAGTTTGTACAAGTGTGTACAAGTTTGTACAAGGTTGTACAAATGTGTACAAGGGTGTACAAAAGTGTACAAGGGTGCACAAGTTTGTACAAGGGTGTACAAGTGTGTACAAGCTTGTACAAGTGTGTACAAGCTTGTACAAGTGTGTACAAGGGTGTACCGGTTTGTACAAGGTTGTACAAGTGTGTACAAGGGTGTACAAGTATGTACAAGAATGTACAATTTTGTACAAGTGTGTACAAGTTTGTAAAAGGTTGTACAAGTGTGTACAAGGGTGTACAAGTGTGTACAAGGGTGTACAAGTGTGTACAAGGTTGTACAAGTGTGTACAAGGTTGTACAAGTGTGTACAAGGTTGTACAAGTGTGTACAAGGTTGCACAAGTGTGTACAAGAGTGTACAATCGTGTACAAGCTTGTACAAGTGTGTACAAGGGTGTACAGGTTTGTACAAGGTTGTACAAGTGTGTACAAGGTTGTACAAGTGTGTACAAGGGTGTACAAGTTTGTACAAGTGTGTACAAGTTTGTACAAGTGTGTACAAGTTTGTACAAGTTTGTACAAATGTATACAAGGGTGTACAAAAGTGTACAAGGGTGCACAAGTTTGTACAAGGGTGTACAAGTGTGTACAAGTATGTACAAGAATGTACAAGTTTGTACAAGTGTGTACAAGTTTGTAAAAGGTTGTACATGTGTGTACAAGGGTGTACAAGTGTGTACAAGGGTGCACAAGTGTGTACAAGGGTGTACAATCGTGTACAAGCTTGTACAAGTGTGTACAAGGGTGTACAGGTTTGTACAAGGTTGTACAAGTGTGTACAAGGGTGTACAAATGTATACAAGGATGTAAAAGTTTGTACAAGTGTGTACAAGTTTTTACAAGGTTGTACAAGTAAGTACAAGTTTGTACAAGAATGTACAAGTGTGTACAAGGTTTTACAATTGTGTAAAAGGTTGTACAAGTGTGTACAAGGTTGTACAAGTGTGTACAAGGTTGTACAAGTGTGTACAAGGTTGTACAAGTGTGTACAAGCTTGTACAAGTGTGTACAAGGTTGTACAAGTGTGTACAAGGTTGTACAAGTGTGTACAAGCTTTTACAAGTGTGTACAAGGTTGTACAAGTGTGTACAAGGTTGTTCAAGTGTGTACATGTTTGTACAAGTGTGTTTAAGTTTGTACAAGGTTGTACAAATGTGTACAAGGGTGTACAAAAGTGTTCAAGGGTGCACAAGTTTGTACAAGGGTGTACAAGTGTGTACAAGCTTGTACAAGTGTGTACAAGGGTGTACAGGTTTGTACAAGGTTGTACAAGTGTGTACAAGGGTGTACAAGTATGTACAAGAATGTAAAATCTTGTACAAGTGTGTACAAGGGTGTACAAGTGTGTACAAGGTTGTACAAGTGTGTACAAGGTTTTACAATTGTGTACAAGGTTGTACAAGTGTGTACAAGGTTGTACAAGTGTGTACGAGGTTGTACAAGTGTGTACAAGGTTGTACAAGTGTGTACAAGGTTGTACAAGTGTGTACAAGGTTGTACAAGTGTACACAAGTTTGTACAAGTGTGTACAAGTTTGTACAAGTGTGTACAAGTTTGTACAAGGTTGTACAAATGTGTACAAGGGTGTACAAAAGTGTACAAGGGTGCACAAGTTTGTACAAGGGTGTACAAGTGTGTACAAGCTTGTACAAGTGTGTACAAGGGTGTACAGGTTTTTACAAGGTTGTACAAGTGTGTACAAGGGTGTACAAGTATGTACAAGAATGTACAATTTTGTACAAGTGTGTACAAGTTTGTAAAAGGTTGTACAAGTGTGTACAAGGGTGTACAAGTGTGTACAAGGTTGTACAAGGGTGTACAAGTGTGTACAAGGTTGTACAAGTGTGTACAAGCTTTAACAAGTGTGTACAAGGTTGTACAAGTGTGTACAAGGTTTACAAGTGTGTACAAGGTTGCACAAGTGTGTACAAGAGTGTACAATCGTGTACAAGCTTGTACAAGTGTGTACAAGGGTGTACAGGTTTGTACAAGGTTGTACAAGTGTGTACAAGGTTGTACAAGTGTGTACAAGGGTGTACAAGTTTGTACAAGTGTGTACAAGTTTGTACAAGTGTGTACAAGTTTGTACAAGTTTGTACAAATGTATACAAGGGTGTACAAAAGTGTACAAGGGTGCACAAGTTTGTACAAGGGTGTACAAGTGTGTACAAGTATGTACAAGAATGTACAAGTTTGTACAAGTGTGTACAAATTTGTAAAAGGTTGTACATGTGTGTACAAGGGTGTACAAGTGTGTACAAGGGTGCACAAGTGTGTACAAGGGTGTACAATCGTGTACAAGCTTGTACAAGTGTGTACAAGGGTGTACAGGTTTGTACAAGGTTTTACAAGTGTGTACAAGGGTGTATAAATGTATACAAGGATGTAAAAGTTTGTACAAGTGTGTACAAGTTTTTACAAGGTTGTACAAGTAAGTACAAGTTTGTACAAGAATGTACAAGTGTGTACAAGGTTTTACAATTGTGTAAAAGGTTGTACAAGTGTGTACAAGGTTGTACAAGTGTGTACAAGCTTGTACAAGTGTGTACAAGGTTGTACA
Source organism: Macrosteles quadrilineatus (assembly GCF_028750875.1). Lineage (NCBI taxonomy): Eukaryota > Metazoa > Arthropoda > Insecta > Hemiptera > Cicadellidae > Macrosteles > Macrosteles quadrilineatus. The sequence continues at coordinate 519,269 of NW_026542672.1, read as the reverse complement.
AGTGTGTACAAGGTTGTACAAGTGTGTACAAGCTTGTACAAGTGTGTACAAGGTTGTACAAGTGTGTACAAGGTTGTTCAAGTGTGTACATGTTTGTACAAGTGTGTTTAAGTTTGTACAAGGTTGTACAAATGTGTACAAGGATGTACAAAAGTGTTCAAGGGTGCACAAGTTTGTACAAGGGTGTACAAGTGTGTACAAGCTTGTACAAGTGTGTACAAGCTTGTACAAGTGTGTACAAGCTTGTACAAGTGTGTACAAGGGTGTACAGGTTTGTACAAGGTTGTACAAGTGTGTACAAGGGTGTACAAGTATGTACAAGAATGTAAAATTTTGTACAAGTGTGTACAAGGGTGTACAAGTGTGTACAAGGTTGTACAAGTGTGTACAAGGTTTTACAATTGTGTACAAGGTTGTACAAGTGTGTACAAAGTTGTACAAGTGTGTACAAGGTTGTACAAGTGTGTACAAAGTTGTACAAGTGTACACAAGTTTGTACAAGTGTGTACAAGTTTGTACAAGTGTGTACAAGTTTGTACAAGGTTGTACAAATGTGTACAAGGGTGTACAAAAGTGTACAAGGGTGCACAAGTTTGAACAAGGGTGTACAAGTGTGTACAAGCTTGTACAAGTGTGTACAAGCTTGTACAAGTGTGTACAAGCTTGTACAAGTGTGTACAAGGGTGTACAGGTTTGTACAAGATTGTACAAGTGTGTACAAGGGTGTACAAGTATGTACAAGAATGTACAATTTTGTACAAGTGTGTACAAGTTTGTAAAAGGTTGTACAAGTGTGTACAAGGGTGTACAAGTGTGTACAAGGTTGTACAAGTGTGTACAAGCTTGAACAAGTGTGTACAAGGTTGTACAAGTGTGTACAAGGTTTACAAGTGTGTACAAGGTTGCACAAGTGTGTACAAGAGTGTACAATCGTGTACAAGCTTGTACAAGTGTGTACAAGGGTGTACAGGTTTGTACAAGGTTGTACAAGTGTGTACAAGGTTGTACAAGTGTGTACAAGGGTGTACAAGTTTGTACAAGTGTGTACAAGTTTGTACAAGTGTGTACAAGTTTGTACAAGTTTGTACAAATGTATACAAGGGTGTACAAAAGTGTACAAGGGTGCACAAGTTTGTACAAGAGTGTACAAGTGTGTACAAGCTTGTACAAGTGTGTACAAGCTTGTACAAGTGTGTACAAGGGTGTACAGGTTTGTACAATTTTGTACAAGTGTTTACAAGGGTGTACAAGTATGTACAAGAATGTACAAGTTTGTACAAGTGTGTACAAGTTTGTAAAAGGTTGTACATGTGTGTACAAGGGTGTACAAGTGTGTACAAGGGTGCACAAGTGTGTACAAGGGTGTACAATCGTGTACAAGCTTGTACAAGTGTGTACAAGGGTGAACAGGTTTGTACAAGGTTGTACAAGTGTGTACAACGGTGTACAAATGTATACAAGGATGTAAAAGTTTGTACAAGTGTGTACAAGTTTGTACAAGGTTGTACAAGTAAGTACAAGTTTGTACAAGAATGTACAAGTGTGTACAAGGTTTTACAATTGTGTAAAAGGTTGTACAAGTGTGTATAAGGTTGTACAAGTGTGTACAAGCTTGTACAAGTGTGTACAAGGTTGTACAAGTGTGTACAAGGTTGTACAAGTGTGTACAAGCTTGTACAAATGTGTACAAGGTTGTACAAGTGTGTACAAGGTTGTTCAAGTGTGTACATGTTTGTACAAGTGTGTTTAAGTTTGTACAAGGTTGTACAAATGTGTACAAGGGTGTACAAAAGTGTTCAAGGGTGCACAAGTTTGTACAAGGGTGTACAAGTGTGTACAAGCTTGTACAAGTGTGTACAAGGGTGTACAGTTTTGTAAAAGGTTGTACAAGTGTGTACAAGGGTGTACAAGTATGTACAAGAATGTAAAATTTTGTACAAGTGTGTACAAGGGTGTACAAGTGTGTACAAGGTTGTACAAGTGTGTACAAGGTTTTACAATTGTGTACAAGGTTGTACAAGTGTGTACAAGGTTGTACAAGTGTGTACGAGGTTGTACAAGTGTGTACAAGGTTGTACAAGTGTGTACAAGGCTGTACAAGTGTGTACAAGGTTGTACAAGTGTACACAAGTTTGTACAAGTGTGTACAAGTTTGTACAAGTGTGTACAAGTTTGTACAAGGTTGTACAAATGTGTACAAGGGTGTACAAAAGTGTACAAGGGTGCACAAGTTTGTACAAGGGTGTACAAGTGTGTACAAGCTTGTACAAGTGTGTACAAGCTTGTACAAGTGTGTACAAGGTTGTTCAAGTGTGTACATGTTTGTACAAGTGTGTTTAAGTTTGTACAAGGTTGTACAAATGTGTACAAGGGTGTACAAAAGTGTTCAAGGGTGCACAAGTTTGTACAAGGGTGTACAAGTGTGTACAAGCTTGTACAAGTGTGTACAAGCTTGTACAAGTGTGTACAAGGGTGTACAGGTTTGTACAAGGTTGTAAAAGTGTGTACAAGGGTGTACAAGTATGTACAAGAATGTAAAATTTTGTACAAGTGTGTACAAGGGTGTACAAGTGTGTACAAGGTTGTACAAGTGTGTACAAGGTTTTACAATTGTGTACAAGGTTGTACAAGTGTGTACAAGGTTGTACAAGTGTGTACGAGGTTGTACAAGTGTGTACAAGGTTGTACAAGTGTGTACAAGGTTGTACAAGTGTGTACAAGGTTGTACAAGTGTACACAAGTTTGTACAAGTGTGTACAAGTTTGTACAAGTGTGTACAAGTTTGTACAAGGTTGTACAAATGTGTACAAGGGTGTACAAAAGTGTACAAGGGTGCACAAGTTTGTACAAGGGTGTACAAGTGTGTACAAGCTTGTACAAGTGTGTACAAGCTTGTACAAGTGTGTACAAGCTTGTACAAGTGAGTACAAGGGTGTACAGGTTTGTACAAGGTTGTACAAGTGTTTACAAGGGTGTACAAGTATGTACAAGAATGTACAATTTTGTACAAGTGTGTACAAGTTTGTAAAAGGTTGTACAAGTGTGTACAAGGGTGTACAAGTGTGTACAAGGTTGTACAAGTGTGTACAAGCTTGAACAAGTGTGTACAAGGTTGTACAAGTGTGTACAAGGTTGTACAAGTGTGTACAAGGTTGCACAAGTGTGTACAAGAGTGTACAATCGTGTACAAGCTTGTACAAGTGTGTACAAGGGTGTACAGGTTTGTACAAGGTTGTACAAGTGTGTACAAGGTTGTACAAGTTTGTACAAGTGTGTACAAGTTTGTACAAGTGTGTACAAGTTTGTACAAGTTTGTACAAATGTATACAAGGGTGTACAAAAGTGTACAAGGGTGCACAAGTTTGTACAAGAGTGTACAAGTGTGTACAAGGGTGTACAAGTGTGTACAAGTTTGTACATGTGTGTACAAGTTTGTACAAGGTTGTACAAGAAAGTACAAGTTTGTACAAGAATGTACAAGTGTGTACAAGGTTTTACAAATGTGTAAAAGGTTTTACAAGTGTGTACAAGCTTGTACAAGTGTGTACAAGCTTGTACAAGTGTGTACAAGGTTGTACAAGTGTGTACAAGGTTGTACAAGTGTGTACAAGCTTGTACAAGTGTGTACAAGGTTGTACAAGTGTGTACAAGTTTGTACAAGTGTGTACAAGTTTGAACAAGTGTGTACAAGTTGAACAAGGTTGTACAAATGTGTACAAGGGTGTACAAAAGTGTACAAGGGTGCACAAGTTTGTACAAGGGTGTACAAGTGTGTACAAGCTTGTACAAGTGTGTACAAGCTTGTACAAGTGTGTACAAGGGTGTACAAGTGTGTACAAGTTTGTACAAGGTTGTACAAATGTGTACAAGGGTGTACAAAAGTGTACAAGGGTGCACAAGTTTGTACAAGGGTGTACAAGTGTGTACAAGCTTGTACAAGTGTGTACAAGCTTGTACAAGTGTGTACAAGGGTGTACAGGTTTGTACAAGGTTGTACAAGTGTGTACAAGGGTGTACAAGTATGTACAAGAATGTACAATTTTGTACAAGTGTGTACAAGTTTGTAAAAGGTTGTACAAGTGTGTACAAGGGTGTACAAGTGTGTACAAGGTTGTACAAGTGTGTACAAGCTTGAACAAGTGTGTACAAGGTTGTACAAGTGTGTACAAGGTTGTACAAGTGTGTACAAGGGTGTACAGGTTTGTACAAGGTTGTACAAGTGTGTACAAGGTTGTACAAGTGTGTACAAGGGTGTACAAGTTTGTACAAGTGTGTACAAGTTTGTACAAGTGTGTACAAGTTTGTACAAGTTTGTACAAATGTATACAAGGGTGTACAAAAGTGTACAAGGGTGCACAAGTTTGTACAAGGGTGTACAAGTGTGTACAAGCTTGTACAAGTGTGTACAAGCTTGTACAAGTGTGTACAAGGGTGTACAGGTTTGTACAATTTTGTACAAGTGTTTACAAGGGTGTATAAGTATGTACAAGAATGTACAAGTTTGTACAAGTGTGTACAAGTTTGTAAAAGTTTGTACATGTGTGTACAAGGGTGTACAAGTGTGTACAAGGGTGCACAAGTGTGTACAAGGGTGTACAATCGTGTACAAGCTTGTACAAGTGTGTACAAGGGTGTACAGGTTTGTACAAGGTTGTACAAGTGTGTACAAGGGTGTACAAATGTATACAAGGATGTAAAAGTTTGTACAAGTGTGTACAAGTTTGTACAAGGTTGTACAAGTAAGTACAAGTTTGTACAAGAATGTACAAGTGTGTACAAGGTTTTACAATTGTGTAAAAGGTTGTACAAGTGTGTACAAGGTTGTACAAGTGTGTACAAGGTTGTACAAGTGTGTACAAGGTTGTACAAGTGTATACAAGCTTGTACAAGTGTGTACATGTTTGTACAAGTGTGTTTAAGTTTGTACAAGGTTGTACAAATGTGTACAAGGGTGTACAAAAGTGTTCAAGGGTGCACAAGTTTGTACAAGGGTGTACAAGTGTGTACAAGCTTGTACAAGTGTGTTCAAGCTTGTACAAGTGTGTACAAGCTTGTACAAGTGTGTACAAGGGTGTACAGGTTTGTACAAGGTTGTACAAGTGTGTACAAGGGTGTACAAGTATGTACAAGAATGTAAAATTTTGTACAAGTGTGTACAAGGGTGTACAAGTGTGTACAAGGTTGTACAAGTGTGTACAAGGTTTTACAATTGTGTACAAGGTTGTACAAGTGTGTACAAGGTTGTACAAGTGTGTACGAGGTTGTACAAGTGTGTACGAGGTTGTACAAGTGAGTACAAGGTTGTACAAGTGTGTACAAGTTTGTACAAGGTTGTACACGTGTGTACAAGGTTTTACAATTGTGTACAAGGTTGTACAAGTGTGTACAAGGTTGTACAAGTGTGTACAAGGTTGTACAAGTGTGTACAAGGTTGTACAAGTGTGTACAAGGTTGTACAAGTGTGTACAAGGTTGTACAAGTGTACACAAGTTTGTACAAGTGTGTACAAGTTTGTACAAGTGTGTACAAGTTTGTACAAGTTTGTACAAATGTGTACAAGGGTGTACAAAAGTGTACAAGGGTGCACAAGTTTGTACAAGGGTGTACAAGTGTGTACAAGGGTGTACAAGTATGTACAAGAATGTAAAATTTTGTACAAATGTGTACAAGTTTGTAAAACGTTGTACAAGTGTGTACAAGGGTGTACAAGTGTGTACAAGGTTGTACAAGTGTGTACAAGCTTGAACAAGTGTGTACAAGGTTGTACAAGTGTGTACAAGGTTGTACAAGTGTGTACAAGGTTGCACAAGTGTGTACAAGAGTGTACAATCGTGTACAAGCTTGTACAAGTGTGTACAAGGGTGTACAGGTTTGTACAAGGTTGTACAAGTGTGTACAAGGTTGTACAAGTGTGTACAAGGTTGTACAAGTGTGTACAAGGGTGTACAAGTTTGTACAAGTGTGTACAAGTTTGTACAAGTGTGTACAAGTTTGTACAAGTTTGTACAAATGTATACAAGGGTGTACAAAAGTGTACAAGGGTGCACAAGTTTGTACAAGGGTGTACAAGTGTGTACAAGCTTGTACAAGTGTGTACAAGCTTGTACAAGTGTGTACAAGGGTGTACAGGTTTGTACAAGGTTGTACAAGTGTTTACAAGGGTGTACAAGTATGTACAAGAATGTACAAGTTTGTACAAGTGTGTACAAGTTTGTAAAAGGTTGTACAAGTGTGTACAAGGGTGTACAAGTGTGTACAAGGGTGCACAAGTGTGTACAAGGGTGTACAATCGTGTACAAGCTTGTACAAGTGTGTACAAGGGTGTACAGGTTTGTACAAGGTTGTACAAGTGTGTACAAGGTTGTACAAGTGTGTACAAGCTTGTACAAGTGTGTACAAGGTTGTACAAGTGTGTACAAGGTTGTACAAGTGTGTACAAGCTTGTACAAGTGTGTACAAGGTTTGTACAAGTGTGTACAAGGTTGTTCAAGTGTGTACATGTTTGTACAAGTGTGTTTAAGTTTGTACAAGGTTGTACAAATGTGTACAAGGGTGTACAAAAGTGTTCAAGGGTGCACAAGTTTGTACAAGGGTGTACAAAAGTGTACAAGCTTGTACAAGTGTGTACAAGGGTGTACAGGTTTGTACAAGGTTGTACAAGTGTGTACAAGGGTGTACAAGTATGTACAAGAATGTAAAATTTTGTACAAGTGTGTACAAGGGTGTACAAGTGTGTACAAGGTTGTAAAAGTGTGTACAAGGTTTTACAATTGTGTACAAGGCTGTACAAGGTTGTACAAGTGTGTACGAGGTTGTACAAGTGTGTACAAGGTTGTACAAGTGTGTACAAGTTTGTACAAGTGTGTACAAGGTTGTACAAGTGTACACAAGTTTGTACAAGTGTGTACAAGTTTGTACAAGTGTGTACAAGTTTGTACAAGGTTGTACAAATGTGTACAAGGGTGTACAAAAGTGTACAAGGGTGCACAAGTTTGTACAAGGGTGTACAAGTGTGTACAAGCTTGTACAAGTGTGTACAAGCTTGTACAAGTGTGTACAAGGGTGTACAGGTTTGTACAAGGTTGTACAAGTGTGTACAAGGGTGTACAAGTATGTACAAGAATGTACAATTTTGTACAAGTGTGTACAAGTTTGTAAAAGGTTGTACAAGTGTGTACAAGGGTGTACAAGTGTGTACAAGGTTGTACAAGTGTGTACAAGCTTGAACAAGTGTGTACAAGGTTGTACAAGTGTGTACAAGGTTGTACAAGTGTGTACAAGGTTGCACAAGTGTGTACAAGAGTGAACAATCGTGTACAAGCTTGTACAAGTGTGTACAAGGGTGTACAGGTTTGTACAAGGTTGTACAAGTGTGTACAAGGTTGTACAAGTGTGTACAAGGGTGTACAAGTTTGTACAAGTGTGTACAAGTTTGTACAAGTGTGAACAAGTTTGTACAAGTTTGTACAAATGTATACAAGGGTGTACAAAAGTGTACAAGGGTGCACAAGTTTGTACAAGGGTGTACAAGTGTGTACAAGCTTGTACAAGTGTGTACAAGCTTGTACAAGTGTGTACAAGGGTGTACAGGTTTGTACAATTTTGTACAAGTGTTTACAAGGGTGTACAAGTATGTACAAGAATGTACAAGTTTGTACAAATGTGTACAAGTTTGTAAAAGGTTGTACATGTGTGTACAAGGGTGTACAAGTGTGTACAAGGGTGCACAAGTGTGTACAAGGGTGTACAATCGTGTACAAGCTTGTACAAGTGTGTGCAAGGGTGTACTGGTTTGTACAAGGTTGTACAAGTGTGTACAAGGGTGTACAAATGTATACAAGGATGTAAAAGTTTGTACATGTGTGTACAAGTTTGTACAAGGTTGTACAAGTAAGTACAAGTTTGTACAAGAATGTACAAGTGTGTACAAGGTTTTACAAATGTGTAAAAGGTTTTACAAGTGTGTACAAGCTTGTACAAGTGTGTACAAGCTTGTACAAGTGTGTACAAGGTTGTACAAGTGTGTACAAGGTTGTACAAGTGTGTACAAGCTTGTACAAGTGTGTACAAGGTTGTACAAGTGTGTACAAGGTTGTTCAAGTGTGTACATGTTTGTACAAGTGTGTTTAAGTTTGTACAAGGTTGTACAAATGTGTACAAGGGTGTACAAAAGTGTTCAAGGGTGCACAAGTTTGTACAAGGGTGTACAAGTGTGTACAAGCTTGTACAAGTGTGTACAAGCTTGTACAAGTGTGTACAAGCTTGTACAAGTGTGTACAAGGGTGTACAGGTTTGTACAAGGTTGTACAAGTGTGTACAAGGGTGTACAAGTATGTACAAGAATGTAAAATTTTGTACAAGTGTGTACAAGGGTGTACAAGTGTGTACAAGGTTGTACAAGTGTGTACAAGGTTTTACAATTGTGTACAAGGTTGTACAAGTGTGTACAAGGTTGTACAAGTGTGTACGAGGTTGTACAAATGTGTACAAGGTTGTACAAGTGTGTACAAGGTTGTACAAGTGTGTACAAGGTTGTACAAGTGTACACAAGTTTGTACAAGTGTGTACAAGTTTGTACAAGTGTGTACAAGTTTGTACAAGGTTGTACAAATGTGTACAAGGGAGTACAAAAGTGTACAAGGGTGCACAAGTTTGTACAAGGGTGTACAAGTGTGTACAAGCTTGTACAAGTGTGTACAAGCTTGTACAAGTGTGTACAAGGGTGTACAGGTTTGTACAAGGTTGTACAAGTGTGTACAAGGGTGTACAAGTATGTACAAGAATGTACAATTTTGTACAAGTGTGTACAAGTTTGTAAAAGGTTATACAAGTGTGTACAAGGGTGTACAAGTGTGTACAAGGTTGTACAAGTGTGTACAAGCTTGAACAAGTATGTACAAGGTTGTACAAGTGTGTACAAGGTTGTACAAGTGTGTACAAGGTTGCACAAGTGTGTACAAGAGTGTACAATCGTGTACAAGCTTGTACAAGTGTGTACAAGGGTGTACAGGTTTGTACAAGTTTGTACAAGTGTGTACAAGGTTGTACAAGTGTGTACAAGGTTGTACAAGTTTGTACAAGTGTGTACAGGTTTGTACAAGGTTGTACAAGTGTGTACAAGGGTGTACAAGTATGTACAAGAATGTACAATTTTGTACAAGTGTGTACAAGTTTGTAAAAGGTTGTACAAGTGTGTACAAGGGTGTACAAGTGTGTACAAGGTTGTACAAGTGTGTACAAGCTTGAACAAGTGTGTACAAGGTTTTTAAGTGTGTACAAGGTTGTACAAGTGTGTACAAGGTTGCACAAGTGTGTACAAGAGTGTACAATCGTGTACAAGCTTGTACAAGTGCGTACAAGGGTGTACAGGTTTGTACAAGGTTGTACAAGTGTGTACAAGGTTGTACAAGTGTGTACAAGGGTGTACAAGTTTGTACAAGTGTGTACAAGTTTGTACAAGTGTGTACAAGTTTGTACAAATGTATACAAGGGTGTACAAAAGTGTACAAGGGTGCACAAGTTTGTACAAGGGTGTACAAGTGTGTACAAGCTTGTACAAGTGTGTACAAGCTTGTACAAGTGTGTACAAGGGTGTACAGGTTTGTACAATTTTGTACAAGTGTTTACAAGGGTGTACAAGTATGTACAAGAATGTACAAGTTTGTACAAGTGTGTACAAGTTTGTAAAAGGTTGTACATGTGTGTACAAGGGTGTACAAGTGTGTACAAGGGTGCACAAGTGTGTACAAGGGTGTACAATCGTGTACAAGCTTGTACAAGTGTGTACAAGGGTGTACAGGTTTGTACAAGGTTGTACAAGTGTGTACAAGGGTGTACAAATGTATACAAGGATGTAAAAGTTTGTACAAGTGTGTACAAGTTTGTACAAGGTAGTACAAGTAAGTACAAGTTTGTACAAGAATGTACAAGTGTGTACAAGGTTTTACAATTGTGTAAAAGGTTGTACAAGTGTGTACAAGGTTGTACAAGTGTGTACAAGCTTGTACAAGTGTGTACAAGGTTGTACAAGTGTGTACAAGGTTGTACAAGTGTATACAAGCTTGTACAAGTGTGTACAAGGTTGTTCAAGTGTGTACATGTTTGTACAAGTGTGTTTAAGTTTGTACAAGGTTGTACAAATGTGTACAAGGGTGTACAAAAGTGTTCAAGGGTGCACAAGTTTGTACAAGGGTGTACAAGTGTGTACAAGCTTGTACAAGTGTGTACAAGGGTGTACAGGTTTGTACAAGGTTGTACAAGTGTGTACAAGGGTGTACAAGTGTGTACAAGGTTGTACAAGTGTGTACAAGGTTTTACAATTGTGTACAAGGTTGTACAAGTGTGTACAAGGTTGTACAAGTGTGTACGAGGTTGTACAAGTGTGTACAAGGTTGTACAATTGTGTACAAGGTTGTACAAGTGTGTACAAGTTTGTACAAGTGTGTACAAGTTTGTACAAGGTTGTACAAATAAGACATCCCTCTAAATAACAAGACATCCCTCCAAATATTAAGACATCCCTCTAAATAACAAGACATCCCTCTAAATAACAAGACATCCCTCTAATAAACTAGACATTCCGCTAAATATTAAGACATCCCTCTAAATAACAAGACATCCCTCCAAATACCAAGACATCCCTCTAAATATTAAGACATCCCTCCAAATAACAAGACAACCCTTTAAAAAACAAAACAACCCTTTAAAAAACAAGACATCCCTCTAAATAACAAGACATCCCTCTAAATATTAAGACATCCCTCCAAATAACAAAACATCCCTCTAAATAACAAGACATCCCACTAAATAACAAGACGTCCCTCTAAATAACAAGACATCCCTTTTAAATAACAAGACATTCCTCTAAATAACAAGACATCCCTCTAAATAACAAGACATCCCTCCAAATAAAAAGACATCCCTCTAAATAGCAAGACATCCCTCTAAATAACAAGACATCCCTCCAAATAACAAGATATCCCTCTAAATAACAAGACATTCCTCCAAATAACAAGACTTCCCTCCAAATAAGAAGACATCCCTCTAAATAACAAGACATCCCTCTAAATAACAAGACATCCCTCCAAAAAACAAAAAAACCCTCTAAAAAACAAGACATCCCTCTAAATAAAAAGACATCTCTCCAAATAACAAGACATCCCTCTAAATAACAAGACATCCCACTAAAAAACAAGACATCCCTCTAAATATTAAGACATCCCTCTAAATAACAAGACATCCCTCCAAATATTAAGACATCCCTCTAAATAACAAGACATCCCTCTAAATAACAAGACATCCCTCTAATAAACTAGACATTCCGCTAAATATTAAGACATCCCTCTAAATAACAAGACATCCCTCTAAATAACAAGACATCCCTCCAAATATGAAGACATCCCTCTAAATAACAAGACATCCCTCTAAATAACAAGACATCCCTCTAAATAACAAGACATCTCTCTAAATATTAAGACATTCCTTCAAATAACAAGACATCCCTCTAAATAACAAGACATCCCTCCAAATATGAAGACATCCCTCTAAATAACAAGACATCCCTCTAAATAACAAGACATCCCTCTAAATAACAAGACATCTCTCTAAATATTAAGACATCCCTTCAAATAACAAGACATCCCTCTAAATAACAAGACATCCCTCTAAATAACAAGACATCCCTCTAAATAACAAGACATCCCTCTAAATAACAAGACATCCCTCCAAATAACAAGACAACCCACTAAAAAACAAAAAAAACCCTCTAAATAACAAGACATCTTTTTTAAAATCAAGACATCCCTCTAAATATCAAGACATCCCTCTAAATAACAAGACATCCATCTATATAACAAGACATTCCTCTAAATATTAAGACATCCCTCTAAATAACAAGACATACCTGTAAATAACAAGACATCCCTCTAAATAACAAGACATCCCATCTAAATTACAACACAACCCTCTAAAAAACAAGACATCCCTCCAAATAACAAGACAACCCTCTAAAAAACAAGACATCCCTCTAAATAACAAGACATCCCTCTAAATAACAAGACATCCCTCTAATAAACTAGACATTCCGCTAAATATTAAGACATCCCTCTAAATAACAAGACATCCCTCTAAATACCAAGACATCCCTCTAAATATTAAGACATCCCTCCAAATAACAAGACAACCCTTTAAAAAACAAGACATCCCTCTAAATAACAAGACATCCCTCTAAATAACAAGACATCCCTCTAAATATTAAGACATCCCTTCAAATAACAAGACATCCCTCTAAATATTAAGACATCCCTCTAAATAACAAGACATTCCTCTAAATATTAAGACATCCCTTTAAATAACAAGACATCTCTCTAAATAACAAGACATCCCTCTAAATAACAAGACATCCCACTAAATAACAAGACATCCCTCTAAATAACAAGACATCCCTTTTAAATAACAAGACATTCCTCTAAATAACAAGACATCCCTCTAAATAACAAGACATCCCTCCAAATAAAAAGACATCCCTCTAAATAGCAAGACATCCCTCTAATAAACAAGACATTCCGCTAAATATTAAGACATCCCTCTAAATAACAAGACATCCCTCTAAATATTAAGACATCCCTTTAAATAACAAGACATCTCTCTAAATAACAAGACATCTCTCTAAATAACAAGACATCCCACTAAATAACAAGACATCCCTCTAAATAACAAGACATCCCTTTTAAATAACAAGACATTCCTCTAAATAACAAGACATCCCTCTAAATAACAAGACATCCCTCCAAATAAAAAGACATCCCTCTAAATAGCAAGACATCCCTCTAATAAACAAGACATTCCGCTAAATATTAAGACATCCCTCTAAATAACAAGACATCCCATCTAAATTACAAGAAAACCCTCGAAAAAACAAGACATCCCTCCAAATAACAAGACAACCCTCTAAAAAACAAGACATCCCTCTAAATAAAAAGACATCTCTCCAAATAACAAGACATCCCTCTAAATAACAAGACATCCCACTGAAAAACAAGACATCCCTCTAAATATTAAGACATCCCTCTAAATAACAAGACATCCCTCCAAATATTAAGACATCCCTCTAAATAACAAGACATCCCACTAAATAACAAGACGTCCCTTTTAAATAACAAGACATTCCTCTAAATAACAAGACATCCCTCTAAATAACAAGACATCCCTCCAAATAAAAAGACATCCCTCTAAATAGCAAGACATCCCTCTAATAAACAAGACATTCCGCTAAATATTAAGACATCCCTCTAAATAACAAGACATCCCTCTAAATATTAAGACATCCCTTTAAATAACAAGACATCTCTCTAAATAACAAGACATCTCTCTAAATAACAAGACATCCCACTAAATAACAAGACATCCCTCTAAATAACAAGACATCCCTTTTAAATAACAAGACATTCCTCTAAATAACAAGACATCCCTCTAAATAACAAGACATCCCTCCAAATAAAAAGACATCCCTCTAAATAGCAAGACATCCCTCTAATAAACAAGACATTCCGCTAAATATTAAGACATCCCTCTAAATAACAAGACATCCCATCTAAATTACAAGAAAACCCTCGAAAAAACAAGACATCCCTCCAAATAACAAGACAACCCTCTAAAAAACAAGACATCCCTCTAAATAAAAAGACATCTCTCCAAATAACAAGACATCCCTCTAAATAACAAGACATCCCACTGAAAAACAAGACATCCCTCTAAATATTAAGACATCCCTCTAAATAACAAGACATCCCTCCAAATATTAAGACATCCCTCTAAATAACAAGACATCCCTCTAAATAACAAGACATCCCTCTAATAAACTAGACATTCCGCTAAATATTAAGACATCCCTCTAAATAACAAGACATCCCTCCAAATACCAAGACATCCCTCTAAATATTAAGACATCCCTCCAAATAACAAGAAAACCCTTTAAAAAACAAGACATCCCTCTAAATAACAAGACATCCCTCTAAATAACAAGACATCCCTCTAAATATTAAGACATCCCTCCAAATAACAAGACATCCTCTAAATATTAAGACATCCCTCTAAATAACAAGACATCCCTCTAAATATTAAGACATCCCTTTAAATAACAAGACATCCCTCTAAATAACAAGACATCCCTCTAAATAACAAGACATCCCACTAAATAACAAGACGTCCCTCTAAATAACAAGACATCCCTTTTAAATAACAAGACATTCCTTTAAATAACAAGACATCCCTCTAAATAACAAGACATCCCTCCAAATAAAAAGACATCCCTCTAAATAGCAAGACATCCCTCTAAATAACAAGACATCCCTCCAAATAACAAGATATCCCTCTAAATAACAAGACATTCCTCCAAATAACAAGACTTCCCTCTAAATAAGAAGACATCCTTCTAAATAACAAGACATCCCTCTAAATAACAAGACATCCCTCTAAATACCAAGACATCCCTCCAAATAACAAGACAACCCTTTAAAAAACAAGACATCCCTCTAAATAACAAGACATCCCTCTAAATAACAAGACATCCCTCTAAATATTAAGACATCCCTTCAAATAACAAGACATCCCTCTAAATATTAAGACATCCCTCTAAATAACAAGACATCCCTCTAAATATTAAGACATCCCTTTAAATAACAAGACATCTCTCTAAATAACAAGACATCCCTCTAAATAACAAGACATCCCTCTAAATATTAAGACATCCCTCCAAATAACAAGACATCCCCTAAATATTAAGACATCCCTCTAAATAACAAGACATCCCTCTAAATATTAAGACATCCCTTTAAATAACAAGACATCTCTCTAAATAACAAGACATCCCTCTAAATAACAAGACATCCCACTAAATAACAAGACATCCCTCTAAATAACAAGACATCCCTTTTAAATAACAAGACATTCCTCTAAATAACAAGACATCCCTCTAAATAACAAGACATCCCTCCAAATAACAAGAAATCCCTCAAAATAGCAAGACATCCCTCTAAATATTAAGACATCCCTTCAAATAACAAGACATCCCTCTAAATAACAAGACATCCTTCTAAATAACAAGACATCCCTCTAAATAAAAAGACATCCCTCTAAATAACTAGACATCCCTCCAAATACCAAGACATCCCTCTAAATAACAAGACATCCCTCTAAATAAAAAGACATCCCTCTAAATAACTAGACATCCCTCCAAATACCAAGACATCCCTCTAAATAACAAGACATCCCTCTAAATAACAAGACATACCTCCAAATAACAAGACATCCCTCTAAATTATAAGACATCCCTTTAAATAACAAGACATCTCTCTAAATAACAAGACATCCCTCTAAATAACAAGACATCCCTCCAAATATGAAGACATCCCTCCAAATATGTAGACATCCCTCTAAATAACAAGACATCCCTCTAAATAACAAGACATCTCTCTAAATATTAAGACATCCCTTCAAATAACAAGACATCCCTCTAAATAACAAGACATCCCTCTAAATAACAAGACATCCCTCTAAATAACAAGACATCCCTCTAAATAACAAGACATCCCTCTAAAAAACAAGACATCCCTCTAAATATTAAGACATCAATCTAAATAACAAGACATCCCTCCAAATAACAAGACAACCCTCTAAAAAACAAAAAAAAACCCTCTAAATAACAAGACATCCCTCTAAATAACAAGACATCCCACTAAAAAACAAGACATCCCTCTAAATATTAAGACATCCCTCTAAATAACAAGACATCCCTCCAAATATTAAGACATCCCTCTAAATAACAAGACATCCCTCTAAATAACAAGACATCCCTCTAATAAACTAGACATTCCGCTAAATATTAAGACATCCCTCTAAATAACAAGACATCCCTCCAAATACCAAGACATCCCTCTAAATATTAAGACATCCCTCCAAATAACTAGAAAACCCTTTAAAAAACAAGACATCCCTCTAAATAACAAGACATCCCTCTAAATAACAAGACATCCCTCTAAATATTAAGACATCCCTCCAAATAACAAGACATCCCTCTAAATATTAAGACATCCCTCTAAATAACAAGACATCCCTCTAAATATTAAGACATCCCTTTAAATAACAAGACATCTCTCTAAATAACAAGACATCACTCTAAATAACGAGACATCCCACTAAATAACAAGACGTACCTCTAAATAACAAGACATCCCTTTTAAATAACAAGACATTCCTCTAAATAACAAGACATCCCTCTAAATAACAAGACATCCCTCCAAATAAAAAGACATCCCTCTAAATAGCAAGACATCCCTCTAAATAACAAGACATCCCTCCAAATAACAAGATATCCCTCTAAATAACAAGAGATTCCTCCAAATAACAAGACTTCCCTCCAAATAAGAAGACATCCCTCTAAATAACAAGACATCCCTCTAAATAACAAGACATCCCTCTAAATACCAAGACATCCCTCTAAATATTAAGACATCCCTCCAAATAACAAGACAACCCTTTAAAAAACAAGACATCCCTCTAAATAACAAGACATCCCTCTAAATAACAAGACATCCCTCTAAATATTAAGACATCCCTTCAAATAACAAGACATCCCTCTAAATATTAATACATCCCTCTAAATAACAAGACATCCCTCTAAATATTAAGACATCCCTTTAAATAACAAGACATCTCTCTAAATAACAAGACATCCCTCTAAATAACAAGACATCCCTCTAAATATTAAGACATCCCTCCAAATAACAAGACATCCCTCTAAATATTAAGACATCCCTCTAAATAACAAGACATCCCTCTAAATATTAAGACATCCCTTTAAATAACAAGACATCTCTCTAAATAACAAGACATCCCTCTAAATAACAAGACATCCCACTAAATAACAAGACATCCCTCTAAATAACAAGACATCCCTTTTAAATAACAAGACATTCCTCTAAATAACAAGACATCCCTCTAAATAACAAGACATCCCTCCAAATAACAAGAAATCCCTCAAAATAGCAAGACATCCCTCTAAATATTAAGACATCCCTTCAAATAACAAGACATCCCTCTAAATAACAAGACATCCCTCTAAATAACAAGACATCCCTCTAAATAAAAATACATCCCTCTAAATAACTAGACATCCCTCCAAATACCAAGACATCCCTCTAAATAACAAGACATCCCTCTAAATAAAAAGACATCCCTCTAAATAACTAGACATCCCTCCAAATACCAAGACATCCCTCTAAATAACAAGACATCCCTCTAAATAACAAGACATACCTCCAAATAACAAGACATCCCTCTAAATTATAAGACATCCCTCTTAATAACAAGCATCCCTCCAAATAACAAGACATCCCTCTAAATAACAAGACATCCCTCCAAATATGAAGACATCCCTCCAAATATGAAGACATCCCTCTAAATAACAAGACATCCCTCTAAATAACAAGACATCCCTCTAAATAACAAGACATCCCTCTAAATAACAAGACATCCCTCTAAATATTAAGACATCCCTTCAAATAACAAGACATCCCTCTAAATATTAAGACATCCCTCTAAATAACAAGACATCCCTCTAAATATTAAGACATCCCTTTAAATAACAAGACATCTCTCTAAATAACAAGACATCCCTCTAAATAACAAGACATCCCACTAAATAACAAGACATCCCTCTAAATAACAAGACATCCCTTTTAAATAACAAGACATTCCTCTAAATAACAAGACATCCCTCTAAATAACAAGACATCCCTCCAAATAAAAAGACATCCCTCTAAATAGCAAGACATCCCTCTAATGAACAAGAAATTCCGCTAAATATTAAGACATCCCTCTAAATATTAAGACATCCCTTTAAATAACAAGACATCTCTCTAAATAACAAGACATCCCTCTAAATAACAAGACATCCCACTAAATAACAATACATCCCTCTAAATAACAAGACATCCCTTTTAAATAACAAGACATTCCTCTAAATAACAAGACATCCCTCTAAATAACAAGACATCCCTCCAAATAAAAAGACATCCCTCTAAATAGCAAGACATCCCTCTAATAAACAAGACATTCCGCTAAATATTAAGACATCCCTCTAAATAACAAGACATCCCATCTAAATTACAAGACAACCCTCTAAAAAACAAGACATCCCTCCAAATAACAAGACAACCCTCTAAAAAACAAGACATCCCTCTAAATAAAAAGACATCTCTCCAAATAACAAGACATCCCTCTAAATAACAAGACATCCCATCTAAATTACAAGACAACCCTCTAAAAAACAAGACATCCCTCTAAATAACAAGACATCCCTCTAAATAACAAGACATCCCTCTAAATAACAAGACATCCCTCTAAATATTAAGACATCCCTCCAAATAACAAGACATCCCTCTAAATATTAAGACATCCCTCTAAATAACAAGACATCCCTCTAAATATTAAGACATCCCTTTAAATAACAAGACATCTCTCTAAATAACAAGACATCCCTCAAAATAACAAGACATCCCACTAAATAACAAGACGTCAATCTAAATAACAAGACATCCCTTTTAAATAACAAGACATTCCTCTAAATAACAAGACATCCCTCTAAATAACAAGACATCCCTCCAAATAAAAAGACATCCCTCTAAATAGCAAGACATCCCTCTAAATAACAAGACATCCCTCCAAATAACAAGATATCCCTCTAAATAACAAGACATTTCTCCAAATAACAAGACTTCCCTCCAAATAAGAAGACATCCCTCTAAATAACAAGACATCCCTCTAAATAACGAGACATCCCTCTAAATACCAAGACATCCTCTAAATATTAAGACATCCCTCCAAATAACAAGACAACCCTTTAAAAAACAAGAAATCCCTCTAAATAACAAGACATCCCTCTAAATAACAAGACATCCCTCTAAATATTAAGACATCCCTTCAAATAACAAGACATCCTCTAAATATTAAGACATCCCTCTAAATAACAAGACATCCCTCTAAATATTAAGACATCCCTTAAAATAACAAGACATCTCTCTAAATAACAAGACATCCCTCTAAATAACAAGACATCCCTCTAAATATTAAGACATCCCTCCAAATAACAAGACATCCCTCTAAATATTAAGACATCCCTCTAAATAACAAGACATCCCTCTAAATATTAAGACATCCTTTAAATAACAAGACATCTCTCTAAATAACAAGACATCCCTCTAAATAACAAGACATCTCACTAAAAAACAAGACATCCCTCTAAATAACAAGACATCCCTTTTAAATAACAAGACATTCCTCTAAATAACAAGACATCCCTCTAAATAACAAGACATCCCTCCAAATAACAAGAAATCCCTCAAAAAAGCAAGACATCCCTCTAAATATTAAGACATCCCTTCAAATAACAAGACATCCCTCTAAATAACAAGACATCCCTCTAAATAACAAGACATCCCTCTAAATAAAAAGACATCCCTCTAAATAACTAGACATCCCTCCAAATACCAAGACATCCCTCTAAATAACAAGACATCCCTCTAAATAACAAGACATACCTCCAAATAACGAAACATCCTCTAAATTATAAGACATCCCTGTTAATAACAAGCATCCTCCAAATAACAAGATATCCCTCTAAATAACAAGACATCCCTCCAAATATGAAGACATCCCTCTAAATAACAAGACATCCCTCTAAATAACAAGACATCCCTCTAAATAACAAGACATCTCTCTAAATATTAAGACATCCCTTCAAATAACAAGACATCCCTCTAAATAACAAGACATCCCTCTAAATAACAAGACATCCCTCTAAATAACAAGACATCCCTCTAAATAACAAGACATCCCTCTAAAAAACAAGACATCCCTCTAAATATTAAGACATCAATCTAAATAACAAGACATCCCTCCAAATAACAAGACAACCCTCTAAAAAACAAAAAAACCCTTTAAATAACAAGACATCTCTCTAAAAAACAAGACATCCCTCTAAATATCAAGACATCCCTCTAAATAACAAGACATCCATCTATATAACAAGACATTCCTCTAAATATTAAGACATCCCTCTAAATAACAAGACATACCTGTAAATAACAAGACATCCCTCTAAATAACAAGACATCCCATCTAAATTACAAGACAACCCTCTAAAAAACAAGACATCTCTCCAAATAACAAGACAACCCTCTAAAAAACAAGACATCCCTCTAAATAACAAGACATCCCTCTAAATAACAAGACATCACTCTAAATATTAATACATCCCTCCAAATAACAAGACAACCCTTTAAAAAACCAGACATCCCTCTAAATAACAAGACATCCCTCTAAATAACAAGACATCCCTCTAAATATTAAGACATCCCTTCAAATAACAAGACATCCCTCTTAATATTAAGACATCCGTCTAAATAACAAGACATCCCTCTAAATATTAAGACATCCCTTTAAATAACAAGACATCTCTCTAAATAACAAGACATCCCTCTAAATAACAAGACATCCCACCCACTAAATAACAAGACATCCCTCTAAATAACAAGACATCCCTTTTAAATAACAAGACATTCCTCTAAATAACAAGACATCCCTCTAAATATTAAGACATCCCTCTAAATAACAAGACATCCCTCCAAATAAAAAGACATCCCTCTAAATAGCAAGACATCCCTCTAATAAACAAGACATTCCGCTAAATATTAAGACATCCCTCTAAATAACAAGACATCCCATCTAAATTACAAGAAAACCCTCTAAAAAACAAGACAACCCTCTAAAAAACAAGACATCCCTCTAAATAAAAAGACATCTTAGACACAAGTGTGTACAAGGTTGTACAAAGGTGTACAAGGTTGTACAAGTGTGTACCAGGTTGTACAAGTGTGTACAAGGGTGTACAAGTTTGTACAAGTGTGTACAAGTTTGTACAAGTGTGTACAAGTTTGTACAAGGTTGTACAAATGTATACAAGGGTGTACAAAAGTGTACAAGGGTGCACAAGTTTGTACAAGGGTGTACAAGTGTGTACAAGCTTGTAGAAGTGTGTACAAGCTTGTACAAGTGTGTACAAGGGTGTACAGGTTTGTACAAGGTTGTACAAGTGTTTACAAGGGAGTACAAGTATGTACAAGAATGTACAAGTTTGTACAAGTGTGTACAAGTGTGTACAAGGTTGTACAAGTGTGTACAAGGTTGTACAAGTGTGTACAAGGTTGTACAAGTGTGTACAAGGTTGTACAAGTGTGTACAAGGTTGAACAAGTGTGTACAAAGGTGTACAAGTGTGTACAAGGTTGTACAAGTGTGTACAAGGTTGTACAAGTGTGTACAAGGTTGTACAAGGTTGTACAATTGTGTACAAGGTTGTACAAGTGTTTACAAGGGTGTACAAGTATGTACAAGAATGTACAAGTTTGTACAAGTGTGTACAAGTTTGTAAAAGGTTGTACAAGTGTGTACAAGGGTGTACAAGTGTGTACAAGGGTGCACAAGTGTGTACAAGGGTGTACAATCGTGTACAAGCTTGTACAAGTGTGTACAAGGGTGTACAGGTTTGTACAAGGTTGTACAAGTGTGTACAAGGTTGTACAAGTGTGTACAAGGGTGTACAAGTTTGTACAAGTGTGTACAAGTTTGTACAATTGTGTACAAGTTTGTACAAGGTTGTACAAATGTATACAAGGGTGTACAAAAGTGTACAAGGGTGCACAAGTTTGTACAAGGGTGTACAAGTGTGTACAAGCTTGTACAAGTGTGTACAAGCTTGTACAAGTGTGTACAAGGGTGTACAGGTTTGTACAAGGTTGTACAAGTGTTTACAAGGGTGTACAAGTATGCACAAGAATGTACAAGTTAGTTTGTACAAGTGTGTACAAGTTTGTAAAAGGTTGTACAAGTGTATACAAGGGTGTACAAGTGTGTACAAGGGTGCACAAGTGTTTACAAGGGTGTACAATCTTGTACAAGCTTGTACAAGTGTGTACAAGGGTGTACAGGTTTGTACAAGGTTGTACAAGTGTGTACAAGGGTGTACAAATGTGTACAAGGATGTAAAAGTTTGTACAAGTGTGTACAAGTTTGTACAAGGTTGTACAAGTAAGTACAAGTTTGTACAAGAATGTACAAGTGTGTACAAGGTTTTACAATTGTGTAAAAGGTTGTACAAGTGTGTACAAGGTTGTACAAGTGTGTACAAGGTTGTACAAGTGTGTACAAGGTTGTACAAGTGTGTACAAGTTTGTACAAGTGTGTACAAGGTTGTACAAGTGTGTACAAGGTTGTACAAGTGTGTACAAGGTTGTACAAGTGTGTACAAGGTTGTACAAGTGTGTACAAGGGTGCACAAGTGTGTACAAGGGTGTACAATCGTGTACATGCTTGTACAAGTTTTTACAAGGTTGTACAAGTGTGTACAAGGTTGTACAAGTGTGTACAAGGTTGTACAAACGTGTACAAGGTTGTACAAGTGTGTACAAGGTTGTACAAGTGTGTACAAGGTTGTATACGTGTGTACAAAGGTGTACAAGTGTGTACAAGGTTGTACAAGTGTGTACAAGGTTGTACAAGTGTGTACATGGTTGTACAAGGTTGTACAATTGTGTACAAGGTTGTACAAGTGTGTACAAGGTTGTACAAGTGTGTACAAGGGTGTACAAGTTTGTACAAGTGTGTACAAGTTTGTACAAGTGTGTACAAGTTTGTACAAGGTTGTACCAATGTATACAAGGGTGTACAAAAGTGTACAAGGGTGCACAAGTTTGTACAAGGGTGTACAAGTGTGTACAAGCTTGTAAAAGTGTGTACAAGCTTGTACAAGTGTGTACAAGGGTGTACAGGTTTGTACAAAGTTGTACAAGTGTGTACAAGGGTGTACAGGTTTGTACAAGGTTGTACAAGTGTTTACAAGGGTGTACAAAAGAATGTACAAGTTTGTACAAGTGTGTACAAGTTTGTAAAAGGTTGTACAAGTGTGTACAAGGTTGTACAAGTGTGTACAAGGTTGTATCATAGTGTACAAGGTTGTACAAGTGTGTACAAAGGTGTACAAGTGTGTACAAGGTTGTACAAGTGTGTACAAAGTTGTACAAGTGTGTACATGGTTGTACAAGGTTGTACAATTGTGTACAAGGTTGTACAAGTGTGTACAAGGGTGCACAAGTTTGTACAAGGGTGTACAAGTGTGTACAAGCTTGTACAAGTGTGTTCAAGCTTGTACAAGTGTGTACAAGCTTGTACAAGTGTGTACAAGTGTGTACAAGTTTGTACAAGGTTGTACAAGTGTTTACAAGGGTGTACAAGTATGTACAAGAATGTTCAAGTTTGTACAAGTGTGTACAAGTTTGTAAAAGGTTGTACAAGTGTGTACAAGGGTGTACAAGTGTGTACAAGGGTGCACAAGTGTGTACAAGGGTGTACAATCGTGTACAAGCTTGTACAAGTGTGTACAAGGGTGTACAGGTTTGTACAAGGTTGTACAAGTGTGTACAAGGGTGTACAAATGTGTACAAGGATGTAAAAGTTTGTACAAGTGTGTACAAGTTTGTACAAGGTTGTACAAGTAAGTACAAGTTTGTACAAGAATGTACAAGTGTGTACAAGGTTTTACAATTGTGTAAAAGGTTGTACAAGTGTGTACAAGGTTGTACAAGTGTGTACAAGGTTGTACAAGTGTGTACAAGGTTGTACAAGTGTGTACAAGCTTGTACAAGTGTGTACAAGGTTGTACAAGTGTGTACAAGGTTGTTCAAGTGTGTACAAGGTTGTACAAGTGTGTACAAGTTTGTTCAAGTGTGTACAAGTTTGTACAAGGTTGTACAAATGTGTACAAGGGTGTACAAAAGTGTACAAGGGTGCACAAGTTTGTACAAGGGTGTACAAGTGTGTACAAGTTTGTACAAGTGTGTACAAGCTTGTACAAGGGTTTACAGGTTCGTACAAGGTTGTACAAGTGTGTACAAGGGTGTACAAGTATGTACAAGAATGTACAAGTTTGTACAAGTGTGTACAAGGGTGTACAAGTATGTACAAGAATGTACAAGTTTGTACAAGTGTGTACAAGGGTGTACAAATGTGTACAAGGATGTAAAAGTTTGTACAAGTGTGTACAAGTTTGTAGTAGGTTGTACAAGGTTGTACAAGTGTGTACAAGGTTGTACAAGTGTGTACAAGGTTGTACAAGTGTGTACAAGGTTGTACAAGTGTGTACAAGGTGGTACAAGTGTGTACAAGGGTTCACAAGTGTGTACAAGGGTGTACAATCGTGTACAAGCTTGTACAATCGTGTACAAGCTTGTACAAGTGTGTACAAGGGTTTACAGGTTTGTACAAGGTTGTACAAGTGTGTACAAGGGTGTACAAATGTGTACAAGGATGTAAAAGTTTATACAAGTGTGTACAAGTTTGTACAAGGTTGTTTAAGTGTGTACAATGTTTTACAATTGTGTACAAGGTTGTACAAGTGTGTACAAGGTTGTACAAGTGTGTACAAGGATGTACAAGTGTGTACAAGGTTGTACAAGTGTGTACAAGTTTGTACAAGTGTGTACAAGTTTGTACAAGGTTGTACAAATGTGTACAAGGGTGTACAAAAGTGTACAAGGGTGCACAAGTTTGTACAAGGGTGTACAAGTGTGTACAAGGGTGTACAGGTTTGTACAAGGTTGTACAAGTGTGTACAAGGTTGCACAAGTGTGTACAAGGTCGCACAAGTGTGTACAAGAGTGTACAATCGTGTACAAGCTTGTACAAGTGTGTACAAGGGTGTACAGGTTTGTACAAGGTTGTACAAGTGTGTACAAGGTTTTACAATTGTGTACAAGGTTGTACAAGTGTGTACAAGGTTGTACAAGTGTGTACAAGGTTGTACAAGTGTGTACAAGCTTGTACAAGTGTGTACAAGGTTGTACAAGTGTGTACATGGTTGTTCAAGTGTGTCAATGTTTGTACAAGTGTGTTTAAGTTTGTACAAGGTTGTACAAATGTGTACAAGGGTGTACAAAAGTGTACAAGGGTGCACAAGTTTGTACAAGGGTGTACAAGTGTGTACAAGCTTGTACAAGTGTGTACAATGGTGTACATGTTTGTACTAGGTTGTACAAATGTGTACAAGGATGTACAAGTATGTACAAGAATGTACAATTTTGTACAAGTGTGTACAAGTTTGTACAAGAATGTACAATTTTGTACAAGTGTGTACAAGTTTGTAAAAGGTTGTACAAGTGTGTACAAGGGTGAACAAGTTTGTACAAGGTTGTACAAGTGTGTACAAGCTTGTACAAGTGTGTACAAGCTTGTACAAGTGTGTACAAGGGTGTACAAGTGTGTACAAGGTTGTACAAGTTTTTACAAGGTTGTACAAGTGTGTACAAGGTTGTACAAGTGTGTACAAGGTTGTACAAGTGTGTACAAGGTTGTACAAGGTTGTACAATTGTGTACAAGGTTGTACAAGTGTGTACAAGGTTGTACAAGTGTGTACAAGGTTGTACAAGTGTGTACAAGGGTGTACAAGTTTGTACAAGTGTGTACAAGGTTGTACAAGTGTGTACAAGGGTGTACAAGTTTGTACAAGTGTGTACAAGTTTGTACAATTGTGTACAAGTTTGTACAAGGTTGTACAAATGTATACAAGGGTGCACAAGTGTGTACAACTGTGTACAATCGTGTACAAGCTTGTACAAGTGTGTACAAGGGTGTACAGGTTTGTACAAGGTTGTACAAGTGTGTACAAGGGTGTACAAATGTGTACAAGGATGTAAAAGTTTGTACAAGTGTGTACAAGTTTGTACAAGGTTGTACAAGTAAGTACAAGTTTGTACAAGAATGTACAAGTGTGTACAAGGTTGTACAAGTGTGTACAAGGTTGTACAAGTGTGTACAAGGTTGTACAAGTGTGTACAAGTTTGTTCAAGTGTGTACAAGTTTGTACAAGGTTGTACAAATGTGTACAAGGGTGTACAAAAGTGTACAAGGGTGCACAAGTTTGTACAAGGGTGTACAAGTGTGTACAAGCTTGTACAAGTGTGTACAAGCTTGTACAAGGGTTTACAGGTTTGTACAAGGTTGTACAAGTGTGTACAAGGGTGTACAAGTATGTACAAGAATGTACAAGTTTGTACAAGTGTGTACAAGGGTGTACAAGTATGTACAAGAATGTACAAGTTTGTACAAGTGTGTACAAGGATGTACAAATGTGTACAAGGATGTAAAAGTTTGTACAAGTGTGTACACGTTTGTACAAGGTTGTACAAGGTTGTACAAGTGTGTACAAGGTTGTACAAGTGTGTACAAGGTTGTACAAGTGTGTACAAGGTTGTACAAGTGTGTACAAGGTTGTACAAGTGTGTACAAGGTTGTACAAGTGTGTACAAGGTTGTACAAGTGTGTACAAGGGTGCACAAGTGTGTACAAGGGTGTACAATCGTGTACAAGCTTGTTCAATCGTGTACATGCTTGTTTCAAGTTTGTACAAGGGTTTACAGGTTTGTACAAGGTTGTACAAGTGTGTACAAGGGTGTACAAGTATGTACAAGAATGTACAAGTTTGTACAAGTGTGTACAAGGGTGTACAAATGTGTACAAGGATGTAAAAGTTTGTACAAGTGTGTACACACTTGTACAAACTTGTACACACTTGTACAACCTTGTACACACTTTTTCAACCTTGTACACACTTATACAACCTTGTACACACTTGTACAACCTTGTACACACTTGTACAACCTTGTACACACTTGTACAACCTTGTACACACTTGTACAACCTTGTAAAAACTTGTACAACCTTGTACACACTTGTACACCCTTGTACACACTTGTACAAGCTTGTACACACTTGTACAACCTTGTACACACTTGTTCACCCTTGTACACACTTGTACAACCTTTTACAAACTTGTACACACTTGTACAAAATTGTACATTCTTGTACATACTTGTACATCCTTGTACACATTTGTACAACCTTGTACAAACCTGTACACCCTTGTACACACTTGTACAAGCTTGTACACACTTGTACAAGCTTGTACACACTTGTACAAGCTTGTACACACTTGTACAAGCTTGTACACACTTGTACAAGCTTGTACACACTTGTACACCCTTGTACAAACTTGTGCACCCTTGTACACTTTTGTACACCCTTGTACACATTTGTACAACCTTGTACAAACTTAAACACACTTGTACAATTATGTACACACTTGAACAACCATGTACACACTTGTACAACCTTGTACACACTTGTACAAGCTTGTACACACTTGTACAAACTTGTACACACTTGTACAACCTTGTACACACTTGTACAACCTTGTACACACTTGTACAACCTTGTACACACTTGTACAACCTTGTACACAATTGTAAAACCTTGTACACACTTGTACAACCTTGTACAAACCTGTACACCCTTGTACACACTTGTACAAGCTTGTACACGATTGTACACTCTTGTACACACTTGTGCAACCTTGTACACACTTGTACAACCTTGTAAACACTTGTACAACCTTGTACAAACCTGTACACCCTTGTACACACTTGTACACCCTTGTACAAACTTGTACACACTTGTACAAACTTTTACATCCTTGTACACATTTGTACACCCTTGTACACACTTGTACAAACTTGTACATTCTTGTACATACTTGTACACCCTTGTACACACTTGTACAACCTTGTACAAACATGTAAACCCTTGTACAAACTTGAAACAAGCATGTACACGATTGTACAAGCTTGTACACGATTGTACACCCTTGTACACACTTGTGCACCCTTGTACACACTTGTACAACCTTGTACACACTTGTACAACCTTGTACACACTTGTACAACCTTGTACACACTTGTACAACCTTGTACACACTTGTACAACCTTGTACAACCTTGTACAAACTTGTACACACTTGTACAAACTTTTACATCCTTGTACACATTTGTACATCCTTGTACACACTTGTACAAACTTGTACATTCTTGTACATACTTGTACACCCTTGTACACAATTGTACAAACTTGTACATTCTTGTACATACTTGTACACCCTTGTACACACTTGTACAACCTTGTACAAACCTGTAAACCCTTGTACAAGCTTGTACACACTTGTACAAGCTTGTACACACTTGTACACCCTTGTACAAACTTGTGCACCCTTGTACACTTTTGTACACCCTTGTACACATTTGTACAACCTTGCACAAATGTGTACAAGGATGTAAAAGTTTGTACAAGTGTGTACACACTTGTACAACCTTGTACACACTTGTACAACCTTGTACACACTTTTTCAACCTTGTACACACTTATACAACATTGTACACACTTGTACAACCTTGTACACACTTGTACAACCTTGTACACACTTGTACAACCTTGTACACACTTGTACAACCTTGTAAAAACTTGTACAACCTTGTACACACTTGTACACCCTTGTACACACTTGTACAAGCTTGTACACACTTGTACAACCTTGTACACACTTGTTCACCCTTGTACACACTTGTACAACCTTTTACAAACTTGTACACACTTGTACAAAATTGTACATTCTTGTACATACTTGTACATCCTTGTACACATTTGTACAACCTTGTACAAACCTGTACACCCTTGTACACACTTGTACAAGCTTGTACACACTTGTACAAGCTTGTACACACTTGTACACCCTTGTACAAACTTGTGCACCCTTGTACACTTTTGTACACCCTTGTACACATTTGTACAACCTTGTACAAACTTAAACACACTTGTACAATTATGTACACACTTGAACAACCATGTACACACTTGTACAACCTTGTACACACTTGTACAAGCTTGTACACACTTGTACAAACTTGTACACACTTGTACAACCTTGTACACACTTGTACAACCTTGTACACAATTGTAAAACCTTGTACACACTTGTACAACCTTGTACAAACCTGTACACCCTTGTACACACTTGTACAAGCTTGTACACGATTGTACACTCTTGTACACACTTGTGCAACCTTGTACACACTTGTACAACCTTGTAAACACTTGTACAACCTTGTACAAACCTGTACACCCTTGTACACACTTGTACACCCTTGTACAAACTTGTGCACCCTTGTACACTTTTGTACACCCTTGTACACATTTGTACAACCTTGTACAAACTTGTACACACTTGTACAACCTTGTACACACTTGTACAACCTTGTACACACTTGTACAACCTTGTACAACCTTGTACAAACTTGTACACACTTGTACAAACTTTTACATCCTTGTACACATTTGTACACCCTTGTACACACTTGTACAAACTTGTACATTCTTGTACATACTTGTACACCCTTGTACACACTTGTACAACCTTGTACAAACATGTAAACCCTTGTACAAACTTGAAACAAGCATGTACACGATTGTACAAGCTTGTACACGATTGTACACCCTTGTACACGCTTGTGCACCCTTGTACACACTTGTACAACCTTGTACACACTTGTACAACCTTGTACACACTTGTACAACCTTGTACACACTTGTACAACCTTGTACACACTTGTACAACCTTGTACAACCTTGTACAAACTTGTACACACTTGTACAAACTTTTACATCCTTGTACACATTTGTACATCCTTGTACACACTTGTACAAACTTGTACATCCTTGTACACACTTGTACAACCTTGTACACAATTGTAAAACCTTGTACACACTTGTACAACCTTGTACAAACCTGTACACCCTTGTACACACTTGTACAAGCTTGTACACGATTGTACACTCTTGTACACACTTGTGCAACCTTGTACACACTTGTACAACCTTGTAAACACTTGTACAACCTTGTACAAACCTGTACACCCTTGTACACACTTGTACACCCTTGTACAAACTTGTGCACCCTTGTACACTTTTGTACACCCTTGTACACATTTGTACAACCTTGTACAAACTTGTACACACTTGTACACACTTGTACAACCTTGTACACACTTGTACAACCTTGTACACACTTGTACAACCTTGTACAACCTTGTACAAACTTGTACACACTTGTACAAACTTTTACATCCTTGTACACATTTGTACACCCTTGTACACACTTGTACAAACTTGTACATTCTTGTACATACTTGTACACCCTTGTACACACTTGTACAACCTTGTACAAACATGTAAACCCTTGTACAAACTTGAAACAAGCATGTACACGATTGTACAAGCTTGTACACGATTGTACACCCTTGTACACACTTGTGCACCCTTGTACACACTTGTACAACCTTGTACACACTTGTACAACCTTGTACACACTTGTACAACCTTGTACACACTTGTACAACCTTGTACACACTTGTACAACCTTGTACAACCTTGTACAAACTTGTACACACTTGTACAAACTTTTACATCCTTGTACACATTTGTACACCCTTGTACACACTTGTACAACCTTGTACAAACCTGTACACCCTTGTACACACTTGTACAAGCTTGTACACGATTGTACACCCTTGTACACACTTGTGCACCCTTGTACACACTTGTACACCCTTGTACACACTTGTACAACCTTTTACAAACTTGTACACACTTGTACAAACTTGAACATTCTTGTACATACTTGTACACCCTTGTAAACACTTGTACAACCTTGTACAAACTTGTACACACTTGTACACACTTGTACAAGCTTGTACACACTTGTACAAGCTTGTACACACTTGTACACCCTTGTACAAACTTGTGCACCCTTGTACACACTTGTACAACCTTGTACACAATTGTACAACCTTGTACAACCATGTACACACTTGTACAACTTTGTACACACTTGTACAACCTTGTACACACTTGTACACCTTTGTACACACTTGTACAACCTTGTACACTATGATACAACCTTGTACACACTTGTACAACCTTGTACACACTTGTACAACCTTTTACAAACTTGTACACACTTGTACAAACTTGTACATTTTTTTGTACACCCTTGTAAACACTTGTACAACCTTGTACAAACCTGTACACCCTTGTACACACTTGTACAAGCTTGTACACACTTGTACAAGCTTGTACACACTTGTACACCCTTGTACAAACTTGTGCACCCTTGTACACTTTTGTACACCCTTGTATACATTGGTACAACCTTGTACAAACTTGTACACACTTGTACAAACTTGTACACACTTGTACAAACTTGTACACCCTTGTACACACTTGTACAACCTTGTACACACTTGTACAACCTTGTACACAATTGTACAACCTTGTACAACCATGTACACACTTGTACAACCTTGTACACACTTGTACAAACTTGTACATCCTTGTACACACTTGTACAACCTTGTACACAATTGTAAAACCTTGTACACACTTGTACAACCTTGTACAACCTTGTACAAACTTGTACACACTTGTACAAACTTTTACATCCTTGTACACATTTGTACATCCTTGTACACACTTGTACAAACTTGTACATCCTTGTACACACTTGTACAACCTTGTACACAATTGTAAAACCTTGTACACACTTGTACAACCTTGTACAAACCTGTACACCCTTGTACACACTTGTACAAGCTTGTACACGATTGTACACTCTTGTACACACTTGTGCAACCTTGTACACACTTGTACAACCTTGTAAACACTTGTACAACCTTGTACAAACCTGTACACCCTTGTACACACTTGTACACCCTTGTACAAACTTGTGCACCCTTGTACACTTTTGTACACCCTTGTACACATTTGTACAACCTTGTACAAACTTGTACACACTTGTACACACTTGTACAACCTTGTACACACTTGTACAACCTTGTACACACTTGTACAACCTTGTACAACCTTGTACAAACTTGTACACACTTGTACAAAATTTTACATCCTTGTACACATTTGTACACCCTTGTACACACTTGTACAAACTTGTACATTCTTGTACATACTTGTACACCCTTGTACACACTTGTACAACCTTGTACAAACATGTAAACCCTTGTACAAACTTGAAACAAGCATGTACACGATTGTACAAGCTTGTACACGATTGTACACCCTTGTACACACTTGTGCACCCTTGTACACATTTGTACAACCTTGCACAAATGTGTACAAGGATGTAAAAGTTTGTACAAGTGTGTACACACTTGTACAACCTTGTACACACTTGTACAACCTTGTACACACTTTTTCAACCTTGTACACACTTATACAACATTGTACACACTTGTACAACCTTGTACACACTTGTACAACCTTGTACACACTTGTACAACCTTGTACACACTTGTACAACCTTGTAAAAACTTGTACAACCTTGTACACACTTGTACACCCTTGTACACACTTGTACAAGCTTGTACACACTTGTACAACCTTGTACACACTTGTTCACCCTTGTACACACTTGTACAACCTTTTACAAACTTGTACACACTTGTACAAAATTGTACATTCTTGTACATACTTGTACATCCTTGTACACATTTGTACAACCTTGTACAAACCTGTACACCCTTGTACACACTTGTACAAGCTTGTACACACTTGTACAAGCTTGTACACACTTGTACACCCTTGTACAAACTTGTGCACCCTTGTACACTTTTGTACACCCTTGTACACATTTGTACAACCTTGTACAAACTTAAAAACACTTGTACAATTATGTACACACTTGAACAACCATGTACACACTTGTACAACCTTGTACACACTTGTACAAGCTTGTACACACTTGTACAAACTTGTACACACTTGTACAACCTTGTACACACTTGTACAACCTTGTACACAATTGTAAAACCTTGTACACACTTGTACAACCTTGTACAAACCTGTACACCCTTGTACACACTTGTACAAGCTTGTACACGATTGTACACTCTTGTACACACTTGTGCAACCTTGTACACACTTGTACAACCTTGTAAACACTTGTACAACCTTGTACAAACCTGTACACCCTTGTACACACTTGTACACCCTTGTACAAACTTGTGCACCCTTGTACACTTTTGTACACCCTTGTACACATTTGTACAACCTTGTACAAACTTGTACACACTTGTACAAACTTGTACACACTTGTACAACCTTGTACACACTTGTACAACCTTGTACAACCTTGTACAAACTTGTACACACTTGTACAAACTTTTACATCCTTGTACACATTTGTACACCCTTGTACACACTTGTACAAACTTGTACATTCTTGTACATACTTGTACACCCTTGTACACACTTGTACAACCTTGTACAAACATGTAAACCCTTGTACAAACTTGAAACAAGCATGTACACGATTGTACAAGCTTGTACACGATTGTACACCCTTGTACACGCTTGTGCACCCTTGTACACACTTGTACAACCTTGTACACACTTGTACAACCTTGTACACACTTGTACAACCTTGTACACACTTGTACAACCTTGTACACACTTGTACAACCTTGTACAACCTTGTACAAACTTGTACACACTTGTACAAACTTTTACATCCTTGTACACATTTGTACATCCTTGTACACACTTGTACAAACTTGTACATCCTTGTACACACTTGTACAACCTTGTACACAATTGTAAAACCTTGTACACACTTGTACAACCTTGTACAAACCTGTACACCCTTGTACACACTTGTACAAGCTTGTACACGATTGTACACTCTTGTACACACTTGTGCAACCTTGTACACACTTGTACAACCTTGTAAACACTTGTACAACCTTGTACAAACCTGTACACCCTTGTACACACTTGTACACACTTGAACAAACTTGTACACACTTGTACAACCTTGTACACACTTGTACAACCTTGTACACACTTGTACAACCTTGTACACGCTTGTACAACATTGTACACACTTGTACAACCTTGTACACACTTGTACAACCTTGTACACACTTGTACAACCTTTTACACAATTGTAAAACCTTGTACACACTTGTACATTCTTGTACAAACTTGTACTTACTTGTACAACCTTGTACAAACTTGTACACACTTGTACAAACTTTTACATCCTTGTACACATTTGTACACCCTTGTACACACTTGTACAACCTTGTACAAACCTGTACACCCTTGTACACACTTGTACAAGCTTGTACACGATTGTACACCCTTGTACACACTTGTGCACCCTTGTACACACTTGTACACCCTTGTACACACTTGTACAACCTTTTACAAACTTGTACACACTTGTACAAACTTGAACATTCTTGTACATACTTGTACACCCTTGTAAACACTTGTACAACCTTGTACAAACTTGTACACACTTGTACACACTTGTACAAGCTTGTACACACTTGTACAAGCTTGTACACACTTGTACACCCTTGTACAAACTTGTGCACCCTTGTACACACTTGTACAACCTTGTACACAATTGTACAACCTTGTACAACCATGTACACACTTGTACAACTTTGTACACACTTGTACAACCTTGTACACACTTGTACACCTTTGTACACACTTGTACAACCTTGTACACTATTATACAACCTTGTACACACTTGTACAACCTTGTACACACTTGTACAACCTTTTACAAACTTGTACACACTTGTACAAACTTGTACATTCTTTTGTACACCCTTGTAAACACTTGTACAACCTTGTACAAACCTGTACACCCTTGTACACACTTGTACAAGCTTGTACACACTTGTACAAGCTTGTACACACTTGTACACCCTTGTACAAACTTGTGCACCCTTGTACACTTTTGTACACCCTTGTATACATTGGTACAACCTTGTACAAACTTGTACACACTTGTACAAACTTGTACACACTTGTACAAACTTGTACACCCTTGTACACACTTGTACAACCTTGTACACACTTGTACAACCTTGTACACAATTGTACAACCTTGTACAACCATGTACACACTTGTACAACCTTGTACACACTTGTACAACCTTGTACACACTTGTACACCTTTGTACACACTTATACAACCTTGTACACACTTGTACAACCTTGTACACACTTGTACAACCTTTTACAAACTTGTACACACTTGTACAAAATTGTACATTCTTGTACATACTTGTACATCCTTGTACACATTTGTACAACCTTGTACACGTTTGTACAACCTTGTACACAATTGTACAACCTTGTACACACTTGTACAACCTTGTAAAAACTTGTACAAGCATGTACACGATTGTACACCCTTGTACACACTTGTGCACCCTTGTACACACTTGTACAACCTTGTACACACTTGTACAACCTTGTACACACTTGTACAACCTTGTACACACTTGTACAACCTTGTACACACTTGTACAAACTTGTACACACTTGTACAACCTTGTACACACTTGTACAACCTTGTACACACTTGTACAACCTTGTACACACTTGTACAACCTTTTACACAATTGTAAAACCTTGTACACACTTGTACATTCTTTTACAAACTTGTACTTACTTGTACAACCTTGTACAAACTTGTACACACTTGTACAAACTTTTACATCCTTGTACACATTTGTACACCCTTGTACACACTTGTACAACCTTGTACAACCCTGTACACCCTTGTACACACTTGTACAAGCTTGTACAAGATTGTACACCCTTGTACACACTTGTGCACCCTTGTACACACTTGTACACCCTTGTATACACTTGTACAACCTTTTACAAACTTGTTCACACTTGTACAAACTTGTACATTCTTGTGCATACTTGTACACCCTTGTAAACACTTGTACAACCTTGTACAAACCTGTACACCCTTGTACACACTTGTACAAGCTTGTACACACTTGTACAAGCTTGTACACACTTGTACACCCTTGTACAAACTTGTGCACCCTTGTACACTTTTGTACACCCTTGTATACATTTGTACAACCTTGTACAAACTTGTACACAATTGTACAAACTTGTACACACTTGTACAAACTTGTACACCCTTGTACACACTTGTACAACCTTGTACACACTTGTACAACCTTGTACAAACCTGTACACCCTTGTACACACTTGCACAAGCTTGTACACGATTGTACACCCTTGTACACACTTGTGCACCCTTGTACACACTTGTACACCCTTGTACACACTTGTACAACCTTTTACAAACTTGTACACACTTGTACAAACTTGTACATTCTTGTACATACTTGTACCCCTTGTAAACACTTGTACAACCTTGTACACAATTGTACAACCTTGTACAACCTTGTACACACTTGTACAACCTTGTACACACTTGTACAACCTTGTACACACTTGTACAACCTTGTACACACTTGTACACCTTTGTACACACTTGTTCAACCTTGTACACACTTGTACAACCTTGTACACACTTGAACAACCTTGTACACACTTGTACAACCTTGTACACACTTGTACAACCTTGTACACACTTGTACACACTTGTACAAACTTGTACATTCTTGTACATACTTGTACTCCCTTGTAAACACTTGTACAACCTTGTACAAACCTGTACACCCTTGTACACACTTGTACAAGCTTGTACACACTTCTACAAGTTTGTACACACTTGTACACCCTTGTACAAACTTGTGCACCCTTGTACACTTTTGTACACCCTTGTATACATTTGTACAACCTTGTACAAACTTGTACACACTTGTACAAACTTGTACACACTTGTACAAACTTGTACACCCTTGTACACACTTGTACAACCTTGTACACACTTGTACAACCTTGTACACACTTGTACAACCTTGTACACACTTGTGTCTAAGATGTCTTTTTATTTAGAGGGATGTCTTGTTTTTTAGAGGGTTGTCTTGTTTTTTAGAGGGTTTTCTTGTAATTTAGATGGGATGTCTTGTTATTTAGAGGGATGTCTTAATATTTAGCAGAATGTCTTGTTTATTAGAGGGATGTCTTGCTATTTAGAGGGATGTCATTTTATTTGGAGGGATGTCTTGTTATTTAGAGGGATGTCTTAATATTTAGAGGGATGTCTTGTTATTTAGAGGAATGTCTTGTTATTTAAAAGGGATGTCTTGTTATTTAGAGGGATGTCTTGTTATTTAGTGGGATGTCTTGTTATTTAGAGGGATGTCTTGTTATTTAGAGAGATGTCTTGTTATTTAAAGGGATGTCTTAATATTTAGAGGGATGTCTTGTTATTTAGAGGGATGTCTTAATATTTAGAGGGATGTCTTGTTATTTGAAGGGATGTCTTAATATTTAGAGGGATGTCTTGTTATTTAGAGGGATGTCTTGTTATTTAGAGGGATGTCTTGTTTTTTAAAGGGTTGTCTTGTTATTTGGAGGGATGTCTTAATATTTAGAGTGATGTCTTGTTATTTAGAGGGATGTCTTGTTATTTAGAGGGATGTCTTGTTTTTTAGAGGGTTGTCTTGTTATTTGGAGGGATGTCTTGTTTTTTAGAGGGTTGTCTTGTAATTTAGATGGGATGTCTTGTTATTTAGAGGGATGTCTTGTTATTTACAGGTATGTCTTGTTATTTAGAGGGATGTCTTAATATTTAGAGGAATGTCTTGTTATATAGATGGATGTCTTGTTATTTAGAGGGATGTCTTGATATTTAGAGGGATGTCTTGTTTTTTAGAGAGATGTCTTGTTATTTAAAGGGTTTTTTTGTTTTTTAGAGGGTTGTCTTGTTATTTGGAGGGATGTCTTGTTATTTAGATTGATGTCTTAATATTTAGAGGGATGTCTTGTTTTTTAGAGGGATGTCTTGTTATTTAGAGGGATGTCTTGTTATTTAGAGGGATGTCTTGTTATTTAGAGGGATGTCTTGTTATTTAGAGGGATGTCTTGTTATTTGAAGGGATGTCTTAATATTTAGAGAGATGTCTTGTTATTTAGAGGGATGTCTTGTTATTTAGAGGGATGTCTTGTTATTTAGAGGGATGTCTTCATATTTGGAGGGATGTCTTGTTATTTAGAGGGATGTCTTGTTATTTGGAGGGATGCTTGTTATTAACAGGGATGTCTTATAATTTAGAGGGATGTTTCGTTATTTGGAGGTATGTCTTGTTATTTAGAGGGATGTCTTGTTATTTAGAGGGATGTCTTGGTATTTGGAGGGATGTCTAGTTATTTAGAGGGATGTCTTTTTATTTAGAGGGATGTCTTGTTATTTAGAGGGATGTCTTGTTATTTAGAGGGATGTCTTGTTATTTGAAGGGATGTCTTAATATTTAGAGGGATGTCTTGCTTTTTTGAGGGATTTATTGTTATTTGGAGGGATGTCTTGTTATTTAGAGGGATGTCTTGTTATTTAGAGGAATGTCTTGTTATTTAAAAGGGATGTCTTGTTATTTAGAGGGATGTCTTGTTTTTTAGTGAGATGTCTTGTTATTTAGAGGGATGTCTTGTTATGTAGAGAGATGTCTTGTTATTTAAAGGGATGTCTTAATATTTAGAGGGATGTCTTGTTATTTAGAGGGATGTCTTAATATTTAGAGGGATGTCTTGTTATTTGGAGGGATGTCTTAATATTTAGAGGGATGTCTTGTTATTTAGAGGGATGTCTTGTTATTTAGAGAGATGTCTTGTTATTTTAAGGGATGTCTTAATATTTAGAGGGATGTCTTGTTATTTAGAGGGATGTCTTAATATTTAGAGGGATGTCTTGTTATTTGAAGGGATGTCTTAATATTTAGAGGGATGTCTTGTTATTTAGAGGGATGTCTTGTTATTTAGAGGGATGTCTTGTTTTTTAAAGGGTTGTCTTGTTATTTGGAGGGATGTCTTAATATTTAGAGGGATGTCTTGGTATTTAGAGGGATGTCTTGTTATTTAGAGGGATGTCTTGTTATTTAGAGGGATGTCTTCTTATTTGGAGGGAAGTCTTGTTATTTGGAGGAATGTCTTGTTATTTAGAGGGACGTCTTGTTATTTAGTGGGATGTCTTGTTATTTAGAGGGATGTCTTGTTATTTAGAGAGATGTCTTGTTATTTAAAGGGATGTCTTAATATTTAGAGGGATGTCTTGTTATTTAGAGGGATCTCTTAATATTTAGAGGGATGTCTTGTTATTTGGAGGGATGTCTTAATATTTAGAGGGATGTCTTGTTATTTAGAGGGATGTCTTGTTATTTAGAGGGATGTCTTGTTTTTTAGAGGGTTGTCTTGTAATTTAGATGGGATGTCTTGTTATTTAGAGGGATGTCTTGTTATTTGGAGAGATGTCTTTTTATTTAGAGGGATGTCTTGTTTTTTAGAGGGTTGTCTTGTTATTTGGAGGGATGTCTTGTTTTTTAGAGGGTTGTCTTGTAATTTAGATGGGATGTCTTGTTATTTAGAGGGATGTCTTAATATTTAGCGGAATGTCTTGTTTATTAGAGGGATGTCTTGCTATTTAGAGGGATGTCTTTTTATTTGGAGGGATGTCTTGTTATTTAGAGGGATGTCTTGTTATTTAGAGGAATGTCTTGTTATTTAAAAGGGATGTCTTGTTATTTAGAGGGATGTCTTGTTATTTAGTGGGATGTCTTGTTATTTAGAGGGATGTCTTGTTATTTAGAGAGATGTCTTGTTATTTAAAGGGATGTCTTAATATTTCGAGGGATGTCTTAATATTTAGCGGAATGTCTTGTTTATTAGAGGGATGTCTTGCTATTTAGAGGGATGTCTTTTTATTTGGAGGGATGTCTTGTTATTTAGAGGGATGTCTTGTTATTTAGAGGAATGTCTTGTTATTTAAAAGGGATGTCTTGTTATTTAGAGGGATGTCTTGTTATTTAGTGGGATGTCTTGTTATTTAGAGGGATGTCTTGTTATTTAGAGAGATGTCTTGTTATTTAAAGGGATGTCTTAATATTTAGAGGGATGTCTTGTTATTTAGAGGGATGTCTTAATATTTAGAGGGATGTCTTGTTATTTGAAGGGATGTCTTAATATTTAGAGGGATGTCTTGTTATTTAGAGGGATGTCTTGTTATTTAGAGGGATGTCTTGTTATTTAGAGGGATGTCTTGTTTTTTAAAGGGTTGTCTTGTTATTTGGAGGGATGTCTTAATATTTAGAGGGATGTCTTGGTATTTAGAGGGATGTCTTGTTATTTAGAGGGATGTCTTAATATTTAGCGGAATGTCTTAAGGGATGTCTTGTTTTTTAGAGGGTTGTCTTGTAATTTAGATGGGATGTCTTGTTATTTAGAGGGATGTCTTGTTATTTACAGGTATGTCTTGTTATTTAGAGGGATGTCTTAATATTTAGAGGAATGTCTTGTTATATAGATGGATGTCTTGTTATTTAGAGGGATGTCTTGTTATTTAGAGGGATGTCTTGATATTTAGAGGGATGTTTTGTTTTTTAGAGAGATGTCTTGTTATTTAGAGGGTTTTTTTGTTTTTTAGAGGGTTGTCTTGTTATTTGGAGGGATGTCTTGTTATTTAGATTGATGTCTTGTTATTTAGAGGAATGTCTTGTTATTTAAAAGGGATGTCTTGTTATTTAGAGGGATGTCTTGTTATTTAGAGGGATGTCTTGTTATTTAGAGGGATGTCTTGTT
Source organism: Macrosteles quadrilineatus (assembly GCF_028750875.1). NCBI lineage: Eukaryota > Metazoa > Arthropoda > Insecta > Hemiptera > Cicadellidae > Macrosteles > Macrosteles quadrilineatus. Next base: position 478,682 of record NW_026542672.1, on the reverse strand, counting down.
ATTTAGAGGGATGTCTTGTTATTTAGAGGGATGTCTTGTTATTTGAAGGGATGTCTTAATATTTAGAGATATGTCTTGTTATTTAGAGGGATGTCTTGTTATTTAGAGGGATGTCTTGTTATTTAGAGGGATGTCTTCTTATTTGGAGGGAAGTCTTGTTATTTGGAGGAATGTCTTGTTATTTAGAGGGATATCTTGTTATTTGGAGGGATGTCTTGTTATTTAGAGGGATGTCTTGCTATTTAGAGGGATGTCTTTTTATTTGGAGGGATGTCTTGTTATTTAGAGGGATGTCTTGTTATTTAGAGGAATGTCTTGTTATTTAAAAGGGATGTCTTGTTATTTAGAGGGACGTCTTGTTATTTAGTGGGATGTCTTGTTATTTAGAGGGATGTCTTGTTATTTAGAGAGATGTCTTGTTATTTAAAGGGATGTCTTAATATTTAGAGGGATGTCTTGTTATTTAGAGGGATCTCTTAATATTTAGAGGGATGTCTTGTTATTTGGAGGGATGTCTTAATATTTAGAGGGATGTCTTGTTATTTAGAGGGATGTCTTGTTATTTAGAGGGATGTCTTGTTTTTTAGAGGGTTGTCTTGTAATTTAGATGGGATGTCTTGTTATTTAGAGGGATGTCTTGTTATTTGGAGAGATGTCTTTTTATTTAGAGGGATGTCTTGTTTTTTAGAGGGTTGTCTTGTTATTTGGAGGGATGTCTTGTTTTTTAGAGGGTTGTCTTGTAATTTAGATGGGATGTCTTGTTATTTAGAGGGATGTCTTAATATTTAGCGGAATGTCTTGTTTATTAGAGGGATGTCTTGCTATTTAGAGGGATGTCTTTTTATTTGGAGGGATGTCTTGTTATTTAGAGGGATGTCTTGTTATTTAGAGGAATGTCTTGTTATTTAAAAGGGATGTCTTGTTATTTAGAGGGATGTCTTGTTATTTAGTGGGATGTCTTGTTATTTAGAGGGATGTCTTGTTATTTAGAGAGATGTCTTGTTATTTAAAGGGATGTCTTAATATTTAGAGGGATGTCTTTTTATTTGGAGGGATGTCTTGTTATTTAGAGGGATGTCTTGTTATTTAGAGGAATGTCTTGTTATTTAAAAGGGATGTCTTGTTATTTAGAGGGATGTCTTGTTTTTTAGAGGGTTGTCTTGTTATTTGGAGGGATGTCTTGTTATTTAGATTGATGTCTTAATATTTAGAGGGATGTCTTTTTATTTGGAGGGATGTCTTGTTATTTAGAGGGATGTCTTGTTATTTAGAGGAATGTCTTGTTATTTAAAAGGGATGTCTTGTTATTTAGAGGGATGTCTTGTTATTTAGAGGGATGTCTTGTTATTTAGAGGGATGTCTTGTTATTTAGAGGGATGTCTTGTTATTTAGAGGGATGTCTTGTTATTTAGAGGGATGTCTTGTTATTTGAAGGGATGTCTTAATATTTAGAGAGATGTCTTGTTATTTAGAGGGATGTCTTGTTATTTAGAGGGATGTCTTGTTATTTAGAGGGATGTCTTCTTATTTGGAGGGAAGTCTTGTTATTTGGAGGAATGTCTTGTTATTTAGAGGGATATCTTGTTATTTGGAGGGATGTCTTGTTATTTAGAGGGATGTCTTGCTATTTAGAGGGATGTCTTTTTATTTGGAGGGATGTCTTGTTATTTAGAGGGATGTCTTGTTATTTAGAGGAATGTCTTGTTATTTAAAAGGGATGTCTCTTTATTTAGAGGGACGTCTTGTTATTTAGTGGGATGTCTTGTTATTTAGAGGGATGTCTTGTTATTTAGAGAGATGTCTTGTTATTTAAAGGGATGTCTTAATATTTAGAGGGATGTCTTGTTATTTAGAGGGATCTCTTAATATTTAGAGGGATGTCTTGTTATTTGGAGGGATGTCTTAATATTTAGAGGGATGTCTTGTTATTTAGAGGGATGTCTTGTTATTTAGAGGGATGTCTTGTTTTTTAGAGGGTTGTCTTGTAATTTAGATGGGATGTCTTGTTATTTAGAGGGATGTCTTGTTATTTGGAGAGATGTCTTTTTATTTAGAGGGATGTCTTGTTTTTTAGAGGGTTGTCTTGTTATTTGGAGGGATGTCTTGTTTTTTAGAGGGTTGTCTTGTAATTTAGATGGGATGTCTTGTTATTTAGAGGGATGTCTTAATATTTAGCGGAATGTCTTGTTTATTAGAGGGATGTCTTGCTATTTAGAGGGATGTCTTTTTATTTAGAGGGATGTCTTGTTATTTAGAGGGATGTCTTGTTATTTAGAGGAATGTCTTGTTATTTAAAAGGGATGTCTTGTTATTTAGAGGGATATCTTGTTATTTAGTGGGATGTCTTGTTATTTAGAGGGATGTCTTGTTATTTAGAGAGATGTCTTGTTATTTAAAGGGATGTCTTAATATTTAGAGGGATGTCTTTTTATTTGGAGGGATGTCTTGTTATTTAGAGGGATGTCTTGTTATTTAGAGGAATGTCTTGTTATTTAAAAGGGATGTCTTGTTATTTAGAGGGACGTCTTGTTATTTAGTGGGATGTCTTGTTATTTAGAGGGATGTCTTGTTATTTAGAGAGATGTCTTGTTATTTAAAGGGATGTCTTAATATTTAGAGGGATGTCTTGTTATTTAGAGGGATCTCTTAATATTTAGAGGGATGTCTTGTTATTTGGAGGGATGTCTTAATATTTAGAGGGATGTCTTGTTATTTAGAGGGATGTCTTGTTATTTAGAGGGATGTCTTGTTTTTTAGAGGGTTGTCTTGTAATTTAGATGGGATGTCTTGTTATTTAGAGGGATGTCTTGTTATTTGGAGAGATGTCTTTTTATTTAGAGGGATGTCTTGTTTTTTAGAGGGTTGTCTTGTTATTTGGAGGGATGTCTTGTTTTTTAGAGGGTTGTCTTGTAATTTAGATGGGATGTCTTGTTATTTAGAGGGATGTCTTAATATTTAGCGGAATGTCTTGTTTATTAGAGGGATGTCTTGCTATTTAGAGGGATGTCTTTTTATTTGGAGGGATGTCTTGTTATTTAGAGGGATGTCTTGTTATTTAGAGGAATGTCTTGTTATTTAAAAGGGATGTCTTGTTATTTAGAGGGATGTCTTGTTATTTAGTGGGATGTCTTGTTATTTAGAGGGATGTCTTGTTATTTAGAGAGATGTCTTGTTATTTAAAGGGATGTCTTAATATTTAGAGGGATGTCTTTTTATTCTGAGGGATGTCTTGTTATTTAGAGGGATGTCTTGTTATTTAGAGGAATGTCTTGTTATTTAAAAGGGATGTCTTGTTATTTAGAGGGATGTCTTGTTTTTTAGAGGGTTGTCTTGTTATTTGGAGGGATGTCTTGTTATTTAGATTGATGTCTTAATATTTAGAGGGATGTCTTTTTATTTGGAGGGATGTCTTGTTATTTAGAGGGATGTCTTGTTATTTAGAGGAATGTCTTGTTATTTAAAAGGGATGTCTTGTTATTTAGAGGGATGTCTTGTTATTTAGAGGGATGTCTTGTTATTTAGAGGGATGTCTTGTTATTTAGAGGGATGTCTTGTTATTTAGAGGGATGTCTTGTTATTTAGAGGGATGTCTTGTTATTTGAAGGGATGTCTTAATATTTAGAGAGATGTCTTGTTATTTAGAGGGATGTCTTGTTATTTAGAGGGATGTCTTGTTATTTAGAGGGATGTCTTCTTATTTGGAGGGAAGTCTTGTTATTTGGAGGAATGTCTTGTTATTTAGAGGGATATCTTGTTATTTGGAGGGATGTCTTGTTATTTAGAGGGATGTCTTGCTATTTAGAGGGATGTCTTTTTATTTGGAGGGATGTCTTGTTATTTAGAGGGATGTCTTGTTATTTAGAGGAATGTCTTGTTATTTAAAAGGGATGTCTCTTTATTTAGAGGGACGTCTTGTTATTTAGTGGGATGTCTTGTTATTTAGAGGGATGTCTTGTTATTTAGAGAGATGTCTTGTTATTTAAAGGGATGTCTTAATATTTAGAGGGATGTCTTGTTATTTAGAGGGATCTCTTAATATTTAGAGGGATGTCTTGTTATTTGGAGGGATGTCTTAATATTTAGAGGGATGTCTTGTTATTTAGAGGGATGTCTTGTTATTTAGAGGGATGTCTTGTTTTTTAGAGGGTTGTCTTGTAATTTAGATGGGATGTCTTGTTATTTAGAGGGATGTCTTGTTATTTGGAGAGATGTCTTTTTATTTAGAGGGATGTCTTGTTTTTTAGAGGGTTGTCTTGTTATTTGGAGGGATGTCTTGTTTTTTAGAGGGTTGTCTTGTAATTTAGATGGGATGTCTTGTTATTTAGAGGGATGTCTTAATATTTAGCGGAATGTCTTGTTTATTAGAGGGATGTCTTGCTATTTAGAGGGATGTCTTTTTATTTAGAGGGATGTCTTGTTATTTAGAGGGATGTCTTGTTATTTAGAGGAATGTCTTGTTATTTAAAAGGGATGTCTTGTTATTTAGAGGGATATCTTGTTATTTAGTGGGATGTCTTGTTATTTAGAGGGATGTCTTGTTATTTAGAGAGATGTCTTGTTATTTAAAGGGATGTCTTAATATTTAGAGGGATGTCTTTTTATTTGGAGGGATGTCTTGTTATTTAGAGGGATGTCTTGTTATTTAGAGGAATGTCTTGTTATTTAAAAGGGATGTCTTGTTATTTAGAGGGATGTCTTGTTATTTAGAGGGATGTCTTGTTATTTAGAGGGATGTCTTGTTATTTAGAGGGATGTCTTGTTATTTAGAGGGATGTCTTGTTATTTGAAGGGATGTCTTAATATTTAGAGAGATGTCTTGTTATTTAGAGGGATGTCTTGTTATTTAGAGGGATGTCTTGTTATTTAGAGGGATGTCTTCATATTTGGAGGGATGTCTTCATATTTGGAGGGATGTCTTGTTATTTAGAGGGATGTCTTGTTATTTGGAGGGATGCTTGTTATTAAGAGGGATGTCTTATAATTAAGAGGGATGTCTTGTTATTTGGAGGTATGTCTTGTTATTTAGAGGGATGTCTTGTTATTTAGAGGGATGTCTTGGTATTTGGAGGGATGTCTAGTTATTTAGAGGGATGTCTTTTTATTTAGAGGGATGTCTTGTTATTTAGAGGGATGTCTTGGTATTTGGAGGGATGTCTAGTTATTTAGAGGGATGTCTTTTTATTTAGAGGGATGTCTTGTTATTTAGAGGGATGTCTTGTTATTTAGAGGGATGTCTTGTTATTTGAAGGGATGTCTTAATATTTAGAGGGATGTCTTGCTATTTTGAGGGATTTCTTGTTATTTGGAGGGATGTCTTGTTATTTAGAGGGATGTCTTGTTATTTAGAGGAATGTCTTGTTATTTAAAAGGGATGTCTTGTTATTTAGAGGGATGTCTTGTTATTTAGTGGGATGTCTTGTTATTTAGAGGGATGTCTTGTTATTTAGAGAGACGTCTTGTTATTTAAAGGGATGTCTTAAAATTTAGAGGGATGTCTTGTTATTTAGAGGGATGTCTTAATATTTAGAGGGATGTCTTGTTAATTGGAGGGATGTCTTAATATTTAGAGGGATGTCTTGTTATTTAGAGGGATGTCTTGTTATTTAGAGAGATGTCTTGTTATTTAAAGGGATGTCTTAATATTTAGAGGGATGTCTTGTTATTTAGAGGGATGTCTTAATATTTAGAGGGATGTCTTGTTATTTGAAGGGATGTCTTAATATTTAGAGGGATGTCTTGTTATTTAGAGGGATGTCTTGTTATTTAGAGGGACGTCTTGTTTTTTAAAGGGTTGTCTTGTTATTTGGAGGGATGTCTTAATATTTAGAGGGATGTCTTGGTATTTAGAGGGATGTCTTGTTATTTAGAGGGATGTCTTGTTATTTAGAGGGATGTCTTCTTATTTGGAGGGAAGTCTTGTTATTTGGAGGAATGTCTTGTTATTTAGAGGGATATCTTGTTATTTGGAGGGATGTCTTGTTATTTAGAGGGATGTCTTTTTATTTGGAGGGATGTCTTGTTATTTAGAGGGATGTCTTGTTATTTAGAGGAATGTCTTGTTATTTAAAAGGGATGTCTTGTTATTTAGAGGGACGTCTTGTTATTTAGTGGGATGTCTCGTTATTTAGAGGGATGTCTTGTTATTTAGAGAGATGTCTTGTTATTTAAAGGGATGTCTTAATATTTAGAGGGATGTCTTGTTATTTAGAGGGATGTCTTAATATTTAGAGGGATGTCTTGTTATTTGGAGGGATGTCTTAATATTTAGAGGGATGTCTTGTTATTTAGAGGGATGTCTTGTTATTTAGAGGGATGTCTTGTTTTTTAAAGGGTTTTCTTGTTATTTGGAGGGATGTCTTAATATTTAGAGGGATGTCTTGGTATTTGGAGGGATGTCTTGTTATTTAGAGGGATGTCTTAATATTTAGCGGAATGTCTAGTTTATTAGAGGGATGTCTTGTTATTTAGAGGGATGTCTTGTTATTTAGAGGGATGTCTTAATATTTGGAGGGATGTCTTGTTATTTAGAGGGATGTCTTAATATTTAGAGGGATGTCTTGTTTTTTAGTGGGATGTCTTGTTATTTAGAGGGATGTCTTGTTATTTAGAGGGTTTTTTTTGTTTTTTAGAGGGTTGTCTTGTTATTTGGAGGGATGTCTTGTTATTTAGATTGATGTCTTAATATTTAGAGGGATGTCTTGTTTTTTAGAGGGATGTCTTGTTATTTAGAGGGATGTCTTGTTATTTAGAGGGATGTCTTGTTATTTAGAGGGATGTCTTGTTATTTAGAGGGATGTCTTGTTATTTGAAGGGATGTCTTAATATTTAGAGAGATGTCTTGTTATTTAGAGGGATGTCTTGTTATTTAGAGGGATGTCTTCATATTTGGAGGGATGTCTTCATATTTGGAGGGATGTCTTGTTATTTAGAGGGATGTCTTGTTATTTGGAGGGATGCTTGTTATTAAGAGGAATGTCTTATAATTTAGAGGGATGTCTTGTTATTTGGAGGTATGTCTTGTTATTTAGAGGGATGTCTTGTTATTTAGAGGGATGTCTAGTTATTTAGAGGGATGTCTTTTTATTTAGAGGGATGTCTTGTTATTTAGAGGGATGTCTTGGTATTTGGAGGGATGTCTAGTTATTTAGAGGGATGTCTTTTTATTTAGAGGGATGTCTTGTTATTTAGAAGGATGTCTTGTTATTTAGAGGGATGTCTTGTTATTTGAAGGGATGTCTTAATATTTAGAGGGATGTCTTGCTATTTTGAGGGATTTCTTGTTATTTGGAGGGATGTCTTGTTATTTAGAGGGATGTCTTGTTATTTAGAGGAATGTCTTAATATTTAGAGGGATGTCTTGTTATTTGGAGGGATGTCTTAATATTTAGAGGGATGTCTTGTTATTTAGAGGGATGTCTTGTTATTTAGAGAGATGTCTTGTTATTTAAAAGGATGTCTTCTTATTTAGAGGGAAGTCTTGTTATTTGGAGGAATGTCTTGTTATTTAGAGGGATATCTTGTTATTTGGAGGGATGTCTTGTTATTTAGAGGGATGTCTTGCTATTTAGAGGGATGTCTTTTTATTTGGAGGGATGTCTTGTTATTTAGAGGGATGTCTTGTTATTTAGAGGGATGTCTTGTTTTTTAAAGGGTTGTCTTGTTATTTGGAGGGATGTCTTGGTATTTAGAGGGATGTCTTGTTATTTAGAGGGATGTCTTGTTATTTAGAAGGATGTCTTCTTATTTAGAGGGAAGTCTTGTTATTTGGAGGAATGTCTTGTTATTTAGAGGGATATCTTGTTATTTGGAGGGATGTCTTGTTATTTAGAGGGATGTCTTGCTATTTAGAGGGATGTCTTTTTATTTGGAGGGATGTCTTGTTATTTAGAGGGATGTCTTGTTATTTAGAGGAATGTCTTGTTATTTAAAAGGGATGTCTTGTTATTTAGAGGGACGTCTTGTTATTTAGTGGGATGTCTTGTTATTTAGAGGGATGTCTTGTTATTTAGAGGGATGTCTTGTTATTTAAAGGGATGTCTTAATATTTAGAGGGATGTCTTGTTATTTAGAGGGATGTCTTAATATTTAGAGGGATGTCTTGTTATTTGGAGGGATGTCTTAATATTTAGAGGGATGTCTTGTTATTTAGAGGGATGTCTTGTTATTTAGAGGGATGTCTTGTTTTTTAAAGGGCTTTCTTGTTATTTGGAGGGATGTCTTAGTATTTAATGGGATGTCTTGGTATTTGGAGGGATGTCTTGTTATTTAGAGGGATGTCTTAATATTTAGCGGAATGTCTAGTTTATTAGAGGGATGTCTTGTTATTTAGAGGGATGTCTTGTTATTTAGAGGGATGTCTTAATATTTGGAGGGATGTCTTGTTATTTAGAGGGATGTCTTAATATTTAGAGGGATGTCTTGTTTTTCAGTGGGATGTCTTGTTATTTAGAGGGATGTCTTGTTATTTGGAGAGATGTCTTTTTATTTAGAGGGATGTCTTGTTTTTTAGATGGTTGTCTTGTTATTTGGAGGGATGTCTTGTTTTTTCGAGGGTTGTCTTGTAATTTAGATGGGATGTCTTGTTATTTAGAGGGATGTCTTAATATTTAGCGGAATGTCTTGTTTATTAGAGGGATGTCTTGCTATTTAGAGGGATGTCTTTTTATTTGGAGGGATGTCTTGTTATTTAGAGGGATGTCTTGTTATTTAGAGGAATGTCTTGTTATTTAAAAGGGATGTCTTGTTATTTAGAGGGATGTCTTGTTATTTAGTGGGATGTCTTATTATTTAGAGGGATGTCTTGTTATTTAGAGAGATGTCTTGTTATTCAAAGGGATGTCTTAATATTTAGAGGGATGTCTTGTTATTTAGAGGGATGTCTTGTTATTTAGTGGGATGTCTTGTTATTTAGAGGGATGTCTTGTTATTTAGAGAGATGTCTTGTTATTTAAAGGGATGTCTTAATATTTAGAGGGATGTCTTGTTATTTAGAGGGATGTCTTAATATTTAGAGGGATGTCTTGTTATTTGAAGGGATGTCTTAATATTTAGAGGGATGTCTTGTTATTTAGAGGGATGTCTTGTTATTTAGAGGGATGTCTTGTTTTTTAAAGGGTTGTCTTGTTATTTGGAGGGATGTCTTAATATTTAGAGGGATGTCTTGGTATTTAGAGGGATGTCTTGTTATTTAGAGGGATGTCTTAATATTTAGCGGAATGTCTAGTTTATTAGAGGGATGTCTTGTTATTTAGAGGGATGTCTTGTTATTTAGAGGGATGTCTTAATATTTGGAGGGATGTCTTGTTATTTAGAGGGATGTCTTAATATTTAGAGGGATGTCTTGTTTTTTAGTGGGATGTCTTGTTATTTAGAGGGATGTCTTGTTATTTGGAGAGATGTCTTTTTATTTAGAGGGATGTCTTGTTTTTTAGAGGGTTGTCTTGTTTTTTGGAGGGATGTCTTGTTATTTAGAGGGATGTCTTGTTATTTAGAGGGATGTCTTCTTATTTGGAGGGAAGTCTTGTTATTTGGAGGAATGTCTTGTTATTTAGAGGGATATCTTGTTATTTGGAGGGATGTCTTGTTATTTAGAGGGATGTCTTGCTATTTAGAGGGATGTCTTTTTATTTGGAGGGATGTCTTGTTATTTAGAGGGATGTCTTGTTATTTAGAGGAATGTCTTGTTATTTAAAAGGGATGTCTTGTTATTTAGAGGGACGTCTTGTTATTTAGTGGGATGTCTTGTTATTTAGAGGGATGTCTTGTTATTTAGAGGGATGTCTTAATATTTAGAGGGATGTCTTGTTATTTAGAGGGATGTCTTGTTTTTTAAAGGGTTGTTTTGTTTTTTAAAGGGTTGTCTTGTTATTTGGAGGGATGTCTTAATATTTAGAGGGATGTCTTGGTATTTGGAGGGATGTCTTGTTATTTAGAGGGATGTCTTAATATTTAGCGGAATGTCTAGTTTATTAGAGGGATGTCTTGTTATTTAGAGGGATGTCTTGTTATTTAGAGGGATGTCTTAATATTTGGAGGGATGTCTTGTTATTTAGAGGGATGTCTTATTTGTACAACCTTGTACAAACTTGTACACACTTGTACAAACTTGTACACACTTGTACAACCTTGTACACACTTGTACAACCTTGTACACACTTGTACAACCTCGTACACACTTGTACAACCTTGTACACACTTGTACAACCTTGTGCACAATTTTAAAACCTTGTACACACTTGTACAACCTTGTACACACTTGTACACCCTTGTACACACTTGTACAAAATTTTACATTCTTGTACATACTTGTACACCCTTGTACACACTTGTACAACCTTGTACAAACCTGTACACCCTTGTACAAACTTGTGCACCCTTGAACACTTTTGTACACCCTTGTACACATTTGTACAACCTTGTACAAACTTAAACACACTTGTACAAACATGTACACACTTGAACAACCTTGTACACACTTGTACAACCTTGTACACACTTGTACAAGCTTGTATACACTTGTACAACCTTGTACACACTTGTACAAGCTTGTATACACTTGTACAACCTTGTACACACTTGTACAACCTTGTACACACTTGTACAACCTTGTACACACTTGTACAAGCTTGTACACACTTGTACAACCTTGTACACACTTGTACAACCTTTTACACAATTGTAAAACCTTGTACACACTTGTACATTCTTGTACAAACTTGTACTTACTTGTACTACCTTGTACAAACTTGTACACACTTGTACAAACTTTTACATCCTTGTATACATTTGTACACCCTTGTACACACTTGTACAACCTTGTACAAACCTGTACACCCTTGTACACACTTGTACAAGCTTGTACACGATTGTACACCCTTGTACACACTTGTGCACCCTTGTACACACTTGTACACCCTTGTACACACATGTACAACCTTTTACAAACTTGTACACACTTGTACAAACTTGTACATTCTTGTACATACTTGTACACCCTTGTAAACACTTGTACAAAATTGTACAAACCTGTACACCCTTGTACACACTTGTACAAGCTTGTACACACTTGTACAAGCTTGTACACACTTGTACACCCTTGTACAAACTTGTGCACCCTTGTACACTTTTGTACACCCTTGTATACATTTGTACAAACTTGTACAAACTTGTACACACTTGTACAAACTTGTACACACTTGTACAAACTTGTACACCCTTGTACACACTTGTACAACCTTGTACACACTTGTACAACCTTGTACAAACCTGTACACCCTTGTACGCACTTGTACAAGCTTGTACACGATTGTACACTCTTGTACACACTTGTGCAACCTTGTACACACTTGTACAACCTTGTACACACTTGTACAACCTAGTACACACTTGTTCAAGCTTGTACACACTTGTACAACCTTGTACACACTTGTACACCCTTGTACACACTTGTACAACCTTTTACAAACTTGTACACACTTGTACAAAATTGTACATTCTTGTACATACTTGTACACCCTTGTACACACTTGTACAACCTTGTACAAACCTGTACACACTTGTACAAACTTGTACAACCTTGTACACACTTGTACAACCTTGTACACACTTGTACAACCTTGTACAAACCTGTACACCCTTGTACACACTTGTACAAGCTTGTACACGATTGTACACTCTTGTACACACTTGTGCAACCTTGTACACACTTGTACAACCTTGTACACACTTGTACAACCTTGTACATACTTGTTCAAGCTTGTACACACTTGTACAACCTTGTACACACTTGTACACCCTTGTACACACTTGTACAACCTTTTACAAACTTGTACACACTTGTACAAAATTGTACATTCTTGTACATACTTGTACACCCTTGTACACACTTGTACAACCTTGTACAAACCTGTACACCCTTGTACACACTTGTACAAGCTTGTACACACTTGTACAAGCTTGTACACGATTGTACACCCTTGTACACACTTGTGCACCCTTGTACACACTTGTACACCCTTTTACACACATGTACAACCTTTTACAAACTTGTACACACTTGTACAAACTTGTACATTCTTGTACATACTTGTACACCCTTGTAAACACTTGTACAAAATTGTACAAACCTGTACACCCTTGTACACACTTGTACAAGCTTGTACACACTTGTACAAGCTTGTACACACTTGTACAGCCTTGTACAAACTTGTGCACCCTTGTACACTTTTGTACACCCTTGTATACATTTGTACAAACTTGTACAAACTTGTACACACTTGTACAAACTTGTACACACTTGTACAAACTTGTACACCCTTGTACACACTTGTACAACCTTGTACACACTTGTACAACCTTGTACAAACCTGTACACCCTTGTACACACTTGTACAAGCTTGTACACGATTGTACACTCTTGTACACACTTGTGCAACCTTGTACACACTTGTACAACCTTGTACACACTTGTACAACCTTGTACACACTTGTTCAAGCTTGTACACACTTGTACAACCTTGTACACACTTGTACACCCTTGTACAAACTTGTGCACCCTTGTACACTTTTGTACACCCTTGTACACATTTGTACAACCTTGTACAAACTTGTACACACTTGTACAAACTTGTACACACTTGTACAAACTTGTGTACACTTGTACAACCTTGTACACACTTGTACAACCTTGTACACACTTGTACAACCTTGTACACACTTGTACAACCTCGTACACACTTGTACAACCTTGTACAACCTTGTACACAATTGTAAAACCTTGTACACACTTTTACAACCTTGTACACACTTGTACACCCTTGTACACACTTGTACAAAATTTTACATTCTTGTACATACTTGTACACCCTTGTACACATTTGTACAACCTTGTACAAACCTGTACACCCTTGTACACACTTGTACAAGCTTGTACACACTTGTACACCCTTGTACAAACTTGTGCACCTTTGAACACTTTTGTACACCCTTGTACACATTTGTACAACCTTGTACAAACTTAAACACACTTGTACAAACATGTACACACTTGAACAACCTTGTACACACTTGTACAAACCTTGTACACACTTGTACAAGCTTGTACACACTTGTACAACCTTGTACACACTTGTACAACCTTGTACACACTTGTACAAGCTTGTACACACTTGTACAACCTTGTACACACTTGTACAACCTTGTACAAACCTGTACACCCTTGTACACACTTGTACAAGCTTGTACACGATTGTACACTCTTGTACACACTTGTGCAACCTTGTACACACTTGTACAACCTTGTACACACTTGTACAACCTTGTACACACTTGTTCAAGCTTGTACACACTTGTACAACCTTGTACACACTTGTACACCCTTGTACACACTTGTACAACCTTTTACAAACTTGTACACACTTGTACAAAATTGTACATTCTTGTACATACTTGTACACCCTTGTACACACTTGTACACCCTTGTACAAACTTGTGCACCCTTGTACACTTTTGTACACCCTTGTACACATTTGTACAAACTTGTACAAACTTGTACACACTTGTACAAACTTGTACACACTTGTACAAACTTGTGTACACTTGTACAACCTTGTACACACTTGTACAACCTTGTACACACTTGTACAACCTTGTACACACTTGTACAACCTTGTACACACTTTTACAACCTTGTACACACTTGTACAACCTTGTACACAATTGTAAAACCTTGTACACACGTGTACATCCTTGTACAAACTTGTACACACTTGTACAACCTTGTACACACTTGTACAACCCTTGTACACACTTGTACAACCTCGTACACACTTGTACAACCTTGTACACACTTGTACAACCTTGTACACAATTGTAAAACCTTGTACACACTTGTACAACCTTGTACACACTTGTACACCCTTGTACACACTTGTACAAAATTTTAAATTCTTGTACATACTTGTACACCCTTGTACACACTTGTACAACCTTGTACAAACCTGTACACCCTTGTACACACTTGTACAAGCTTGTACACACTTGTACACCCTTGTACAAACTTGTGCACCCTTGAACACTTTTGTACACCCTTGTACACTTTTGTACAACCTTGTACAAACTTAAACACACTTGTACAAACATGTACACACTTGAACAACCTTGTACACACTTGTACAACCTTGTACACACTTGTACAAGCTTGTATACACTTGTACAACCTTGTACACACTTGTACAACCTTGTACACACTTGTACAAGCTTGTATACACTTGTACAACCTTGTACACACTTGTACAACCTTGTACACACTTGTACAACCTTTTACACAATTGTAAAACCTTGTACACACTTGTACATTCTTGTACAAACTTGTACTTACTTGTACAACCTTGTACAAACTTGTACACACTTGTACAAACTTTTACATCCTTGTATACATTTGTACACCCTTGTACACACTTGTACAACCTTGTACAAACCTGTACACCCTTGTACACACTTGTACAAGCTTGTACACGATTGTACACCCTTGTACACACTTGTGCACCCTTGTACACACTTGTACACCCTTGTACACACATGTACAACCTCTTACAAACTTGTACACACTTGTACAAACTTGTACATTCTTGTACATACTTGTACACCCTTGTAAACACTTGTACAAAATTGTACAAAACTGTACACCCTTGTACACACTTGTACAAGCTTGTACACACTTGTACAAGCTTGTACCCACTTGTACACCCTTGTACAAACTTGTGCACCCTTGTACACTTTTGTACACCCTTGTATACATTTGTACAAACTTGTACAAACTTGTACACACTTGTACAAACTTGTACACACTTGTACAAACTTGTACACCCTTGTACACACTTGTACAACCTTGTACACACTTGTACAACCTTGTACAAACCTGTACACCCTTGTACACACTTGTACAAGCTTGTACTCGATTGTACACTCTTGTACACACTTGTGCAACCTTGTACACACTTGTACAACCTTGTACACACTTGTACAACCTTGTACACACTTGTTCAAGCTTGTACACACTTGTACAACCTTGTACACACTTGTACACCCTTGTACACACTTGTACAACCTTTTACAAACTTGTACACACTTGTACAAAATTGTACATTCTTGTACATACTTGTACACCCTTGTACACACTTGTACAACCTTGTACAAACCTGTACACCCTTGTACACACTTGTACAAGCTTGTACACACTTGTACACCCTTGTACAAACTTGTGCACCCTTGTACACTTTTGTACACCCTTGTACACATTTGTACAACCTTGTACAAACTTGTACACACTTGTACAAACTTGTACACACTTGTACAAACTTGTGTACACTTGTACAACCTTGTACACACTTGTACAACCTTGTACACACTTGTACAACCTTGTACACACTTGTACAACCTTGTACAAACCTGTACACCCTTGTACGCACTTGTACAAGCTTGTACACGATTGTACACTCTTGTACACACTTGTGCAACCTTGTACACACTTGTACAACCTTGTACACACTTGTACAACCTTGTACACACTTGTTCAAGCTTGTACACACTTGTACAACCTTGTACACACTTGTACACCCTTGTACACACTTGTACAAACTTTTACAAACTTGTACACACTTGTACAAAATTGTACATTCTTGTACATACTTGTACACCCTTGTACACACTTGTACAACCTTGTACAAACCTGTACACACTTGTACAAACTTGTACAACCTTGTACACACTTGTACAACCTTGTACACACTTGTACAACCTTGTACAAACCTGTACACCCTTGTACACACTTGTACAAGCTTGTACACGATTGTACACTCTTGTACACACTTGTGCAACCTTGTACACACTTGTACAACCTTGTACACACTTGTACAACCTTGTACATACTTGTTCAAGCTTGTACACACTTGTACAACCTTGTACACACTTGTACACCCTTGTACACACTTGTACAACCTTTTACAAACTTGTACACACTTGTACAAAATTGTACATTCTTGTACATACTTGTACACCCTTGTACACACTTGTACAACCTTGTACAAACCTGTACACCCTTGTACACACTTGTACAAGCTTGTACACACTTGTACAAGCTTGTACACGATTGTACAAGCTTGTACACGATTGTACACCCTTGTACACACTTGTGCACCCTTGTACACACTTGTACACCCTTGTACACACATGTACAACCTTTTACAAACTTGTACATTCTTGTACATACTTGTACACCCTTGTAAACACTTGTACAAAATTGTACAAACCTGTACACCCTTGTACACACTTGTACAAGCTTGTACACACTTGTACAAGCTTGTACACACTTGTACAGCCTTGTACAAACTTGTGCACCCTTGTACACTTTTGTACACCCTTGTATACATTTGTACAAACTTGTACAAACTTGTACACACTTGTACAAACTTGTACACACTTGTACAAACTTGTACACCCTTGTACACACTTGTACAACCTTGTACACACTTGTACAACCTTGTACAAACCTGTACACCCTTGTACACACTTGTACAAGCTTGTACACGATTGTACACTCTTGTACACACTTGTGCAACCTTGTACACACTTGTACAACCTTGTACACACTTGTACAACCTTGTACACACTTGTTCAAGCTTGTACACACTTGTACAACCTTGTACACACTTGTACACCCTTGTACAAACTTGTGCACCCTTGTACACTTTTGTACACCCTTGTACACATTTGTACAACCTTGTACAAACTTGTACACACTTGTACAAACTTGTACACACTTGTACAAACTTGTGTACACTTGTACAACCTTGTACACACTTGTACAACCTTGTACACACTTGTACAACCTTGTACACACTTGTACAACCTCGTACACACTTGTACAACCTTGTACAACCTTGTACACAATTGTAAAACCTTGTACACACTTTTACAACCTTGTACACACTTGTACACCCTTGTACACACTTGTACAAAATTTTACATTCTTGTACATACTTGTACACCCTTGTACACACTTGTACAACCTTGTACAAACCTGTACACCCTTGTACACACTTGTACAAGCTTGTACACACTTGTACACCCTTGTACAAACTTGTGCACCTTTGAACACTTTTGTACACCCTTGTACACATTTGTACAACCTTGTACAAACTTAAACACACTTGTACAAACATGTACACACTTGAACAACCTTGTACACACTTGTACAAACCTTGTACACACTTGTACAAGCTTGTACACACTTGTACAACCTTGTACACACTTGTACAACCTTGTACACACTTGTACAACCTTGTACACACTTGTACAAGCTTGTACACACTTGTACAACCTTGTACACACTTGTACAACCTTGTACACACTTGTACAACCTTGTACAAACCTGTACACCCTTGTACACACTTGTACAAGCTTGTACACGATTGTACACCCTTGTACACACTTGTGCACCCTTGTACACACTTGTACACCCTTGTACACACTTGTACAACCTTTTACAAACTTGTACACACTTGTACAAACTTGTACATTCTTGTACATACTTGTAAACCCTTGTAAACACTTGTACAACCTTGTACAAACCTGTACACCCTTGTACACACTTGTACAAGCTTGTACACACTTGTACAAGCTTGTACACACTTGTACACCCTTGTACAAACTTGTGCACCCTTGTACACTTTTGTACACCCTTGTATACATTTGTACAAACTTGTACAAACTTGTACACACTTGTACAAACTTGTACACACTTGTACAAACTTGTACACCCTTGTACACACTTGTACAACCTTGTACACACTTGTACAACCTTGTACACACTTGTACAACCTTGTACAAACCTGTACACCCTTGTACACACTTGTACAAGCTTGTACACGATTGTACACTCTTGTACACACTTGTGCAACCTTGTACACACTTGTACAACCTTGTACACACTTGTACAACCTTGTACACACTTGTTCAAGCTTGTACACACTTGTACAACCTTGTACACACTTGTACACCCTTGTACACACTTGTACAACCTTTTACAAACTTGTACACACTTGTACAAAATTGTACATTCTTGTACATACTTGTACACCCTTGTACACACTTGTACACCCTTGTACAAACTTGTGCACCCTTGTACACTTTTGTACACCCTTGTACACATTTGTACAAACTTGTACAAACTTGTACACACTTGTACAAACTTGTACACACTTGTACAAACTTGTGTACACTTGTACAACCTTGTACACACTTGTACAACCTTGTACACACTTGTACAACCTTGTACACACTTGTACAACCTTGTACACACTTTTACAACCTTGTACACACTTGTACAACCTTGTACACAATTGTAAAACCTTGTACACACGTGTACAACCTTGTACAAACTTGTACACACTTGTACAACCTTGTACACACTTGTACAACCCTTGTACACACTTGTACAACCTCGTACACACTTGTACAACCTTGTACACACTTGTACAACCTTGTACACAATTGTAAAACCTTGTACACACTTGTACAACCTTGTACACACTTGTACACCCTTGTACACACTTGTACAAAATTTTACATTCTTGTACATACTTGTACACCCTTGTACACACTTGTACAACCTTGTACAAACCTGTACACCCTTGTACACACTTGTACAAGCTTGTACACACTTGTACACCCTTGTACAAACTTGTGCACCCTTGAACACTTTTGTACACCCTTGTACACTTTTGTACAACCTTGTACAAACTTAAACACACTTGTACAAACATGTACACACTTGAACAACCTTGTACACACTTGTACAACCTTGTACACACTTGTACAAGCTTGTATACACTTGTACAACCTTGTACACACTTGTACAACCTTGTACAAGTGTGTACAAGCTTGTACACACTTGTACAACCTTGTACACACTTGTACAACCTTTTACACAATTGTAAAACCTTGTACACACTTGTACATTCTTGTACAAACTTGTACTTACTTGTACAACCTTGTACAAACTTGTACACACTTGTACAAACTTTTACATCCTTGTATACATTTGTACACCCTTGTACACACTTGTACAACCTTGTACAAACCTGTACACCCTTGTACACACTTGTACAAGCTTGTACACGATTGTACACCCTTGTACACACTTGTGCACCCTTGTACACACTTGTAAACCCTTGTACACACATGTACAACCTTTTACAAACTTGTACACACTTGTACAAACTTGTACATTCTTGTACATACTTGTACACCCTTGTAAACACTTGTACAAAATTGTACAAACCTGTACACCCTTGTACACACTTGTACAAGCTTGTACACACTTGTACAAGCTTGTACACACTTGTACACCCTTGTACAAACTTGTGCACCCTTGTACACTTTTGTACACCCTTGTATACATTTGTACAAACTTGTACAAACTTGTACACACTTGTACAAACTTGTACACACTTGTACAAACTTGTACACCCTTGTACACACTTGTACAACCTTGTACACACTTGTACAACCTTGTACAAACCTGTACACCCTTGTACACACTTGTACAAGCTTGTACTCGATTGTACACTCTTGTACACACTTGTGCAACCTTGTACACACTTGTACAACCTTGTACACACTTGTACAACCTTGTACACACTTGTTCAAGCTTGTACACACTTGTACAACCTTGTACACACTTGTACACCCTTGTACACACTTGTACAACCTTTTACAAACTTGTACACACTTGTACAAAATTGTACATTCTTGTACATACTTGTACACCCTTGTACACACTTGTACAACCTTGTACAAACCTGTACACCCTTGTACACACTTGTACAAGCTTGTACACACTTGTACACCCTTGTACAAACTTGTGCACCCTTGTACACTTTTGTACACCCTTGTACACATTTGTACAACCTTGTACAAACTTGTACACACTTGTACAAACTTGTACACACTTGTACAAACTTGTGTACACTTGTACAACCTTGTACACACTTGTACAACCTTGTACACACTTGTACAACCTTGTACACACTTGTACAACCTCGTACACACTTGTACAACCTTGTACACACTTGTACAACCTTGTACACAATTGTAAAACCTTGTACACACTTGTACAACCTTGTACACACTTGTACACCCTTGTACACACTTGTACAAAATTTTACATTCTTGTACATACTTGTACACCCTTGTACACACTTGTACAACCTTGTACAAACCTGTACACCCTTGTACACACTTGTACAAGCTTGTACACACTTGTACACCCTTGTACAAACTTGTGCACCCTTGAACACTTTTGTACACCCTTGTACACATTTGTACAACCTTGTACAAACTTAAACACACTTGTACAAACATGTACACACTTGAACAACCTTGTACACACTTGTACAACCTTGTACACATTTGTACAAGCTTGTACACACTTGTACAACCTTGTACACACTTGTACAACCTTGTACACACTTGTACAAGCTTGTACACACTTGTACAACCTTGTACACACTTGTACAACCTTTTACACAATTGTAAAACCTTGTACACACTTGTACATTTTTGTACAAACTTGTACTTACTTGTACAACCTTGTACAAACTTGTACACACTTGTACAAACTTTTACATCCTTGTATACATTTGTACACCGTTGTACACACTTGTACAACCTTGTACAAACCTGTACACCCTTGTACACACTTGTACAAGCTTGTACACGATTGTACACCCTTGTACACACTTGTGCACCCTTGTACACACTTGTACACCCTTGTACACACATGTACAACCTTTTACAAACTTGTACACACTTGTACAAACTTGTACATTCTTGTACATACTTGTACACCCTTGTAAACACTTGTACAAAATTGTACAAACCTGTACACCCTTGTACACACTTGTACAAGCTTGTACACACTTGTACAAGCTTGTACACACTTGTACACCCTTGTACAAACTTGTGCACCCTTTTACACTTTTGTACACCCTTGTATACATTTGTACAAATTTGTACAAACTTGTACACACTTGTACAAACTTGTACACACTTGTACAAACTTGTACACCCTTGTACACACTTGTACAACCTTGTACACACTTGTACAACCTTGTACAAACCTGTACACCCTTGTACACACTTGTACAAGCTTGTACACGATTGTACACTCTTGTACACACTTGTGCAACCTTGTACACACTTGTACAACCTTGTACACACTTGTACAACCTTGTACACACTTGTTCAAGCTTGTACACACTTGTACAACCTTGTACACACTTGTACACCCTTGTACACACTTGTACAACCTTTTACAAACTTGTACACACTTGTACAAAATTGTACATTCTTGTACATACTTGTACACCCTTGTACACACTTGTACAACCTTGTACAAACCTGTACACCCTTGTACACACTTGTACAAGCTTGTACACACTTGTACAAGCTTGTACACACTTGTACAAGCTTGTACACACTTGTACACCCTTGTACAAACTTGTGCACCCTTGTACACTTTTGTACACCCTTGTACACATTTGTACAACCTTGTACAAACTTGTACACACTTGTACAAACTTGTACACACTTGTACAAACTTGTGTACACTTGTACAACCTTGTACACACTTGTACAACCTTGTACACACTTGTACAACCTTGTACACACTTGTACAACCTCGTACACACTTGTACAACCTTGTACACACTTGTACAACCTTGTACACAATTGTAAAACCTTGTACACACTTGTACAACCTTGTACACACTTGTACACCCTTGTACACACTTGTACAAAATTTTACATTCTTGTACATACTTGTACACCCTTGTACACACTTGTACAACCTTGTACAAACCTGTACACACTTGTACAAGCTTGTACACACTTGTACAACCTTGTACACACTTGTACAACCTTGTACACACTTGTACAAGCTTGTACACACTTGTACAACCTTGTACACACTTGTACAACCTTGTACACACTTGTACAACCTTGTACACACTTGTACAACCTTGTACACACTTGTACAAGCTTGTACACACTTGTTCAACCTTGTACACACTTGTACAACCTTTTACACAATTGTAAAACCTTGTACACACTTGTACATTCTTGTACAAACTTGTACTTACTTGTACAACCTTGTACAAACTTGTACACACTTGTACAAACTTTTACATCCTTGTATACATTTGTACACCCTTGTACACACTTGTACAACCTTGTACAAACCTGTACACCCTTGTACACACTTGTACAAGCTTGTACACGATTGTACACCCTTGTACACACTTGTGCACCCTTGTACACACTTGTACACCCTTGTACACATTTGTACAACCTTGTACAAACTTGTACACACTTGTACAAGCTTGTACACACTTGTACAACCTTGTACACACTTGTACAAGCTTGTACACACTTGTACAACCTTGTACACACTTGTACAAGCTTGTACACACTTGTACAACCTTGTACACACTTGTACAACCTTGTACACACTTGTACAAGCTTGTACACACTTGTACAACCTTGTACACACTTGTACAACCTTTTACACAATTGTAAAACCTTGTACACACTTGTACATTCTTGTACAAACTTGTACTTACTTGTACAACCTTGTACAAACTTGTACACACTTGTACAAACTTTTACATCCTTGTATACATTTGTACACCCTTGTACACACTTGTACAACCTTGTACAAACCTGTACACCCTTGTACACACTTGTACAAGCTTGTACACGATTGTACACCCTTGTACACACTTGTGCACCCTTGTACACACTTGTACACCCTTGTACACACATGTACAACCTTTTACAAACTTGTACACACTTGTACAAACTTGTACATTCTTGTACATACTTGTACACCCTTGTAAACACTTGTACAAAATTGTACAAACCTGTACACCCTTGTACACACTTGTACAAGCTTGTACACACTTGTACAAGCTTGTACACACTTGTACACCCTTGTACAAACTTGTGCACCCTTGTACACTTTTGTACACCCTTGTATACATTTGTACAAACTTGTACAAACTTGTACACACTTGTACAAACTTGTACACACTTGTACAAACTTGTACACCCTTGTACACACTTGTACAACCTTGTACACACTTGTACAACCTTGTACAAACCTGTACACCCTTGTACACACTTGTACAAGCTTGTACACGATTGTACACTCTTCTACACACTTGTGCAACCTTGTACACACTTGTACAACCTTGTACACACTTGTACAACCTTGTACACACTTGTTCAAGCTTGTACACACTTGTACAACCTTGTACACACTTGTACACCCTTGTACACACTTGTACAACCTTTTACAAACTTGTACACACTTGTACAAAATTGTACATTCTTGTACATACTTGTACACCCTTGTACACACTTGTACAACCTTGTACAAACCTGTACACCCTTGTACACACTTGTACAAGCTTGTACACACTTGTACAAGCTTGTACACACTTGTACACCCTTGTACAAACTTGTGCACCCTTGTACACTTTTGTACACCCTTGTACACATTTGTACAACCTTGTACAAACTTGTACACACTTGTACAAACTTGTACACACTTGTACAAACTTGTGTACACTTGTACAACCTTGTACACACTTGTACAACCTTGTACACACTTGTACAACCTTGTACACACTTGTACAACCTTGTACACACTTGTACAACCTCGTACACACTTGTACAACCTTGTACACACTTGTACAACCTTGTACACAATTGTAAAACCTTGTACACACTTTTACAACCTTGTACACACTTGTACACCCTTGTACACACTTGTACAAAATTTTACATTCTTGTACATACTTGTACACCCTTGTACACACTTGTACAACCTTGTACAAACCTGTACACCCGCGTACACACTTGTACAAGCTTGTACACACTTGTACACCCTTGTACAAACTTGTGCACCCTTGAACACTTTTGTACACCCTTGTACACATTTGTACAACCTTGTACAAACTTAAACACACTTGTACAAACATGTACACACTTGAACAACCTTGTACACACTTGTACAAACCTTGTACACACTTGTACAAGCTTGTACACACTTGTACAACCTTGTACACACTTGTACAACCTTGTACACACTTGTACAAGCTTGTACACACTTGTACAACCTTGTACACACTTGTACAACCTTGTACAAACCTGTACACCCTTGTACACACTTGTACAAGCTTGTACACGATTGTACACCCTTGTACACACTTGTGCACCCTTGTACACACTTGTACACCCTTGTACACACTTGTACAACCTTGTACACACTTGTACAAGCTTGTACACACTTGTACACCCTTGTACAAACTTGTGCACCCTTGTACACTTTTGTACACCCTTGTATACATTTGTACAAACTTGTACAAACTTGTACACACTTGTACAAACTTGTACACACTTGTACAAACTTGTACACCCTTGTACACACTTGTACAACCTTGTACACACTTGTACAACCTTGTACACACTTGTACAACCTTGTACACACTTGTACAACCTTGTACAAACCTGTACACCCTTGTACACACTTGTACAACCTTGTACAAACCTGTACACCCTTGTACACACTTGTACAAGCTTGTACACGATTGTACACTCTTGTACACACTTGTGCAACCTTGTACACACTTGTACAACCTTGTACACACTTGTACAACCTTGTACACACTTGTTCAAGCTTGTACACACTTGTACAACCTTTACACACTTGTACACCCTTGTACACACTTGTACAACCTTTTACAAACTTGAACACACTTGTACAAAATTGTACATTCTTGTACATACTTGTACACCCTTGTACACAATTGTACACCCTTGTACAAACTTGTGCACCCTTGTACACTTTTGTACACCCTTGTACACATTTGTACAAACTTGTACAAACTTGTACACACTTGTACAAACTTGTACACACTTGTACAAACTTGTGTACACTTGTACAACCTTGTACACACTTGTACAACCTTGTACACACTTGTACAACCTTGTACACACTTGTACAACCTTGTACACACTTGTACAACCTTGTACACACTTGTACAACCTTGTACACACTTGTACAACCTTGTACACAATTGTAAAACCTTTTACACACGTGTACAACCTTGTACAAACTTGTACACACTTGTACAACCTTGTACACACTTGTACAACCCTTGTACACACTTGTACAACCTCGTACACACTTGTACAACCTTGTACACACTTGTACAACCTTGTACACAATTGTAAAACCTTGTACACACTTGTACAACCTTGTACACACTTGTACACCCTTGTACACACTTGTACAAAATTTTACATTCTTGTACATACTTGTACACCCTTGTACACACTTGTACAACCTTGTACAAACCTGTACACCCTTGTACACCCTTGTACAAACTTGTGCACCCTTGAACACTTTTGTACACCCTTGTACACTTTTGTACAACCTTGTACAAACCTAAACACACTTGTACAAACATGTACACACTTGAACAACCTTGTACACACTTGTACAACCTTGTACACACTTGTACAAGCTTGTATACACTTGTACAACCTTGTACACACTTGTACAACCTTGTACACACTTGTACAACCTTTTACACAATTGTAAAACCTTGTACACACTTGTACATTCTTGTACAAACTTGTACTTACTTGTACAACCTTGTACAAACTTGTACACACTTGTACAAACTTTTACATCCTTGTATACATTTGTACACCCTTATACACACTTGTACAACCTTGTACAAACCTGTACACCCTTGTACACACTTGTACAAGCTTGTACACGATTGTACACCCTTGTACACACTTGTGCACCCTTGTACACACTTGTACACCCTTGTACACACATGTACCACCTTTTACAAACTTGTACACACTTGTACAAACTTGTACATTCTTGTACATACTTGTACACCCTTGTAAACACTTGTACATAATTGTACAAACCTGTACACCCTTGTACACACTTGTACAAGCTTGTACACACTTGTACAAGCTTGTACACACTTGTACACCCTTGTACAAACTTGTGCACCCTTGTACACTTTTGTACACCCTTGTATACATTTGTACAAACTTGTACAAACTTGTACACACTTGTACAAACTTGTACACACTTGTACAAACTTGTACACCCTTGTACACACTTGTACAACCTTGTACACACTTGTACAACCTTGTACAAACCTGTACACCCTTGTACACACTTGTACAAGCTTGTACTCGATTGTACACTCTTGTACACACTTGTGCAACCTTGTACACACTTGTACAACCTTGTACACACTTGTACAACCTTGTACACACTTGTTCAAGCTTGTACACACTTGTACAACCTTGTACACACTTGTACACCCTTGTATACACTTGTACAACCTTTTACAAACTTGTACACACTTGTACAAAATTGTACATTCTTATACATACTTGTACACCCTTGTACACACTTGTACAACCTTGTACAAACCTGTACACCCTTGTACACACTTGTACAAGCTTGTACACACTTGTACAAGCTTGTACACACTTGTACACCCTTGTACAAACTTGTGCACCCTTGTACACTTTTGTACACCCTTGTACACATTTGTACAACCTTGTACAAACTTGTACACACTTGTACAAACTTGTACACACTTGTACAAACTTGTGTACACTTGTACAACCTTGTACACACTTGTACAACCTTGTACACACTTGTACAACCTTGTACACACTTGTACAACCTCGTACACACTTGTACAACCTTGTACACACTTGTACAACCTTGTACACAATTGTAAACCTTGTACACACTTGTACAACCTTGTACACACTTGTACACCCTTGTACACACTTGTACAAAATTTTACATTCTTGTACATACTTGTACACCCTTGTACACACTTGTACAACCTTGTACAAACCTGTACACCCTTGTACACACTTGTACAAGCTTGTACACACTTGTACACCCTTGTACAAACTTGTGCACCCTTGAACACTTTTGTACACCCTTGTACACATTTGTACAACCTTGTACAAACTTAAACACACTTGTACAGACATGTACACACTTGAACAACCTTGTACACACTTGTACAACCTTGTACACATTTGTACAAGCTTGTACACACTTGTACAACCTTGTACACACTTGTACAACCTTGTACACACTTGTACAAGCTTGTACACACTTGTACAACCTTGTACACACTTGTACAACCTTTTACACAATTGTAAAACCTTGTACACACTTGTACATTTTTGTACAAACTTGTACTTACTTGTACAACCTTGTACAAACTTGTACACACTTGTACAAACTTTTACATCCTTGTATACATTTGTACACCGTTGTACACACTTGTACAACCTTGTACAAACCTGTACACCCTTGTACACACTTGTACAAGCTTGTACACGATTGTACACCCTTGTACACACTTGTGCACCCTTGTACACACTTGTACACCCTTGTACACACATGTACAACCTTTTACAAACTTGTACACACTTGTACAAACTTGTACATTCTTGTACATACTTGTACACCCTTGTAAACACTTGTACAAAATTGTACAAACCTGTACACCCTTGTACACACTTGTACAAGCTTGTACACACTTGTACAAGCTTGTACACACTTGTACACCCTTGTACAAACTTGTGCACCCTTGTACACTTTTGTACACCCTTGTATACATTTGTACAAACTTGTACAAACTTGTACACACTTGTACAAACTTGTACACACTTGTACAAACTTGTACACCCTTGTACACACTTGTACAACCTTGTACACACTTGTACAACTTGTACACACTTGTACAACCTCGTACACTTGTACAACCTTGTACACACTTGTACAACCTTGTACACAATTGTAAACCTTGTACACACTTGTACAACCTTGTACACACTTGTACACCCTTGTACACACTTGTACAAAATTTTACATTCTTGTACATACTTGTACACCCTTGTACACACTTGTACAACCTTGTACAAACCTGTACACCCTTGTACACACTTGTACAAGCTTGTACACACTTGTACACCCTTGTACAAACTTGTGCACCCTTGAACACTTTTGTACACCCTTGTACACATTTGTACAACCTTGTACAAACTTAAACACACTTGTACAAACATGTACACACTTGAACAACCTTGTACACACTTGTACAACCTTGTACACATTTGTACAAGCTTGTACACACTTGTACAACCTTGTACACACTTGTACAACCTTGTACACACTTGTACAAGCTTGTACACACTTGTACAACCTTGTACACACTTGTACAACCTTTTACACAATTGTAAAACCTTGTACACACTTGTACAAACTTGTACACACTTGTACAAACTTGTGTACACTTGTACAACCTTGTACACACTTGTACAACCTTGTACACACTTGTACAACCTTGTACACACTTGTACAACCTCGTACACACTTGTACAACCTTGTACACACTTGTACAACCTTGTACACAATTGTAAACCTTGTACACACTTGTACAACCTTGTACACACTTGTACACCCTTGTACACACTTGTACAAAATTTTACATTCTTGTACATACTTGTACACCCTTGTACACACTTGTACAACCTTGTACAAACCTATACACCCTTGTACACACTTGTACAAGCTTGTACACACTTGTACACCCTTGTACAAACTTGTGCACCCTTGAACACTTTTGTACACCCTTGTACACATTTGTACAACCTTGTACAAACTTAAACACACTTGTACAAACATGTACACACTTGAACAACCTTGTACACACTTGTACAACCTTGTACACATTTGTACAAGCTTGTACACACTTGTACAACCTTGTACACACTTGTACAACCTTGTACACACTTGTACAAGCTTGTACACACTTGTACAACCTTGTACACACTTGTACAACCTTTTACACAATTGTAAAACCTTGTACACACTTGTACATTTTTGTACAAATTTGTACTTACTTGTACAACCTTGTACACCCTTGTACAAACTTGTGCACCCTTTTACACTTTTGTACACCCTTGTATACATTTGTACAAATTTGTACAAACTTGTACACACTTGTACAAACTTGTACACACTTGTACAAACTTGTACACCCTTGTACACACTTGTACAACCTTGTACACACTTGTACAACCTTGTACAAACCTGTACACCCTTGTACACACTTGTACAAGCTTGTACACGATTGTACACTCTTGTACACACTTGTGCAACCTTGTACACACTTGTACAACCTTGTACACACTTGTACAACCTTGTACACACTTGTTCAAGCTTGTACACACTTGTACAACCTTGTACACACTTGTACACCCTTGTACACACTTGTACAACCTTTTACAAACTTGTACACACTTGTACAAAATTGTACATTCTTGTACATACTTGTACACCCTTGTACACACTTGTACAACCTTGTACAAACCTGTACACCCTTGTACACACTTGTACAAGCTTGTACACACTTGTACAAGCTTGTACACACTTGTACAAGCTTGTACACACTTGTACACCCTTGTACAAACTTGTGCACCCTTGTACACTTTTGTACACCCTTGTACACATTTGTACAACCTTGTACAAACTTGTACACACTTGTACAAACTTGTACACACTTGTACAAACTTGTGTACACTTGTACAACCTTGTACACACTTGTACAACCTTGTACACACTTGTACAACCTTGTACACACTTGTACAACCTCGTACACACTTGTACAACCTTGTACACACTTGTACAACCTTGTACACAATTGTAAAACCTTGTACACACTTGTACAACCTTGTACACACTTGTACACCCTTGTACACACTTGTACAAAATTTTACATTCTTGTACATACTTGTACACCCTTGTACACACTTGTACAACCTTGTACAAACCTGTACACACTTGTACAAGCTTGTACACACTTGTACAACCTTGTACACACTTGTACAACTTGTACACACTTGTACAAGCTTGTACACACTTGTACAACCTTGTACACACTTGTACAACCTTGTACACACTTGTACAACCTTGTACACACTTGTACAACCTTGTACACACTTGTACAAGCTTGTACACACTTGTTCAACCTTGTACACACTTGTACAACCTTTTACACAATTGTAAAACCTTGTACACACTTGTACATTCTTGTACAAACTTGTACTTACTTGTACAACCTTGTACAAACTTGTACACACTTGTACAAACTTTTACATCCTTGTATACATTTGTACACCCTTGTACACACTTGTACAACCTTGTACAAACCTGTACACCCTTGTACACACTTGTACAAGCTTGTACACGATTGTACACCCTTGTACACACTTGTGCACCCTTGTACACACTTGTACACCTTGTACACATTTGTACAACCTTGTACAAACTTGTACACACTTGTACAAGCTTGTACACACTTGTACAACCTTGTACACACTTGTACAAGCTTGTACACACTTGTACAACCTTGTACACACTTGTACAAGCTTGTACACACTTGTACAACCTTGTACACACTTGTACAACCTTGTACACACTTGTACAAGCTTGTACACACTTGTACAACCTTGTACACACTTGTACAACCTTTTACACAATTGTAAAACCTTGTACACACTTGTACATTCTTGTACAAACTTGTACTTACTTGTACAAACCTTGTACAAACTTGTACACACTTGTACAAACTTTTACATCCTTGTATACATTTGTACACCCTTGTACACACTTGTACAACCTTGTACAAACCTGTACACCCTTGTACACACTTGTACAAGCTTGTACACGATTGTACACCCTTGTACACACTTGTG
Organism: Macrosteles quadrilineatus; assembly: GCF_028750875.1. Classification (NCBI taxonomy): domain Eukaryota; kingdom Metazoa; phylum Arthropoda; class Insecta; order Hemiptera; family Cicadellidae; genus Macrosteles; species Macrosteles quadrilineatus. Next base: position 447,734 of record NW_026542672.1, on the reverse strand, counting down.
CACCCTTGTACACACTTGTACACCCTTGTACACACATGTACAACCTTTTACAAACTTGTACACACTTGTACAAACTTGTACATTCTTGTACATACTTGTACACCCTTGTAAACACTTGTACAAAATTGTACAAACCTGTACACCCTTGTACACACTTGTACAAGCTTGTACACACTTGTACAAGCTTGTACACACTTGTACACCCTTGTACAAACTTGTGCACCCTTGTACACTTTTGTACACCCTTGTATACATTTGTACAAACTGTACAAACTTGTACACACTTGTACAAACTTGTACACACTTGTACAAACTTGTACACCCTTGTACACACTTGTACAACCTTGTACACACTTGTACAACCTTGTACAAACCTGTACACCCTTGTACACACTTGTACAAGCTTGTACACGATTGTACACTCTTCTACACACTTGTGCAACCTTGTACACACTTGTACAACCTTGTACACACTTGTACAACCTTGTACACACTTGTTCAAGCTTGTACACACTTGTACAACCTTGTACACACTTGTACACCCTTGTACACACTTGTACAACCTTTTACAACTTGTACACACTTGTACAAAATTGTACATTCTTGTACATACTTGTACACCCTTGTACACACTTGTACAACCTTGTACAAACCTGTACACCCTTGTACACACTTGTACAAGCTTGTACACACTTGTACAAGCTTGTACACACTTGTACACCTTGTACAAACTTGTGCACCCTTGTACACTTTTGTACACCCTTGTACACATTTGTACAACCTTGTACAAACTTGTACACCACTTGTACAAACTTGTACACACTTGTACAAACTTGTGTACACTTGTACAACCTTGTACACACTTGTACAACCTTGTACACACTTGTACAACCTTGTACACACTTGTACAACCTTGTACACACTTGTACAACCTCGTACACACTTGTACAACCTTGTACACACTTGTACAACCTTGTACACAATTGTAAAACCTTGTACACACTTTTACAACCTTGTACACACTTGTACACCCTTGTACACACTTGTACAAAATTTTACATTCTTGTACATACTTGTACACCCTTGTACACACTTGTACAACCTTGTACAAACCTGTACACCCGCGTACACACTTGTACAAGCTTGTACACACTTGTACACCCTTGTACAAACTTGTGCACCCTTGAACACTTTTGTACACCCTTGTACACATTTGTACAACCTTGTACAAACTTAAACACACTTGTACAAACATGTACACACTTGAACAACCTTGTACACACTTGTACAAACCTTGTACACACTTGTACAAGCTTGTACACACTTGTACAACCTTGTACACACTTGTACAACCTTGTACACACTTGTACAAGCTTGTACACACTTGTACAACCTTGTACACACTTGTACAACCTTGTACAAACCTGTACACCCTTGTACACACTTGTACAAGCTTGTACACGATTGTACACCCCTTGTACACACTTGTGCACCCTTGTACACACTTGTACACCCTTGTACACACTTGTACAACCTTGTACACACTTGTACAAGCTTGTACACACTTGTACACCCTTGTACAACTTGTGCACCCTTGTACACTTTTGTACACCTTGTCACATTTGTACAACTTGTACAAACTTGTACACACTTGTACAAACTTGTACAAACTTGTACACACTTGTACAAACTTGTACACCTTGTACACACTTGTACACCCTTGTACACACTTGTACAACCTTGTACACTTACACTTGTACACACTTGTACAACCTTGTACAAACCTGTACTACACCCTTGTACACACTTGTACAACCTTGTACAAACCTGTACACCCTTGTACACACTTGTACAAGCTTGTACACGATTGTACACTCTTGTACACACTTGTGCAACCTTGTACACACTTGTACAACCTTGTACACACTTGTACAACCTTGTACACACTTGTTCAAGCTTGTACACACTTGTACAACCTTTACACACTTGTACACCCTTGTACACACTTGTACAACCTTTTACAAACTTGAACACACTTGTACAAAATTGTACATTCTTGTACATACTTGTACACCCTTGTACACAATTGTACACCCTTGTACAAACTTGTGCACCCTTGTACACTTTTGTACACCCTTGTACACATTTGTACAAACTTGTACAAACTTGTACACACTTGTACAAACTTGTACACACTTGTACAAACTTGTGTACACTTGTACAACCTTGTACACACTTGTACAACCTTGTACACACTTGTACAACCTTGTACACACTTGTACAACCTTGTACACACTTGTACAACCTTGTACACACTTGTACAACCTTGTACACACTTGTACAACCTTGTACACAATTGTAAAACCTTTTACACACGTGTACAACCTTGTACAAACTTGTACACACTTGTACAACCTTGTACACACTTGTACAACCCTTGTACACACTTGTACAACCTCGTACACACTTGTACAACCTTGTACACACTTGTACAACCTTGTACACAATTGTAAAACCTTGTACACACTTGTACAACCTTGTACACACTTGTACACCCTTGTACACACTTGTACAAAATTTTACATTCTTGTACATACTTGTACACCCTTGTACACACTTGTACAACCTTGTACAAACCTGTACACCCTTGTACACCCTTGTACAAACTTGTGCACCCTTGAACACTTTTGTACACCCTTGTACACTTTTGTACAACCTTGTACAAACCTAAACACACTTGTACAAACATGTACACACTTGAACAACCTTGTACACACTTGTACAACCTTGTACACACTTGTACAAGCTTGTATACACTTGTACAACCTTGTACACACTTGTACAACCTTGTACACACTTGTACAACCTTTTACACAATTGTAAAACCTTGTACACACTTGTACATTCTTGTACAAACTTGTACTTACTTGTACAACCTTGTACAAACTTGTACACACTTGTACAAACTTTTACATCCTTGTATACATTTGTACACCCTTATACACACTTGTACAACCTTGTACAAACCTGTACACCCTTGTACACACTTGTACAAGCTTGTACACGATTGTACACCCTTGTACACACTTGTGCACCCTTGTACACACTTGTACACCCTTGTACACACATGTACCACCTTTTACAAACTTGTACACACTTGTACAAACTTGTACATTCTTGTACATACTTGTACACCCTTGTAAACACTTGTACATAATTGTACAAACCTGTACACCCTTGTACACACTTGTACAAGCTTGTACACACTTGTACAAGCTTGTACACACTTGTACACCCTTGTACAAACTTGTGCACCCTTGTACACTTTTGTACACCCTTGTATACATTTGTACAAACTTGTACAAACTTGTACACACTTGTACAAACTTGTACACACTTGTACAAACTTGTACACCCTTGTACACACTTGTACAACCTTGTACACACTTGTACAACCTTGTACAAACCTGTACACCCTTGTACACACTTGTACAAGCTTGTACTCGATTGTACACTCTTGTACACACTTGTGCAACCTTGTACACACTTGTACAACCTTGTACACACTTGTACAACCTTGTACACACTTGTTCAAGCTTGTACACACTTGTACAACCTTGTACACACTTGTACACCCTTGTATACACTTGTACAACCTTTTACAAACTTGTACACACTTGTACAAAATTGTACATTCTTATACATACTTGTACACCCTTGTACACACTTGTACAACCTTGTACAAACCTGTACACCCTTGTACACACTTGTACAAGCTTGTACACACTTGTACAAGCTTGTACACACTTGTACACCCTTGTACAAACTTGTGCACCCTTGTACACTTTTGTACACCCTTGTACACATTTGTACAACCTTGTACAAACTTGTACACACTTGTACAAACTTGTACACACTTGTACAAACTTGTGTACACTTGTACAACCTTGTACACACTTGTACAACCTTGTACACACTTGTACAACCTTGTACACACTTGTACAACCTCGTACACACTTGTACAACCTTGTACACACTTGTACAACCTTGTACACAATTGTAAACCTTGTACACACTTGTACAACCTTGTACACACTTGTACACCCTTGTACACACTTGTACAAAATTTTACATTCTTGTACATACTTGTACACCCTTGTACACACTTGTACAACCTTGTACAAACCTGTACACCCTTGTACACACTTGTACAAGCTTGTACACACTTGTACACCCTTGTACAAACTTGTGCACCCTTGAACACTTTTGTACACCCTTGTACACATTTGTACAACCTTGTACAAACTTAAACACACTTGTACAGACATGTACACACTTGAACAACCTTGTACACACTTGTACAACCTTGTACACATTTGTACAAGCTTGTACACACTTGTACAACCTTGTACACACTTGTACAACCTTGTACACACTTGTACAAGCTTGTACACACTTGTACAACCTTGTACACACTTGTACAACCTTTTACACAATTGTAAAACCTTGTACACACTTGTACATTTTTGTACAAACTTGTACTTACTTGTACAACCTTGTACAAACTTGTACACACTTGTACAAACTTTTACATCCTTGTATACATTTGTACACCGTTGTACACACTTGTACAACCTTGTACAAACCTGTACACCCTTGTACACACTTGTACAAGCTTGTACACGATTGTACACCCTTGTACACACTTGTGCACCCTTGTACACACTTGTACACCCTTGTACACACATGTACAACCTTTTACAAACTTGTACACACTTGTACAAACTTGTACATTCTTGTACATACTTGTACACCCTTGTAAACACTTGTACAAAATTGTACAAACCTGTACACCCTTGTACACACTTGTACAAGCTTGTACACACTTGTACAAGCTTGTACACACTTGTACACCCTTGTACAAACTTGTGCACCCTTGTACACTTTTGTACACCCTTGTATACATTTGTACAAACTTGTACAAACTTGTACACACTTGTACAAACTTGTACACACTTGTACAAACTTGTACACCCTTGTACACACTTGTACAACCTTGTACACACTTGTACAACTTGTACACACTTGTACAACCTCGTACACTTGTACAACCTTGTACACACTTGTACAACCTTGTACACAATTGTAAACCTTGTACACACTTGTACAACCTTGTACACACTTGTACACCCTTGTACACACTTGTACAAAATTTTACATTCTTGTACATACTTGTACACCCTTGTACACACTTGTACAACCTTGTACAAACCTGTACACCCTTGTACACACTTGTACAAGCTTGTACACACTTGTACACCCTTGTACAAACTTGTGCACCCTTGAACACTTTTGTACACCCTTGTACACATTTGTACAACCTTGTACAAACTTAAACACACTTGTACAAACATGTACACACTTGAACAACCTTGTACACACTTGTACAACCTTGTACACATTTGTACAAGCTTGTACACACTTGTACAACCTTGTACACACTTGTACAACCTTGTACACACTTGTACAAGCTTGTACACACTTGTACAACCTTGTACACACTTGTACAACCTTTTACACAATTGTAAAACCTTGTACACACTTGTACAAACTTGTACACACTTGTACAAACTTGTGTACACTTGTACAACCTTGTACACACTTGTACAACCTTGTACACACTTGTACAACCTTGTACACACTTGTACAACCTCGTACACACTTGTACAACCTTGTACACACTTGTACAACCTTGTACACAATTGTAAACCTTGTACACACTTGTACAACCTTGTACACACTTGTACACCCTTGTACACACTTGTACAAAATTTTACATTCTTGTACATACTTGTACACCCTTGTACACACTTGTACAACCTTGTACAAACCTATACACCCTTGTACACACTTGTACAAGCTTGTACACACTTGTACACCCTTGTACAAACTTGTGCACCCTTGAACACTTTTGTACACCCTTGTACACATTTGTACAACCTTGTACAAACTTAAACACACTTGTACAAACATGTACACACTTGAACAACCTTGTACACACTTGTACAACCTTGTACACATTTGTACAAGCTTGTACACACTTGTACAACCTTGTACACACTTGTACAACCTTGTACACACTTGTACAAGCTTGTACACACTTGTACAACCTTGTACACACTTGTACAACCTTTTACACAATTGTAAAACCTTGTACACACTTGTACATTTTTGTACAAATTTGTACTTACTTGTACAACCTTGTACAAACTTGTACACACTTGTACAAACTTTTACATCCTTGTATACATTTGTACACCGTTGTACACACTTGTACAACCTTGTACAAACCTGTACACCCTTGTACACACTTGTACAAGCTTGTACACGATTGTACACCCTTGTACACACTTGTGCACCCTTGTACACACCTGTACACCCTTGTACACACATGTACAACCTTTTACAAACTTGTACACACTTGTACAAACTTGTACATTCTTGTACATACTTGTACACCCTTGTAAACACTTGTACAAAATTGTACAAACCTGTACACCCTTGTACACACTTGTACAAGCTTGTACACACTTGTACAAGCTTGTACACACTTGTACACCCTTGTACAAACTTGTGCACCCTTGTACACTTTTGTACACCCTTGTATACATTTGTACAAACTTGTACAAACTTGTACACACTTGTACAAACTTGTACACACTTGTACAAACTTGTACACCCTTGTACACACTTGTACAACCTTGTACACACTTGTACAACCTTGTACAAACCTGTACACCCTTGTACACACTTGTACAAGCTTGTACACGATTGTACACTCTTGTACACACTTGTGCAACCTTGTACACACTTGTACAACCTTGTACACACTTGTACAACCTTGTACACACTTGTTCAAGCTTGTACACACTTGTACAACCTTGTACACACTTGTACACCCTTGTACACACTTGTACAACCTTTTACAAACTTGTACACACTTGTACAAAATTGTACATTCTTGTACATACTTGTACACCCTTGTACACACTTGTACAACCTTGTACAAACCTGTACACACTTGTACACACTTGTACAAGCTTGTACACACTTGTACACCCTTGTACAAACTTGTGCACCCTTGTACACTTTTGTACACCCTTGTACACATTTGTACAACCTTGTACAAACTTGTACACACTTGTACAAACTTGTACACACTTGTACAAACTTGTGTACACTTGTACAACCTTGTACACACTTGTACAACCTTGTACACACTTGTACAACCTTGTACACACTTGTACAACCTCGTACACACTTGTACAACCTTGTACACACTTGTACACCCTTGTACACTTTTGTACACCCTTGTACACATTTGTACAACCTTGTACAAACTTGTACACACTTGTACAAACTTGTACACACTTGTACAAACTTGTGTACACTTGTACAAACTTGTACACAATTGTAAAACCTTGTACACACTTGTACAACCTTGTACACACTTGTACACCCTTGTACACACTTGTACAAAATTTTACATTCTTGTACATACTTGTACACCCTTGTACACACTTGTACAACCTTGTACAAACCTGTACACCCTTGTACACACTTGTACAAGCTTGTACACACTTGTACAACCTTGTACACACTTGTACAAGCTTGTACACACTTGTACAACCATGTACACACTTGTACAACCTTGTACACACTTGTACAAGCTTGTACACACTTGTACAACCTTGTACACACTTGTACAACCTTTTACACAATTGTAAAACCCTGTACACACTTGTACAAACTTGTACACACTTGTACAAACTTGTGTACACTTGTACAACCTTGTACACACTTGTACAACCTTGTACACACTTGTACAACCTTGTACACACTTGTACAACCTCGTACACACTTGTACAACCTTGTACACACTTGTACAACCTTGTACACAATTGTAAACCTTGTACACACTTGTACAACCTTGTACACACTTGTACACCCTTGTACACACTTGTACAAAATTTTACATTCTTGTACATACTTGTACACCCTTATACACACTTGTACAACCTTGTACAAACCTGTACACCCTTGTACACACTTGTACAAGCTTGTACACACTTGTACACCCTTGTACAAACTTGTGCACCCTTGAACACTTTTGTACACCCTTGTACACATTTGTACAACCTTGTACAAACTTAAACACACTTGTACAAACATGTACACACTTGAACAACCTTGTACACACTTGTACAACCTTGTACACATTTGTACAAGCTTGTACACACTTGTACAACCTTGTACACACTTGTACAACCTTGTACACACTTGTACAAGCTTGTACACACTTGTACAACCTTGTACACACTTGTACAACCTTGTACACACTTGTACAACCTTGTACAAACCTGTACACCCTTGTACACACTTGTACAAGCTTGTACACGATTGTACACTCTTGTACACACTTGTGCAACCTTGTACACACTTGTACAACCTTGTACACACTTGTACACACTTGTACAAACTTTTACATCCTTGTATACATTTGTACACCGTTGTACACACTTGTACAACCTTGTACAAACCTGTACACCCTTGTACACACTTGTACAAGCTTGTACACGATTGTACACCCTTGTACACACTTGTGCACCCTTGTACACACTTGTACACCCTTGTACACACATGTACAACCTTTTACAAACTTGTACACACTTGTACAAACTTGTACATTCTTGTACATACTTGTACACCCTTGTAAACACTTGTACAAAATTGTACAAACCTGTACACCCTTGTACACACTTGTACAAGCTTGTACACACTTGTACAAGCTTGTACACACTTGTACACCCTTGTACAAACTTGTGCACCCTTGTACACTTTTGTACACCCTTGTATACATTTGTACAAACTTGTACAAACTTGTACACACTTGTACAAACTTGTACACACTTGTACAAACTTGTACACCCTTGTACACACTTGTACAACCTTGTACACACTTGTACAACTTGTACACACTTGTACAACCTCGTACACACTTGTACAACCTTGTACACACTTGTACAACCTTGTACACAATTGTAAACCTTGTACACACTTGTACAACCTTGTACACACTTGTACACCCTTGTACACACTTGTACAAAATTTTACATTCTTGTACATACTTGTACACCCTTGTACACACTTGTACAACCTTGTACAAACCTGTACACCCTTGTACACACTTGTACAAGCTTGTACACACTTGTACACCCTTGTACAAACTTGTGCACCCTTGAACACTTTTGTACACCCTTGTACACATTTGTACAACCTTGTACAAACTTAAACACACTTGTACAAACATGTACACACTTGAACAACCTTGTACACACTTGTACAACCTTGTACACATTTGTACAAGCTTGTACACACTTGTACAACCTTGTACACACTTGTACAACCTTGTACACACTTGTACAAGCTTGTACACATTTGTACAACCTTGTACACACTTGTACAACCTTTTACACAATTGTAAAACCTTGTACACACTTGTACAAACTTGTACACACTTGTACAAACTTGTGTACACTTGTACAACCTTGTACACACTTGTACAACCTTGTACACACTTGTACAACCTTGTACACACTTGTACAACCTCGTACACACTTGTACAACCTTGTACACACTTGTACAACCTTGTACACAATTGTAAACCTTGTACACACTTGTACAACCTTGTACACACTTGTACACCCTTGTACACACTTGTACAAAATTTTACATTCTTGTACATACTTGTACACCCTTGTACACACTTGTACAACCTTGTACAAACCTATACACCCTTGTACACACTTGTACAAGCTTGTACACACTTGTACACCCTTGTACAAACTTGTGCACCCTTGAACACTTTTGTACACCCTTGTACACATTTGTACAACCTTGTACAAACTTAAACACACTTGTACAAACATGTACACACTTGAACAACCTTGTACACACTTGTACAACCTTGTACACATTTGTACAAGCTTGTACACACTTGTACAACCTTGTACACACTTGTACAACCTTGTACACACTTGTACAAGCTTGTACACACTTGTACAACCTTGTACACACTTGTACAACCTTTTACACAATTGTAAAACCTTGTACACACTTGTACATTTTTGTACAAACTTGTACTTACTTGTACAACCTTGTACAAACTTGTACACACTTGTACAAACTTTTACATCCTTGTATACATTTGTACACCGTTGTACACACTTGTACAACCTTGTACAAACCTGTACACCCTTGTACACACTTGTACAAGCTTGTACACGATTGTACACCCTTGTACACACTTGTGCACCCTTGTACACACTTGTACACCCTTGTACACACATGTACAACCTTTTACAAACTTGTACACACTTGTACAAACTTGTACATTCTTGTACATACTTGTACACCCTTGTAAACACTTGTACAAAATTGTACAAACCTGTACACCCTTGTACACACTTGTACAAGCTTGTACACACTTGTACAAGCTTGTACACACTTGTACACCCTTGTACAAACTTGTGCACCCTTGTACACTTTTGTACACCCTTGTATACATTTGTACAAACTTGTACAAACTTGTACACACTTGTACAAACTTGTACACACTTGTACAAACTTGTACACCCTTGTACACACTTGTACAACCTTGTACAAACCTGTACACCCTTGTACACACTTGTACAAGCTTGTACACGATTGTACACTCTTGTACACACTTGTGCAACCTTGTACACACTTGTACAACCTTGTACACACTTGTACACACTTGTTCAAGCTTGTACACACTTGTACAACCTTGTACACACTTGTACACCCTTGTACACACTTGTACAACCTTTTACAAACTTGTACACACTTGTACAAAATTGTACATTCTTGTACATACTTGTACACCCTTGTACACACTTGTACAACCTTGTACAAACCTGTACACACTTGTACACACTTGTACAAGCTTGTACACACTTGTACAAGCTTGTACACACTTGTACAAGCTTGTACACACTTGTACAAGCTTGTACACACTTGTACACCCTTGTACAAACTTGTGCACCCTTGTACACTTTTGTACACCCTTGTACACATTTGTACAACCTTGTACAAACTTGTACACACTTGTACAAACTTGTACACACTTGTACAAACTTGTGTACACTTGTACAACCTTGTACTCACTTGTACAACCTTGTACACACTTGTACAACCTTGTACACACTTGTACAACCTCGTACACACTTGTACAACCTTGTACACACTTGTACACCCTTGTACACTTTTGTACACCCTTGTACACATTTGTACAACCTTGTACAAACTTGTACACACTTGTACAAACTTGTACACACTTGTACAAACTTGTACACACTTGTACAAACTTGTGTACACTTGTACAAACTTGTACACAATTGTAAAACCTTGTACACACTTGTACAACCTTGTACACACTTGTACACCCTTGTACACACTTGTACAAAATTTTACATTCTTGTACATACTTGTACACCCTTGTACACACTTGTACAACCTTGTACAAACCTGTACACCCTTGTACACACTTGTACAAGCTTGTACACACTTGTACAACCTTGTACACACTTGTACAAGCTTGTACACACTTGTACAACCATGTACACACTTGTACAACCTTGTACACACTTGTACAAGCTTGTACACACTTGTACAACCTTGTACACACTTGTACAACCTTTTACACAATTGTAAAACCTTGTACACACTTGTACAAACTTGTACACACTTGTACAAACTTGTGTACACTTGTACAACCTTGTACACACTTGTACAACCTTGTACACACTTGTACAACCTTGTACACACTTGTACAACCTCGTACACACTTGTACAACCTTGTACACACTTGTACAACCTTGTACACAATTGTAAACCTTGTACACACTTGTACAACCTTGTACACACTTGTACACCCTTGTACACACTTGTACAAAATTTTACATTCTTGTACATACTTGTACACCCTTATACACACTTGTACAACCTTGTACAAACCTGTACACCCTTGTACACACTTGTACAAGCTTGTACACACTTGTACACCCTTGTACAAACTTGTGCACCCTTGAACACTTTTGTACACCCTTGTACACATTTGTACAACCTTGTACAAACTTAAACACACTTGTACAAACATGTACACACTTGAACAACCTTGTACACACTTGTACAACCTTGTACACATTTGTACAAGCTTGTACACACTTGTACAACCTTGTACACACTTGTACAACCTTGTACACACTTGTACAAGCTTGTACACACTTGTACAACCTTGTACACACTTGTACAACCTTGTACACACTTGTACAACCTTGTACAAACCTGTACACCCTTGTACACATTTGTACAAGCTTGTACACGATTGTACACTCTTGTACACACTTGTGCAACCTTGTACACACTTGTACAACCTTGTACACACTTGTACAACCTTGTACACACTTGTTCAAGCTTGTACACACTTGTACAACCTTGTACACACTTGTACACCCTTGTACACACTTGTACAACCTTTTACAAACTTGTACACACTTGTACAAAATTGTACATTCTTGTACATACTTGTACACCCTTGTACACACTTGTACAACCTTGTACAAACCTGTACACCCTTGTACACACTTGTACAAGCTTGTACACACTTGTACAAGCTTGTACACACTTGTACAAGCTTGTACACACTTGTACAAGCTTGTACACACTTGTACAAGCTTGTACACACTTGTACACCCTTGTACAAACTTGTGCACCCTTGTACACTTTTGTACACCCTTGTACACATTTGTACAACCTTGTACAAACTTGTACACACTTGTACAAACTTGTACACACTTGTACAAACTTGTGTACACTTGTACAACCTTGTACACACTTGTACAACCTTGTACACACTTGTACAACCTTGTACACACTTGTACAACCTCGTACACACTTGTACAACCTTGTACACACTTGTACACCCTTGTACACTTTTGTACACCCTTGTACACATTTGTACAACCTTGTACAAACTTGTACACACTTGTACAAACTTGTACACACTTGTACAAACTTGTGTACACTTGTACAACCTTGTACACAATTGTAAAACCTTGTACACACTTGTACAACCTTGTACACACTTGTACACCCTTGTACACACTTGTACAAAATTTTACATTCTTGTACATACTTGTACACCCTTGTACACACTTGTACAACCTTGTACAAACCTGTACACCCTTGTACACACTTGTACAAGCTTGTACACACTTGTACAACCTTGTACACACTTGTACAAGCTTGTACACACTTGTACAACCATGTACACACTTGTACAACCTTGTACACACTTGTACAAGCTTGTACACACTTGTACAACCTTGTACACACTTGTACAACCTTTTACACAATTGTAAAACCTTGTACACACTTGTACAAACTTGTACACACTTGTACAAACTTGTGTACACTTGTACAACCTTGTACACACTTGTACAACCTTGTACACACTTGTACAACCTTGTACACACTTGTACAACCTCGTACACACTTGTACAACCTTGTACACACTTGTACAACCTTGTACACAATTGTAAACCTTGTACACACTTGTACAACCTTGTACACACTTGTACACCCTTGTACACACTTGTACAAAATTTTACATTCTTGTACATACTTGTACACCCTTGTACACACTTGTACAACCTTGTACAAACCTGTACACCCTTGTACACACTTGTACAAGCTTGTACACACTTGTACACCCTTGTACAAACTTGTGCACCCTTGAACACTTTTGTACACCCTTGTACACATTTGTACAACCTTGTACAAACTTAAACACACTTGTACAAACATGTACACACTTGAACAACCTTGTACACACTTGTACAACCTTGTACACATTTGTACAAGCTTGTACACACTTGTACAACCTTGTACACACTTGTACAACCTTGTACACACTTGTACAAGCTTGTACACACTTGTACAACCTTGTACACACTTGTACAACCTTTTACACAATTGTAAAACCTTGTACACACTTGTACATTTTTGTACAAACTTGTACTTACTTGTACAACCTTGTACAAACTTGTACACACTTGTACAAACTTTTACATCCTTGTATACATTTGTACACCGTTGTACACACTTGTACAACCTTGTACAAACCTGTACACCCTTGTACACACTTGTACAAACTTGTACACGATTGTACACCCTTGTACACACTTGTGCACCCTTGTACACACTTGTACACCCTTGTACACACATGTACAACCTTTTACAAACTTGTACACACTTGTACAAACTTGTACATTCTTGTACATACTTGTACACCCTTGTAAACACTTGTACAAAATTGTACAAACCTGTACACCCTTGTACACACTTGTACAAGCTTGTACACACTTGTACAAGCTTGTACACACTTGTACACCCTTGTACAAACTTGTGCACCCTTGTACACTTTTGTACACCCTTGTATACATTTGTACAAACTTGTACAAACTTGTACACACTTGTACAAACTTGTACACACTTGTACAAACTTGTACACCCTTGTACACACTTGTACAACCTTGTACACACTTGTACAACCTTGTACAAACCTGTACACCCTTGTACACACTTGTACAAGCTTGTACACGATTGTACACTCTTGTACACACTTGTGCAACCTTGTACACACTTGTACAACCTTGTACACACTTGTACAACCTTGTACACACTTGTTCAAGCTTGTACACACTTGTACAACCTTGTACACACTTGTACACCCTTGTACACACTTGTACAACCTTTTACAAACTTGTACACACTTGTACAAAATTGTACATTCTTGTACATACTTGTACACCCTTGTACACACTTGTACAACCTTGTACAAACCTGTACACCCTTGTACACACTTGTACAAGCTTGTACACACTTGTACAAGCTTGTACACACTTGTACAAGCTTGTACACACTTGTACAAGCTTGTACACACTTGTACAAGCTTGTACACACTTGTACACCCTTGTACAAACTTGTGCACCCTTGTACACTTTTGTACACCCTTGTACACATTTGTACAACCTTGTACACACTTGTACAACCTTGTACACAATTGTAAAACCTTGTACACACTTGTACAACCTTGTACACACTTGTACACCCTTGTACACACTTGTACAAAATTTTACATTCTTGTACATACTTGTACACCCTTGTACACACTTGTACAACCTTGCACAAACCTGTACACCCTTGTACACACTTGTACAAGCTTGTACACACTTGTACAACCTTGTACACACTTGTACAAGCTTGTACACACTTGTACAACCTTGTACACACTTGTACAACCTTGTACACACTTGTACAAGCTTGTACACACTTGTACAACCTTGTACACACTTGTACAACCTTTTACACAATTGTAAAACCTTGTACACACTTGTACATTCTTGTACAAACTTGTACTTACTTGTACAACCTTGTACAAACTTGTACACACTTGTACAAACTTTTACATCCTTGTATACATTTGTACACCCTTGTACACACTTGTACAACCTTGTACAAACCTGTACACCCTTGTACACACTTGTACAAGCTTGTACACGATTGTACACCCTTGTACACACTTGTGCACCCTTGTACACACTTGTACACCCTTGTACACACATGTACAACCTTTTACAAACTTGTACACACTTGTACAAACTTGTACATTCTTGTACATACTTGTACACCCTTGTAAACACTTGTACAAAATTGTACAAACATGTACACCCTTGTACACACTTGTACAAGCTTGTACACACTTGTACAAGCTTGTACACACTTGTACACCCTTGTACAAACTTGTGCACCCTTGTACACTTTTGTACACCCTTGTATACATTTGTACAAACTTGTACAAACTTGTACAAAATTGTACACACTTGTACAAACTTGTACACACTTGTACACACTTGTACAAACTTGTACACCCTTGTACACACTTGTACAACCTTGTACACACTTGTACAACCTTGTACAAACCTGTACACCCTTGTACACACTTGTACAAGCTTGTACACGATTGTACACTCTTCTACACACTTGTGCAACCTTGTACACACTTGTACAACCTTGTACACACTTGTACAACCTTGTACACACTTGTTCAAGCTTGTACACACTTGTACAACCTTGTACACACTTGTACACCCTTGTACACACTTGTACAACCTTTTACAAACTTGTACACACTTGTACAAAATTGTACATTCTTGTACATACTTGTACACCCTTGTACACACTTGTACAACCTTGTACAAACCTGTACACCCTTGAACACACTTGTACAAGCTTGTACACACTTGTACAAGCTTGTACACACTTGTACACCCTTGTACAAACTTGTGCACCCTTGTACACTTTTGTACACCCTTGTACACATTTGTACAACCTTGTACAAACTTGTACACACTTGTACAAACTTGTACACACTTGTACAAACTTGTGTACACTTGTACAACCTTGTACACACTTGTACAACCTTGTACACACTTGTACAACCTTGTACACACTTGTACAACCTTGTACACACTTGTACAACCTCGTACACACTTGTACAACCTTGTACACACTTGTACAACCTTGTACACAATTGTAAAACCTTGTACACACTTTTACAACCTTGTACACACTTGTACACCCTTGTACACACTTGTACAAAATTTTACATTCTTGTACATACTTGTACACCCTTGTACACACTTGTACAACCTTGTACAAACCTGTACACACTTGTACACACTTGTACAAGCTTGTACACACTTGTACAAGCTTGTACACACTTGTACAAGCTTGTACACACTTGTACAAGCTTGTACACACTTGTACACCCTTGTACAAACTTGTGCACCCTTGAACACTTTTGTACACCCTTGTACACATTTGTACAACCTTGTACAAACTTAAACACACTTGTACAAACATGTACACACTTGAACAACCTTGTACACACTTGTACAAACCTTGTACACACTTGTACAAGCTTGTACACACTTGTACAACCTTGTACACACTTGTACAACCTTGTACACACTTGTACAACCTTGTACACACTTGTACAACCTTGTACACACTTGTACAAGCTTGTACACACTTGTACAAGCTTGTACACACTTGTACAACCTTGTACACACTTGTACAACCTTGTACAAACCTGTACACCCTTGTACACACTTGTACAAGCTTGTACACGATTGTACACCCTTGTACACACTTGTGCACCCTTGTACACACTTGTACACCCTTGTACACACTTGTACAACCTTTTACAAACTTGTACACACTTGTACAAACTTGTACATTCTTGTACATACTTGTACACCCTGGTAAACACTTGTACAACCTTGTACAAACCTGTACACCCTTGTACACACTTGTACAAGCTTGTACACACTTGTACAAGCTTGTACACACTTGTACACCCTTGTACAAACTTGTGCACCCTTGTACACTTTTGTACACCCTTGTATACATTTGTACAAAAATGTACAAGTTTGTACAAGTGTGTACAAGTTTGTAAAAGGTTTTACAAGTGTGTACAAGGTTGTACAAGTGTGTACAAGGTTGTACAAGTGTGTACAAGGTTGTACAAGTGTGTACAAAGGTGTACAAGTGTGTACAAGGTTGTACAAGTGTGTACAAGGTTGTACAAGTGTGTACAAGGTTGTACAAGGTTGTACAATTGTGTACAAGGTTGTACAAGTGTGTACAAGGTTGTACAAGTGTGTACAAGGGTGTACAAGTTTGTACAAGTGTGTACAAGTTTGTACAAGTGTGTACAAGTTTGTACAAGTGTGTACAAGCTTGTACAAGTGTGTACAAGGGTGTACAAGTGTGTACAAGGTTGTACATGTTTTTACAAGGTTGTACAAGTGTGTACAAGGTTGTACAAGTGTGTACAAGGTTGTACAAGTGTGTACAAGGTTGTACAAGCGTGTACAAGGTTGTACAAGTGTGTACAAGGTTGTATAAGTGTGTACAAGGTTGAAAAAGTGTGTACAAGGTTGTACAAGTGTGTACAAGGTTGTACAAGTGTGTACAAGGTTGTACAAGTGTGTACAAAGGTGTACAAGTGTGTACAAGGTTGTACAAGTGTGTACAAGGTTGTACAAGTGTGTACAAGGTTGTACAAGTGTGTACAAGGTTGTACAAGGTTGTACAATTGTGTACAAGGTTGTACAAGTGTGTACAAGGTTGTACAAGTGTGTACAAGGTTGTACAAGTGTGTACAAGGGTGTAAAAGTTTGTACAAGTGTGTACAAGTTTGTACAAGTGTGTACAAGTTTGTACAAGGGTGTACAAAAGTGTACAAGGGTGCACAAGTTTGAACAAGGCTGTACAAGTGTGTACAAGCTTGTACAAGTGTGTACAAGCTTGTACAAGTGTGTACAAGCTTGTACAAGTGTGTACAAGGGTGTACAGGTTTGTACAAGGTTGTACAAGTGTTTACAAGGGTGAACAAGTGTGTACAATGTTGTACAAGTGTGTACAAGGTTGTACAAGTGTGTACTAGGTTGTACAAGGTTGTACAATTGTGTACAAGGTTGTACAAGTGTGTACAAGGTTGAACAAGTGTGTACAAGGTTGTACAAGTGTGTACAAGGGTGTACAAGTTTGTACAAGTGTGTACAAGTTTGTACAAGTGTGTACAAGTTTGTACAAGGTTGTACAAATGTATACAAGGGTGTAAAAAAGTGTACAACGGTGCACAATTTTGTACAAGGGTGTACAAGTGTGTACAAGTTTGTACAAGGGTGTACAAGTGTGTACAAGCTTGTACAAGTGTGTACAAGCTTGTACAAGTGTGTACAAGGGTGTACAGGTTTGTACAAGGTTGTACAAGTGTTTACAAGGGTGTACAAGTATGTACAAGAATGTACAAGTTTGTACAAGTGTGTACAAGTTTGTAAAAGGTTGTACAAGTGTGTACAAGGGTGTACAAGTGTGTACAAGGGTGCACAAGTGTGTACAAGGGTGTACAATCGTGTACAAGCTTGTACAAGTGTGTACAAGGGTGTACAGGTTTGTACAAGGTTGTACAAGTGTGTAAAAGGTTGTACAAGTGTGTACAAGGGTGTACAAGTTTGTACATGTGTGTACAAGTTTGTACAAGTGTGTACAAGTTTGTACAAGGTTGTACAAATGTATACAAGGGTGTACAAAAGTGTACAAGTTTGTACAAGTGTTTACAAGGGTGTACAAGTATGTACAAGAATGTACAAGTTTGTACAAGTGTGTACAAGTTTGTAAAAGGTTGTACAAGTGTGTACAAGAGTGTACAAGTGTATACAAGGGTGCACAAGTGTGTACAAGGGTGTACAATCGTGTACAAGCTTGTACAAGTGTGTACAAGGTTGTACAGGTTTGTACAAGGTTGTACAAGTGTGTACAAGGGTGTACAAATGTGTACAAGGATGTAAAAGTTTGTACAAGTGTGTACAAGTTTGTACAAGGTTGTACAAGTAAGTACAAGTTTGTACAAGAATGTACAAGTGTGTACAAGGTTTTACAATTGTGTAAAAGGTTGTACAAGTGTGTACAAGGTTGTACAAGTGTGTACAAGCTTGTACAAGTGTGTACAAGGTTGTACAAGTGTGTACAAGGTTGTACAAGTGTGTACAAGGTTGTACAAGTGTGTACAAGGTTGTACAAGTGTGTACAAGGTTGTACAAGTGTGTACAAGGTTGTACAAGTGTGTACAAGGTTGTACAAGTGTGTACAAGGTTGTACAAGTGTGTACAAGGGTGCACAAGTGTGTACAAGGGTGTACAATCGTGTACAAGCTTGTACAAGTTTTTACAAGGTTGTACAAGTGTGTACAAGGTTGTACAAGTGTGTACAAGGTTGTACAAGTGTGTACAAGGTTGTACAAGTGTGTACAAGGTTGTACAAGTGTGTACAAGGTTGTATAAGTGTGTACAAAGGTGTACAAGTGTGTACAAGGTTGTACAAGTGTGTACAAGGTTGTACAAGTGTGTACATGGTTGTACAAGGTTGTACAATAGTGCACAAGGTTGTACAAGTGTGTACAAGGTTGTACAAGTGTGTACAAGGGTGTACAAGTTTGTACAAGTGTGTACAAGTTTGTACAAGTGTGTACAAGTTTGTACAAGGTTGTACAAATTAATACAAGGGTGTACAAAAGTGTACAAGGGTGCACAAGTTTGTACAAGGGTTTACAAGTGTGTACAAGCTTGTACAAGTGTGTACAAGCTTGTACAAGTGTGTACAAGGGTGTACAGGTTTGTACAAGGTTGTACAAGTGTTTACAAGGGTGTACAAAAGAATGTACAAGTTTGTACAAGTGTGTACAAGTTTGTAAAAGGTTGTACAAGTGTGTACAAGGGTGTACAAGTGTGTACAATGGTGCACAAGTGTGTACAAGGGTGTACAATCGTGTACAAGCTTGTACAAGTGTGTACAAGGGTGTACAGGTTTGTACAAGGTTGTACAAGTGTGTACAAGGGTGTACAAATGTGTACAAGGCTGTAAAAGTTTGTACAAGTGTGTACAAGTTTGTACAAGGTTGTACAAGTAAGTACAAGTTTGTACAAGAATGTACAAGTGTGTACAAGGTTTTACAATTGTGTAAAAGGTTGTACAAGTGTGTACAAGGTTGTACAAGTGTGTACAAGGTTGTACAAGTGTGTACAAGCTTGTACAAGTGTGTACAAGGTTGTACAAGTGTGTACAAGGTTGTACAAGTGTGTACAAGGTTGTACAAGTGTGTACAAGGTTGTACAAGTGTGTACAAGTTTGTACAAGTGTGTACAAGTTTGTACAAGGGTGTACAAGTGTGTACAAACTTTTACAAGTGTGTACAAGCTTGTACAAGGGTTTACAGGTTTGTACAAGGTTGTACAAGTGTGTACAAGGTTGTACAAGTATGTACAAGAATGTACAAGTTTGTACAAGTGTGTACAAGTTTGTAAAAGGTTGTACAAGTGTGTACAAGGGTGTACAAATAAGTACAAGGATGTAAAAGTGTGTACAAGTGTGTACAAGTTTGTACAAGGTTGTACAAGTGTGTACAAGTTTGTACAAGGTTGTACAAATTTGTACAAGTGTGTACAAGGTTGTACAAGTGTGTACAAGGGTGTACAAGTTTGTACAAGTGTGTACAAGTTTGTACAAGGTTGTACACGTGTGTACAAGGTTTTACAATTGTGTACAAGGTTGTACAAGTGTGTACAAGGTTGTACAAGTGTGTACAAGGTTGTACAAGTGTGTACAAGGTTGTACAAGTGTGTACAAGGTTGTACAAGTGTACACAAGTTTGTACAAGTGTGTACAAGTTTGTACAAGTGTGTACAAGTTTGTACAAGTTTGTACAAATGTGTACAAGGTCGTACAAAAGTGTACAAGGGTGCACAAGTTTGTACAAGGTTGTACAAGTGTGTACAAGGGTGTACAGGTATGTACAAGAATGTACAATTTTGTACAAGTGTGTACAAGTTTGTAAAAGGTTGTACAAGTGTGTACAAGGGTGTACAAGTGTGTACAAGGTTGTACAAGTGTGTACAAGCTTGAACAAGTGTGTACAAGGTTGTACAAGTGTGTACAAGGTTGTACAAGTGTGTACAAGGTTGCACAAGTGTGTACAAGAGTGTACAATCGTGTACAAGCTTGTACAAGTGTGTACAAGGGTGTACAGGTTTGTACAAGGTTGTACAAGTGTGTACAAGGTTGTACAAGTGTGTACAAGGTTGTACAAGTGTGTACAAGGGTGTACAAGTTTGTACAAGTGTGTACATGTTTGTACAAGTGTGTACAAGTTTGTACAAGTTTGTACAAATGTATACAAGGGTGTACAAAAGTGTACAAGGGTGCACAAGTTTGTACAAGGGTGTACAAGTGTGTACAAGTGTGTACAAGTTTGTACAAGTGTGTACAAGTTTGTACAAGTTTGTACAAATGTATACAAGGGTGTACAAAAGTGTACAAGGGTGCACAAGTTTGTACAAGGGTGTACAAGTGTGTACAAGGGTGTACAGGTTTGTACAAGGTTGTACAAGTGTTTACAAGGGTGTACAAGTATGTACAAGAATGTACAAGTTTGTACAAGTGTGTACAAGTTTGTAAAAGGTTGTACAAGTGTGTACAAGGGTGTACAAGTGTGTACAAGGGTGCACAAGTGTGTACAAGGGTGTACAATCGTGTACAAGCTTGTACAAGTGTGTACAAGGGTGTACAGGTTTGTACAAGGTTGTACAAGTGTGTACAAGGTTGTACAAGTGTGTACAAGCTTGTACAAGTGTGTACAAGGTTGTACAAGTGTGTACAAGGTTGTACAAGTGTGTACAAGCTTGTACAAGTGAGTACAAGGTTTGTACAAGTGTGTACAAGGTTGTTCAAGTGTGTACATGTTTGTACAAGTGTGTTTAAGTTTGTACAAGGTTGTACAAATGTGTACAAGGGTGTACAAAAGTGTTCAAGGGTGCACAAGTTTGTACAAGGGTGTACAAGTGTGTACAAGCTTGTACAAGTGTGTACAAGCTTGTACAAGTGTGTACAAGCTTGTACAAGTGTGTACAAGCTTGTACAAGTGTGTACAAGCTTGTACAAGTGTGTACAAGGGTGTACAGGTTTGTACAAGGTTGTACAAGTGTGTACAAGGGTGTACAAGTATGTACAAGAATGTAAAATTTTGTACAAGTGTGTAAAAGGGTGTACAAGTGTGTACAAGGTTGTAAAAGTGTGTACAAGGTTTTACAATTGTGTACAAGGTTGTACAAGTGTGTACAAGGTTGTACAAGTGTGTACGAGGTTGTACAAGTGTGTACGAGGTTGTACAAGTGTGTACAAGGTTGTACAAGTGTGTACAAGGTTGTACAAGTGTGTACAAGGTTGTACAAGTGTACACAAGTTTGTACAAGTGTGTACAAGTTTGTACAAGTGTGTACAAGTTTGTACAAGGTTGTACAAATGTGTACAAGGGTGTACAAAAGTGTACAAGGGTGCACAAGTTTGTACAAGGGTGTACAAGTGTGTACAAGCTTGTACAAGTGTGTACAAGCTTGTACAAGTGTGTACAAGGGTGTACAGGTTTGTACAAGGTTGTACAAGTGTGTACAAGTTTGTACAAGTGTGTACAAGTTTGTACAAGGTTGTACAAATTAATACAAGGGTGTACAAAAGTGTACAAGGGTGCACAAGTTTGTACAAGGGTGTACAAGTGTGTACAAGCTTGTACAAGTGTGTACAAGCTTGTACAAGTGTGTACAAGGGTGTACAGGTTTGTACAAGGTTGTACAAGTGTTTACAAGGGTGTACAAAAGAATGTACAAGTTTGTACAAGTGTGTACAAGTTTGTAAAAGGTTGTACAAGTGTGTACGAGGTTGTACAAGTGTGTACAAGGTTGTACAAGTGTGTACAAGGTTGTACAAGTGTGTACAAGGTTGTACAAGTGTGTACAAGGTTGTACAAGTGTACACAAGTTTGTACAAGTGTGTACAAGTTTGTACAAGTGTGTACAAGTTTGTACAAGGTTGTACAAATGTGTACAAGGGTGTACAAAAGTGTACAAGGGTGCACAAGTTTGTACAAGGGTGTACAAGTGTGTACAAGCTTGTACAAGTGTGTACAAGCTTGTACAAGTGTGTACAAGGGTGTACAGGTTTGTACAAGGTTGTACAAGTGTGTACAAGTTTGTACAAGTGTGTACAAGTTTGTACAAGTGTGTACAAGTTTGTACAAGGTTGTACAAATTAATACAAGGGTGTACAAAAGTGTACAAGGGTGCACAAGTTTGTACAAGGGTGTACAAGTGTGTACAAGCTTGTACAAGTGTGTACAAGCTTGTACAAGTGTGTACAAGGGTGTACAGGTTTGTACAAGGTTGTACAAGTGTGTACAAGGTTGTACAAGTGTGTACAAGGTTGTACAAGTGTGTACAAGTTTGTACAAGTGTGTACAAGTTTGTACAAGGTTGTACAAATGTGTACAAGGGTGTACAAAAGTGTACAAGGGTGCACAAGTTTGTACAAGGGTGTACAAGTGTGTACAAGCTTGTACAAGTGTGTACAAGCTTGTACAAGGGTTTACAGGTTTGTACAAGGTTGAACAAGTGTGTACAAGGGTGTACAAAAGTGTACAAGGGTGCACAAGTTTGTACATGGGTGTACAAGTGTGTACAAGCTTGTACAAGTGTGTACAAGCTTGTACAAGGGTTTACAGGTTTGTACAAGGTTGTACAAGTGTGTACAAGGTTGTACAAGTATGTACAAGAATGTACAAGTTTGTACAAGTGTGTACAAGTTTGTAAAAGGTTGTACAAGTGTGTACAAGGGTGTACAAATGTGTACAAGGATGTAAAAGTGTGTACAAGTGTGTACAAGTTTGTACAAGGTTGTACAAGTGTGTACAAGTTTGTACAAGGTTGTACAAATTTGTACAAGTGTGTACAAGGTTGTACAAGTGTGTACAAGGGTGTACAAGTTTGTACAAGTGTGTACAAGTTTGTACAAGGATGTACACGTGTGTACAAGGTTTTACAATTGTGTACAAGGTTGTACAAGTGTGTACAAGGTTGTACAAGTGTGTACAAGGTTGTACAAGTGTGTACAAGGTTGTACAAGTGTGTACAAGGTTGTACAAGTGTACACAAGTTTGTACAAGTGTGTACAAGTTTTTACAAGTGTGTACAAGTTTGTACAAGTTTGTACAAATGTGTACAAGGGTGTACAAAAGTGTACAAGGGTGCACAAGTTTGTACAAGGGTGTACAAGTGTGTACAAGGGTGTACAAGTATGTACAAGAATGTACAATTTTGTACAAGTGTGTACAAGTTTGTAAAAGGTTGTACAAGTGTGTACAAGGGTGTACAAGTGTGTACAAGGTTGTACAAGTGTGTACAAGCTTGAACAAGTGTGTACAAGGTTGTACAAGTGTGTACAAGGTTGTACAAGTGTGTACAAGGTTGCACAAGTGTGAACAAGAGTGTACAATCGTGTACAAGCTTGTACAAGTGTGTACAAGGGTGTACAAGTGTGTACAAGTTTGTACAAGTTTGTACAAATGTATACAAGGGTGTACAAAAGTGTACAAGGGTGCACAAGTTTGTACAAGGGTGTACAAGTGTGTACAAGCTTGTACAAGTGTGTACAAGCTTGTACAAGTGTGTACAAGCTTGTACAAGTGTGTACAAGGGTGTACAGGTTTGTACAAGGTTGTACAAGTGTTTACAAGGGTGTACAAGTATGTACAAGAATGTACAAGTTTGTACAAGTGTGTACAAGTTTGTAAAAGGTTGTACAAGTGTGTACAAGGGTGTACAAGTGTGTACAAGGGTGCACAAGTGTGTACAAGGGTGTACAATCGTAAACAAGCTTGTACAAGTGTGTACAAGGGTGTACAGGTTTGTACAAGGTTGTACAAGTGTGTACAAGGTTGTACAAGTGTGTACAAGCTTGTACAAGTGTGTACAAGGTTGTACAAGTGTGTACAAGGTTGTACAAGTGTGTACAAGCTTGTACAAGTGTGTACAAGGTTTGTACAAGTGTGTACAATGTTGTTCAAGTGTGTACATGTTTGTACAAGTGTGTACAATGTTGTTCAAGTGTGTACATGTTTGTACAAGTGTGTTTAAGTTTGTACAAGGTTGTACAAATGTGTACAAGGGTGTCAAGGGTGCACAAGTTTGTACAAGGGTGTACAAGTGTGTACAAGCTTGTACAAGTGTGTACAAGCTTGTACAAGTGTGTACAAGCTTGTACAAGTGTGTACAAGGGTGTACAGGTTTGTACAAGGTTGTACAAGTGTGTACAAGGGTGTACAAGTATGTACAAGAATGTAAAATTTTGTACAAGTGTGTACAAGGGTGTACAAGTGTGTACAAGGTTGTAAAAGTGTGTACAAGGTTTTACAATTGTGTACAAGGTTGTACAAGTGTGTACAAGGTTGTACAAGTGTGTACGAGGTTGTACAAGTGTGTACAAGGTTGTACAAGTGTGTACGAGGTTGTACAAGTGTGTACAAGGTTGTACAAGTGTGTACAAGGTTGTACAAGTGTGTACAAGGTTGTACAAGTGTACACAAGTTTGTACAAGTGTGTACAAGTTTGTACAAGTGTGTACAAGTTTGTACAAGGTTGTACAAATGTGTACAAGGGTGTACAAAAGTGTACAAGGGTGCACAAGTTTGTACAAGGGTGTACAAGTGTGTACAAGCTTATACAAGTGTGTACAAGCTTGTACAAGTGTGTACAAGGGTGTACAGGTTTGTACAAGGTTGTACAAGTGTGTACAAGGGTGTACAAGTATGTACAAGAATGTACAATTTTGTACAAGTGTGTACAAGTTTGTAAAAGGTTGTACAAGTGTGTACAAGGGTGTACAAGTGTGTACAATGTTGTACAAGTGTGTACAAGCTTGAACAAGTGTGTACAAGGTTGTACAAGTGTGTACAAGGTTGTACAAGTGTGTACAAGGTTGCACAAGTGTGTACAAGAGTGTACAATCGTGTACAAGCTTGTACAAGTGTGTACAAGGGTGTACAGGTTTGTACAAGGTTGTACAAGTGTGTACAAGGTTGTACAAGTGTGTACAAGGGTGTACAAGTTTGTACAAGTGTGTACAAGTTTGTACAAGTGTGTACAAGTTTGTACAAGTTTGTACAAATGTATACAAGGGTGTACAAAAGTGTACAAGGGTGCACAAGTTTGTACAAGGGTGTACAAGTGTGTACAAGCTTGTACAAGTGTGTACAAGCTTGTACAAGTGTGTACAAGGGTGTACAGGTTTGTACAATTTTGTACAAGTGTTTACAAGGGTGTACAAGTATGTACAAGAATGTACAAGTTTGTACAAGTGTGTACAAGTTTGTAAAAGGTTGTACATGTGTGTACAAGGGTGTACAAGTGTGTACAAGGGTGCACAAGTGTGTACAAGGGTGTACAATCGTGTACAAGCTTGTACAAGTGTGTACAAGGGTGTACAGGTTTGTACAAGGTTGTACAAGTGTGTACAATGGTGTACAAATGTATACAAGGATGTAAAAGTTTGTACAAGTGTGTACAAGTTTGTACAAGGTTGTACAAGTAAGTACAAGTTTGTACAAGAATGTACAAGTGTGTACAAGGTTTTACAATTGTGTAAAAGGTTGTACAAGTGTGTACAAGGTTGTACAAGTGTGTACAAGCTTGTACAAGTGTGTACAAGGTTGTACAAGTGTGTACAAACTTGTACAAGTGTGTACAAGCTTGTACAAGTGTGTACAAGGTTGTACAAGTGTGTACATTTTGTTCAAGTGTGTACATGTTTGTACAAGTGTGTTTAAGTTTGTACAAGGTTGTACAAATGTGTACAAGGGTGTACAAAAGTGTTCAAGGGTGCACAAGTTTGTACAAGGGTGTACAAGTGTGTAAAAGCTTGTACAAGTGTGTACAAGGGTGTACAGGTTTGTACAAGGTTGTACAAGTGTGTACAAGGGTGTACAAGTATGTACAAGAATGTAAAATTTTGTACAAGTGTGTACAAGGGTGTACAAGTGTGTACAAGGTTGTAAAAGTGTGTACAAGGTTTAACAATTGTGTACAAGGTTGTACAAGTGTGTACAAGGTTGTACAAGTGTGTACGAGGTTGTACAAGTGTGTACAAGGTTGTACAAGTGTGTACAAGGTTGTACAAGTGTGTACAAGGTTGTACAAGTGTACACAAGTTTGTACAAGTGTGTACAAGTTTGTACAAGTGTGTACAAGTTTGTACAAGGTTGTACAAATGTGTACAAGTGTGTACAAGCTTGTACAAGTGTGTACAAGCTTGTACAAGTGTGTACAAGCTTGTACAAGTGTGTACAAGGGTGTACAGGTTTGTACAAGGTTGTACAAGTGTGTACAAGGGTGTACAATTATGTACAAGAATGTACAATTTTGTACAAGTGTGTACAAGTTTGTAAAAGGTTGTACAAGTGTGTACAAGGGTGTACAAGTGTGTACAAGGTTGTACAAGTGTGTACAAGCTTGAACAAGTGTGTACAAGGTTGTACAAGTGTGTACAAGGTTGTACAAGTGTGTACAAGGTTGCACAAGTGTGTACAAGAGTGTACAATCGTGTACAAGCTTGTACAAGTGTGTACAAGGGTGTACAGGTTTGTACAAGGTTGTACAAGTGTGTACAAGGTTGTACAAGTGTGTACAAGGGTGTACAAGTTTGTACAAGTGTGTACAAGTTTGTACAAGTGTGTACAAGTTTGTACAAGTTTGTACAAATGTATACAAGGGTGTACAAAAGTGTACAAGGGTGCACAAGTTTGTACAAGGCTGTACAAGTGTGTACAAGCTTGTACAAGTGTGTACAAGCTTGTACAAGTGTGTACAAGGGTGTACAGGTTTGTACAATTTTGTACAAGTGTTTACAAGGGTGTACAAGTATGTACAAGAATGTACAAGTTTGTACAAGTGTGTACAAGTTTGTAAAAGGTTGTACATGTGTGTACAAGGTTGTACAAGTGTGTACAAGGGTGCACAAGTGTGAACAAGGGTGTACAATCGTGTACAAGCTTGTACAAGTGTGTACAAGGGTGTACAGGTTTGTACAAGGTTGTACAAGTGTGTACAAGGGTGTACAAATGTATACAAGGATGTAAAAGTTTGTACAAGTGTGTACAAGTTTGTACAAGGTTGTACGAGTAAGTACAAGTTTGTACAAGAATGTACAAGTGTGTACAAGGTTTTACAATTGTGTAAAAGGTTGTACAAGTGTGTACAAGGTTGTACAAGTGTGTACAAGCTTGTACAAGTGTGTACAAGGTTGTACAAGTGTGTACAAGGTTGTTCAAGTGTGTATATGTTTGTACAAGTGTGTTTAAGTTTGTACAAGGTTGTACAAATGTGTACAAGGGTGTACAAAAGTGTTCAAGGGTGCACAAGTTTGTACAAGGGTGTACAAGTGTGTACAAGCTTGTACAAGTGTGTACAAGCTTGTACAAGTGTGTACAAGCTTGTACAAGTGTGTACAAGGGTGTACAGGTTTGTACAAGGTTGTACAAGTGTGTACAAGGGTGTACAAGTATGTACAAGAATGTAAAATTTTGTACAAGTGTGTACAAGGGTGTACAAGTGTGTACAAGGGTGTACAAGTATGTACAAGAATGTAAAATTTTGTACAAGTGTGTACAAGGGTGTACAAGTGTGTACAAGGTTGTAAAAGTGTGTACAAGGTTTTACAATTGTGTACAAGGTTGTACAAGTGTGTACAAGGTTGTACAAGTGTGTACGAGGTTGTACAAGTGTGTACAAGGTTGTACAAGTGTGTACAAGGTTGTACACGTGTGTACAAGGTTGTACAAGTGTACACAAGTTTGTACAAGTGTGTACAAGTTTGTACAAGTGTGTACAAGTTTGTACAAGGTTGTACAAATGTGTACAAGGGTGTACAAAAGTGTACAAGGGTGCACAAGTTTGTACAAGGGTGTACAAGTGTGTACAAGCTTGTACAAGTGTGTACAAGCTTGTACAAGTGTGTACAAGGGTGTACAGGTTTGTACAAGGTTGTACAAGTGTGTACAAGGGTGTACAAGTATGTACAAGAATGTACAATTTTGTACAAGTGTGTACAAGTTTGTAAAAGGTTGTACAAGTGTGTACAAGGGTGTACAAGTGTGTACAAGGTTGTACAAGTGTGTACCATCTTGAACAAGTGTGTACAAGGTTGTACAAGTGTGTACAAGGTTGTACAAGTGTGTACAAGGTTGCACAAGTGTGTACAAGAGTGTACAATCGTGTACAAGCTTGTACAAGTGTGTACAAGGGTGTACAGGTTTGTACAAGGTTGTACAAGTGTGTACAAGGTTGTACAAGTGTGTACAAGGGTGTACAAGTTTGTACAAGTGTGTACAAGTTTGTACAAGTGTGTACAAGTTTGTACAAGTTTGTACAAATGTATACAAGGGTGTACAAAAGTGTACAAGGGTGCACAAGTTTGTACAAGGGTGTACAAGTGTGTACAAGCTTGTACAAGTGTGTACAAGCTTGTACAAGTGTGTACAAGGGTGTACAGGTCTGTACAATTTTGTACAAGTGTTTACAAGGGTGTACAAGTATGTACAAGAATGTACAAGTTTGTACAAGTGTGTACAAGTTTGTAAAAGGTTGTACATGTGTGTACAAGGGTGTACAAGTGTGTACAAGGGTGCACAAGTGTGTACAAGGGTGTACAATCGTGTACAAGCTTGTACAAGTGTGTACAAGGGTGTACAGGTTTGTACAAGGTTGTACAAGTGTGTACAAGGGTGTACAAATGTATACAAGGATGTAAAAGTTTGTACAAGTGTGTACAAGTTTGTACAAGGTTGTACAAGTAAGTACAAGTTTGTACAAGAATGTACAAGTGTGTACAAGGTTTTACAATTGTGTAAAAGGTTGTACAAGTGTGTACAAGGTTGTACAAGTGTGTACAAGGTTGTACAAGTGTGTACAAGCTTGTACAAGTGTGTACAAGGTTGTACAAGTGTGTACAAGGTTGTACAAGTGTGTACAAGCTTGTACAAGTGTGTACAAGGTTGTACAAGTGTGTACAAGGTTGTTCAAGTGTGTACATGTTTGTACAAGTGTGTTTAAGTTTGTACAAGGTTGTACAAATGTGTACAAGGGTGTACAAAAGTGTTCAAGGGTGCACAAGTTTGTACAAGGGTGTACAAGTGTGTACAAGCTTGTACAAGTGTGTACAAGCTTGTACAAGTGTGTACAAGGGTGTACAGGTTTGTACAAGGTTGTACAAGTGTGTACAAGGGTGTACAATTATGTACAAGAATGTAAAATTTTGTACAAGTGTGTACAAGGGTGTACAAGTGTGTACAAGGTTGTACAAGTGTGTACAAGGTTTTACAATTGTGTACAAGGTTGTACAAGTGTGTACAAGGTTGTACAAGTGTGTACGAGGTTGTACAAGTGTGTACAAGGTTGTACAAGTGTGTACAAGGTTGTACAAGTGTGTACAAGGTTGTACAAGTGTACACAAGTTTGTACAAGTGTGTACAAGTTTGTACAAGTGTGTACAAGTTTGTACAAGGTTGTACAAATGTGTACAAGGGTGTACAAAAGTGTACAAGGGTGCACAAGTTTGTACAAGGGTGTACAAGTGTGTACAAGCTTGTACAAGGTTGTACAAGTAAGTACAAGTTTGTACAAGAATGTACAAGTGTGTACAAGTATGTACAAGAATGTACAATTTTGTACAAGTGTGTACAAGTTTGTAAAAGGTTGTACAAGTGTGTACAAGGGTGTACAAGTGTGTACAAGGTTGTACAAGTGTGTACAAGCTTGAACAAGTGGGTACAAGGTTGTACAAGTGTGTACAAGGTTGTTCAAGTGTGTACAAGGTTGTACAAGTGTGTACAAGAGTGTACAATCGTGTACAAGCTTGTACAAGTGTGTACAAGGGTGTACAGGTTTGTACAAGGTTGTACAAGTGTGTACAAGGTTGTACAAGTGTGTACAAGGGTGTACAAGTTTGTACAAGTGTGTACAAGTTTGTACAAGTGTGTACAAGTTTGTACAAGTTTGTACAAATGTATACAAGGGTGTACAAAAGTGTACAAGGGTGCACAAGTTTGTACAAGGGTGTACAAGTGTGTACAAGCTTGTACAAGTGTGTACAAGCTTGTACAAGTGTGTACAAGGGTGTACAGGTTTGTACAATTTTGTACAAGTGTTTACAAGGGTGTACAAGTATGTACAAGAATGTACAAGTTTGTACAAGTGTGTACAAGTTTGTAAAAGGTTGTACAAGTGTGTACAAGGGTGCACAAGTGTGTACAAGGGTGTACAATCGTGTACAAGCTTGTACAAGTGTGTACAAGGGTGTACAGGTTTGTACAAGGTTGTACAAGTGTGTACAAGGGTGTACAAATGTATACAAGGATGTAAAAGTTTGTACAAGTGTGTACAAGTTTGTACAAGGTTGTACAATTAAGTACAAGTTTGTACAAGAATGTACAAGTGTGTACAAGGTTTTACAATTGTGTAAAAGGTTGTACAAGTGTGTACAAGGTTGTACAAGTGTGTACAAGCTTGTACAAGTGTGTACAAGGTTGTACAAGTGTGTACAAGGTTGTACAAGTGTGTACAAGCTTGTACAAGTGTGTACAAGGTTGTACAAGTGTGTACAAGGTTGTACAAGTGTGTACAAGGTTGTACAAGTGTGTACAAGCTTGTACAAGTGTGTACAAGGTTGTACAAGTGTGTACAAGGTTGTTCAAGTGTGTACATGTTTGTACAAGTGTGTTTAAGTTTGTACAAGGTTGTACAAATGTGTACAAGGGTGTACAAAAGTGTTCAAGGGTGCACAAGTTTGTACAAGGGTGTACAAGTGTGTACGAGGTTGTACAAGTGTGTACAAGGTTGTACAAGTGTGTACAAGGTTGTACAAGTGTGTACAAGGTTGTACAAGTGTACACAAGTTTGTACAAGTGTGTACAAGTTTGTACAAGTGTGTACAAGTTTGTACAAGGTTGTACAAATGTGTACAAGGGTGTACAAAAGTGTACAAGGGTGCACAAGTTTGTACAAGGGTGTACAAGTGTGTACAAGCTTGTACAAGTGTGTACAAGGTTGTACAAGTGTGTACAAGGTTGCACAAGTGTGTACAAGAGTGTACAATCGTGTACAAGCTTGTACAAGTGTGTACAAGGGTGTACAGGTTTGTACAAGGTTGTACAAGTGTGTACAAGGTTGTACAAGTGTGTACAAGGGTGTACAAGTTTGTACAAGTGTGTACAAGTTTGTACAAGTGTGTACAAGTTTGTACAAGTTTGTACAAATGTATACAAGGGTGTACAAAAGTGTACAAGGGTGCACAAGTTTGTACAAGGGTGTACAAGTGTGTACAAGCTTGTACAAGTGTGTACAAGCTTGTACAAGTGTGTACAAGGTTGTACAGGTTTGTACAATTTTGTACAAGTGTTTACAAGGGTGTACAAGTATGTACAAGAATGTACAAGTTTGTACAAGTGTGTACAAGTTTGTAAAAGGTTGTACATGTGTGTACAAGGGTGTACAAGTGTGTACAAGGGTGCACAAGTGTGTACAAGGGTGTACAATCGTGTACAAGCTTGTACAAGTGTGTACAAGGGTGTACAGGTTTGTACAAGGTTGTACAAGTGTGTACAAGGGTGTACAAATGTATACAAGGATGTAAAAGTTTGTACAAGTGTGTACAAGTTTGTACAAGGTTGTACAAGTAAGTACAAGTTTGTACAAGAATGTACAAGTGTGTACAAGGTTTTACAATTGTGTAAAAGGTTGTACAAGTGTGTACAAGGTTGTACAAGTGTGTACAAGCTTGTACAAGTGTGTACAAGGTTGTACAAGTGTGTACAAGGTTGTACAAGTGTATACAAGCTTGTACAAGTGTGTACAAGGTTGTACAAGTGTGTACAAGGTTGTACAAGTGTGTTTAAGTTTGTACAAGGTTGTACAAATGTGTACAAGGGTGTACAAAAGTGTTCAAGGGTGCACAAGTTTGTACAAGGGTGTACAAGTGTGTACAAGCTTGTACAAGTGTGTACAAGCTTGTACAAGTGTGTACAAGCTTGTACAAGTGTGTACAAGGGTGTACAGGTTTGTACAAGGTTGTACAAGTGTGTACAAGGGTGTACAAGTATGTACAAGAATGTAAAATTTTGTACAAGTGTGTACAAGGGTGTACAAGTGTGTACAAGGTTGTACAAGTGTGTACAAGGTTTTACAAGTGTGTACAAGGTTTTACAATTGTGTACAAGGTTGTACAAGTGTGTACAAGGTTTTACAAGTGTGTACGAGGTTGTACAAGTGTGTACAAGGTTGTACAAGTGTGTACAAGGTTGTACAAGTGTGTACAAGGTTGTACAAGTGTGTAGAAGTTTGTACAAGTGTGTACAAGTTTGTACAAGGTTGTACAAATAAGACATCCCTCTAAATAACAAGACATCCCTCCAAATATTAAGACATCCCTCTAAATAACAAGACATCCCTCTAAATAACAAGACATCCCTCTAATAAACTAGACATTCCGCTAAATATTAAGACATCCCTCTAAATAACAAGACATCCCTCCAAATACCAAGACATCCCTCTAAATATTAAGACATCCCTCCAAATAACAAGACAACCCTTTAAAAAACAAGACATCCCTCTAAATAACAAGACATCCCTCTAAATAACAAGACATCCCTCTAAATATTAAGACATCCCTCCAAATAACAAGACATCCCTCTAAATATTAAGACATCCCTCTAAATAACAAGACATCCCTCTAAATATTAAGACATCCCTTTAAATAACAAGACATCTCTCTAAATAACAAGACATCCCTCTAAATAACAAGACATCCCACTAAATAACAAGACGTCCCTCTAAATAACAAGACATCCCTTTTAAATAACAAGACATTCCTCTAAATAACAAGACATCCCTCTAAATAACAAGACATCCCTCCAAATAAAAAGACATCCCTCTAAATAGCAAGACATCCCTCTAAATAACAAGACATCCCTCCAAATAACAAGATATCCCTCTAAATAACAAGACATTCCTCCAAATAACAAGACTTCCCTCCAAATAAGAAGACATCCCTCTAAATAACAAGACATCCCTCTAAATAACAAGACATCCCTCTAAATACCAAGACAACCCTCTAAAAAACAAGACATCCCTCCAAATAACAAGACAACCCTCTAAAAAACAAGACATCCCTCTAAATAAAAAGACATCTCTCCAAATGACAAGACATCCCTCTAAATAACAAGACATCCCACTAAAAAACAAGACATCCCTCTAAATATTAAGACATCCCTTTAAATAACAAGACA
This sequence comes from Macrosteles quadrilineatus, assembly GCF_028750875.1. Classification (NCBI taxonomy): domain Eukaryota; kingdom Metazoa; phylum Arthropoda; class Insecta; order Hemiptera; family Cicadellidae; genus Macrosteles; species Macrosteles quadrilineatus. The sequence continues at coordinate 412,807 of NW_026542672.1, read as the reverse complement.
TCCCTCCAAATATTAAGACATCCCTCTAAATAACAAGACATCCCTCTAAATAACAAGACATCCCTCTAATAAACTAGACATTCCGCTAAATATTAAGACATCCCTCTAAATAACAAGACATCCCTCTAAATAACAAGACATCCCTCCAAATATGAAGACATCCCTCTAAATAACAAGACATCCCTCTAAATAACAAGACATCCCTCTAAATAACAAGACATCTCTCTAAATATTAAGACATCCCTTTAAATAACAAGACATCCCTCTAAATAACAAGACATCCCTCTAAATAACAAGACATCCCTCTAAATAACAAGACATCCCTCTAAATAACAAGACATCCCTCTAAAAAACAAGACATCCCTCTATATATTAAGACATCAATCTAAATAACAAGACATCCCTCCAAATAACAAGACAACCCTCTAAAAAACAAAAAAACCCTCTAAATAACAAGACATCTCTCTAAAAAACAAGACATCCCTCTAAATATCAAGACATCCCTCTAAATAACAAGACATCCATCTATATAACAAGACATTCCTCTAAATATTAAGACATCCCTCTAAATAACAAGACATACCTGTAAATAACAAGACATCCCTCTAAATAACAAGACATCCCATCTAAATTACAACACAACCCTCTAAAAAACAAGACATCCCTCCAAATAACAAGACAACCCTCTAAAAAACAAGACATCCCTCTAAATAACAAGACATCCCTCTAAATAACAAGACATCCCTCTAATAAACTAGACATTCCGCTAAATATTAAGACATCCCTCTAAATAACAAGACATCCCTCTAAATACCAAGACATCCCTCTAAATATTAAGACATCCCTCCAAATAACAAGACAACCCTTTAAAAAACAAGACATCCCTCTAAATAACAAGACATCCCTCTAAATAACAAGACATCCCTCTAAATATTAAGACATCCCTTCAAATAACAAGACATCCCTCTAAATATTAAGACATCCCTCTAAATAACAAGACATCCCTCTAAATATTAAGACATCCCTTTAAATAACAAGACATCTCTCTAAATAACAAGACATCCCTCTAAATAACAAGACATCCCACTAAATAACAAGACATCCCTCTAAATAACAAGACATCCCTTTTAAATAACAAGACATTCCTCTAAATAACAAGACATCCCTCTAAATAACAAGACATCCCTCCAAATAAAAAGACATCCCTCTAAATAGCAAGACATCCCTCTAATAAACAAGACATCCCTCTAAATAACAAGACATCCCTCCAAATATTAAGACATCCCTCTAAATAACAAGACATCCCTCTAAATAACAAGACATCCCTCTAATAAACTAGACATTCCGCTAAATATTAAGACATCCCTCTAAATAACAAGACATCCCTCTAAATAACAAGACATCCCTCTAAATATTAAGACATCCCTCCAAATAACAAGACATCCCTCTAAATATTAAGACATCCCTCTAAATAACAAGACATCCCTCTAAATATTAAGACATCTCTCTAAATAACAAGACATCCCTCTAAATAACAAGACATCCCACTAAATAACAAGACGTCCCTCTAAATAACAAGACATCCCTTTTAAATAACAAGACATTCCTCTAAATAACAAGACATCCCTCTAAATAACAAGACATCCCTCCAAATAAAAAGACATCCCTCTAAATAGCAAGACATTCCTCTAAATAACAAGACATCCCTCCAAATAACAAGATATCCCTCTAAATAACAAGACATTCCTCCAAATAACAAGACTTCCCTCCAAATAAGAAGACATCCCTCTAAATAACAAGACATCCCTCTAAATAACAAGACATCCCTCTAAATACCAAGACAACCCTCTAAAAAACAAGACATCCCTCCAAATAACAAGACAACCCTCTAAAAAACAAGACATCCCTCTAAATAAAAAGACATCTCTCCAAATAACAAGACATCCCTCTAAATAACAAGACATCCCACTAAAAAACATGACATCCCTCTAAATATTAAGACATCCCTCTAAATAACAAGACATCCCTCCAAATATTAAGACATCCCTCTAAATAACAAGACATCCCTCTAAATAACAAGACATCCCTCTAATAAACTAGACATTCCGCTAAATATTAAGACATTCCTCTAAATAACAAGACATCCCTCTAAATAACAAGACATCCCTCCAAATATGAAGACATCATTCTAAATAACAAGACATCCCTCTAAGTAACAAGACATCCCTCTAAATAACAAGACATCTCTCTAAATATTAAGACATCCCTTCAAATAACAAGACATCCCTCTAAATAACAAGACATCCCTCTAAATAACAAGACATCCCTCTAAATAACAAGACATCCCTCTAAATAACAAGACATCCCTCTAAAAAACAAGACATCCCTCTAAATATTAAGACATCAATCTAAATAACAAGACATCCCTCCAAATAACAAGACAACCCTCTAAAAAACAAAAAAACCCTCTAAATAACAAGACATCTCTCTAAAAAACAAGACATCCCTCTAAATATCAAGACATCCCTCTAAATAACAAGACATCCATCTATATAACAAGACATTCCTCTAAATATTAAGACATCCCTCTAAATAACAAGACATACCTGTAAATAACAAGACATCCCTCTAAATAACAAGACATCCCATTTAAATTACAACACAACCCTCTAAAAAACAAGACATCCCTCCAAATAACAAGACAACCCTCTAAAAAACAAGACATCCTTCTAAATAACAAGACATCCCTCTAAATAACAAGACATCCCTCTAATAAACTAGACATTCCGCTAAATATTAAGACATCCCTCTAAATAACAAGACATCCCTCTAAATACCAAGACATCCTTCTAAATATTAAGACATCCCTCCAAATAACAAGACAACCCTTTAAAAAACAAGACATCCCTCTAAATAACAAGACATCCCTCTAAATAACAAGACATCCCTCTAAATAACAAGACATCCCTCCAAATATTAAGACATCCCTTCAAATAACAAGACATCCCTCTAAATATTAAGACATCCCTCTAAATAACAAGACATCCCTCTAAATATTAAGACATCCCTTTAAATAACAAGACATCTCTCTAAATAACAAGACATCCCTCTAAATAACAAGACATCCCTCTAAATAACAAGACATCCCTCTAAATAACAAGACATCCCTCTAAATAACAAGACATCCCTCTAAATAACAAGACATCCCTCTAAAAAACAAGACATCCCTCTATATATTAAGACATCAATCTAAATAACAAGACATCCCTCCAAATAACAAGACAACCCTCTAAAAAACAAAAAAACCCTCTAAATAACAAGACATCTCTCTAAAAAACAAGACATCCCTCTAAATATCAAGACATCCCTCTAAATAACAAGACATCCATCTATATAACAAGACATTCCTCTAAATATTAAGACATCCCTCTAAATAACAAGACATACCTGTAAATAACAAGACATCCCTCTAAATAACAAGACATCCCATCTAAATTACAACACAACCCTCTAAAAAACAAGACATCCCTCCAAATAACAAGACAACCCTCTAAAAAACAAGACATCCCTCTAAAAAACAAGACATCCCTCTAAATAACAAGACATCCCTCTAATAAACTAGACATTCCGCTAAATATTAAGACATCCCTCTAAATAACAAGACATCCCTCTAAATACCAAGACATCCCTCTAAATATTAAGACATCCCTCCAAATAACAAGACAACCCTTTAAAAAACAAGACATCCCTCTAAATAACAAGACATCCCTCTAAATAACAAGACATCCCTCTAAATATTAAGACATCCCTTCAAATAACAAGACATCCCTCTAAATATTAAGACATCCCTCTAAATAACAAGACATCCCTCTAAATATTAAGACATCCCTTTAAATAACAAGACATCTCTCTAAATAACAAGACATCCCTCTAAATAACAAGACATCCCACTAAATAACAAGACATCCCTCTAAATAACAAGACATCCCTTTTAAATAACAAGACATTCCTCTAAATAACAAGACATCCCTCTAAATAACAAGACATCCCTCCAAATAAAAAGACATCCCTCTAAATAGCAAGACATCCCTCTAATAAACAAGACATCCCTCTAAATAACAAGACATCCCTCCAAATATTAAGACATCCCTCTAAATAACAAGACATCCCTCTAAATAACAAGACATCCCTCTAATAAACTAGACATTCCGCTAAATATTAAGACATCCCTCTAAATAACAAGACATCCCTCCAAATACCAAGACATCCCTCTAAATATTAAGACATCCCTCCAAATAACAAGACAACCCTTTAAAAAACAAGACATCCCTCTAAATAACAAGACATCCCTCTAAATAACAAGACATCCCTCTAAATATTAAGACATCCCTCCAAATAACAAGACATCCCTCTAAATATTAAGACATCCCTCTAAATAACAAGACATCCCTCTAAATATTAAGACATCTCTCTAAATAACAAGACATCCCTCTAAATAACAAGACATCCCACTAAATAACAAGACGTCCCTCTAAATAACAAGACATCCCTTTTAAATAACAAGACATTCCTCTAAATAACAAGACATCCCTCTAAATAATAAGACATCCCTCCAAATAAAAAGACATCCCTCTAAATAGCAAGACATCCCTCTAAATAACAAGACATCCCTCCAAATAACAAGATATCCCTCTAAATAACAAGACATTCCTCCAAATAACAAGACTTCCCTCCAAATAAGAAGACATCCCTCTAAATAACAAGACATCCCTCTAAATAACAAGACATCCCTCTAAATACCAAGACAACCCTCTAAAAAACAAGACATCCCTCCAAATAACAAGACAACCCTCTAAAAAACAAGACATCCCTCTAAATAAAAAGACATCTCTCCAAATAACAAGACATCCCTCTAAATAACAAGACATCCCACTAAAAAACAAGACATCCCTCTAAATATTAAGACATCCCTCTAAATAACAAGACATCCCTCCAAATATTAAGACATCCCTCTAAATAACAAGACATCCCTCTAAATAACAAGACATCCCTCTAATAAACTAGACATTCCGCTAAATATTAAGACATTCCTCTAAATAACAAGACATCCCTCTAAATAACAAGACATCCCTCCAAATATGAAGACATCATTCTAAATAACAAGACATCCCTCTAAATAACAAGACATCCCTCTAAATAACAAGACATCTCTCTAAATATTAAGACATCCCTTCAAATAACAAGACATCCCTCTAAATAACAAGACATCCCTCTAAATAACAAGACATCCCTCTAAATAACAAGACATCCCTCTAAATAACAAGACATCCCTCTAAAAAACAACACATCCCTCTAAATATTAAGACATCAATCTAAATAACAAGACATCCCTCCAAATAACAAGACAACCCTCTAAAAAACAAAAAAACCCTCTAAATAACAAGACATCTCTCTAAAAAACAAGACATCCCTCTAAATATCAAGACATCCCTCTAAATAACAAGACATCCATCTATATAACAAGACATTCCTCTAAATATTAAGACATCCCTCTAAATAACAAGACATACCTGTAAATAACAAGACATCCCTCTAAATAACAAGACATCCCATCTAAATTACAACACAACCCTCTAAAAAACAAGACATCCCTCCAAATAACAAGACAACCCTCTAAAAAACAAGACATCCCTCTAAATAACAAGACATCCCTCTAAATAACAAGACATCCCTCTAATAAACTAGACATTCCGCTAAATATTAAGACATCCCTCTAAATAACAAGACATCCCTCTAAATACCAAGACATCCCTCTAAATATTAAGACATCCCTCCAAATAACAAGACAACCCTTTAAAAAACAAGACATCCCTCTAAATAGCAAGACATCCCTCTAAATAACAAGACATCCCTCTAAATAACAAGACATCCCTCTAAATATTAAGACATCCCTTCAAATAACAAGACATCCCTCTAAATATTAAGACATCCCTCTAAATAACAAGACATCCCTCTAAATATTAAGACATCCCTTTAAATAACAAGACATCTCTCTAAATAACAAGACATCCCTCTAAATAACAAGACATCCCACTAAATAACAAGACATCCCTCTAAATAACAAGACATCCCTTTTAAATAACAAGACATTCCTCTAAATAACAAGACATCCCTCTAAATAACAAGGCATCCCTCCAAATAAAAAGACATCCCTCTAAATAGCAAGACATCTTCTAATAAACAAAACATTCCGCTAAATATTAAGACATCCCTCTAAATAACAAGACATCCCTCTAAATATTAAGACATCCCTTTAAATAACAAGACATCTCTCTAAATAACAAGACATCCCTCTAAATAACAAGACATCCCACTAAATAACAAGACATCCCTCTAAATAACAAGACATCCCTTTTAAATAACAAGACATTCCTCTAAATAACAAGACATCCCTCTAAATAACAAGACATCCCTCCAAATAAAAAGACATCCCTCTAAATAGCAAGACATCCCTCTAATAAACAAGACATTCCGCTAAATATTAAGACATCCCTCTAAATAACAAGACATCCCATCTAAATTACAAGACAACCCTCGAAAAAACAAGACATCCCTCCAAATAACAAGACAACCCTCTAAAAAACAAGACATCCCTCTAAATAAAAAGACATCTCTCTAAATAACAAGACATCCCTCTAAATAACAAGACATCCCACTAAAAAACAAGACATCCCTCTAAATATTAAGACATCCCTCTAAATAACAAGACATCCCTCCAAATATTAAGACATCCCTCTAAATAACAAGACATCCCTCTAAATAACAAGACATCCCTCTAATAAACTAGACATTCCGCTAAATATTAAGACATCCCTTTAAATAACAAGACATCCCTCCAAATACCAAGACATCCCTCTAAATATTAAGACATCCCTCCAAATAACAAGAAAACCCTTTAAAAAACAAGACATCCCTCTAAATAACAAGACATCCCTCTAAATAACAAGACATCCCTCTAAATATTAAGACATCCCTCCAAATAACAAGACATCCCTCTAAATATTAAGACATCCCTCTAAATAACAAGACATCCCTCTAAATATTAAGACATCCCTTTAAATAACAAGACATCCCTCTAAATAACAAGACATCCCTCTAAATAACAAGACATCCCACTAAATAACAAGACGTCCCTCTAAATAACAAGACATCCCTCTAAATACCAAGACATCCCTCCAAATAACAAGACAACCCTTTAAAAAACAAGACATCCCTCTAAATAACAAGACATCCCTCTAAATAACAAGACATCCCTCTAAATATTAAGACATCCCTTCAAATAACAAGACATCCCTCTAAATATTAAGACATCCCTCTAAATAACAAGACATCCCTCTAAATATTAAGACATCCCTTTAAATAACAAGACATCTCTCTAAATAACAAGACATCCCTCTAAATAACAAGACATCCCTCTAAATATTAAGACATCCCTCCAAATAACAAGACATCCCTCTAAATATTAAGACATCCCTCTAAATAACAAGACATCCCTCTAAATATTAAGACATCCCTTTAAATAACAAGACATCTCTCTAAATAACAAGACATCCCTCTAAATAACAAGACATCCCACTAAATAACAAGACATCCCTCTAAATAACAAGACATCCCTTTTAAATAACAAGACATTCCTCTAAATAACAAGACATCCCTCTAAATAACAAGACATCCCTCCAAATAACAAGAAATCCCTCCAAATAACAAGAAATCCCTCCAAATAGCAAGACATCCCTCTAAATATTAAGACATCCCTTCAAATAACAAGACATCCCTCTAAATAACAAGACATCCCTCTAAATAACAAGACATCCCTCTAAATAAAAAGACATCCCTCTAAATAACTAGACATCCCTCCAAATACCAAGACATCCCTCTAAATAACAAGACATCCCTCTAAATAAAAAGACATCCCTCTAAATAACTAGACATCCCTCCAAATACCAAGACATCCCTCTAAATAACAAGACATCCCTCTAAATAACAAGACATACCTCCAAATAACAAGACATCCCTCTAAATTATAAGACATCCCTCTTAATAACAAGCATCCCTCCAAATAACAAGACATCCCTCTAAATAACAAGACATCCCTCCAAATATGAAGACATCCCTCCAAATATGAAGACATCCCTCTAAATAACAAGACATCCCTCTAAATAACAAGACATCTCTCTAAATATTAAGACATCCCTTCAAATAACAAGACATCCCTCTAAATAACAAGACATCCCTCTAAATAACAAGACATCCCTCTAAATATTAAGACATCCCTTCAAATAACAAGACATCCCTCTAAATATTAAGACATCCCTCTAAATAACAAGACATCCCTCTAAATATTAAGACATCCCTTTAAATAACAAGACATCTCTCTAAATAACAAGACATCCCTCTAAATAACAAGACATCCCACTAAATAACAAGACATCCCTCTAAATAACAAGACATCCCTTTTAAATAACAAGACATTCCTCTAAATAACAAGACATCCCTCTAAATAACAAGACATCCCTCCAAATAAAAAGACATCCCTCTAAATAGCAAGACATCCCTCTAATAAACAAGACATCCCTCTAAATAACAAGACATCCCTCCAAATATTAAGACATCCCTCTAAATAACAAGACATCCCTCTAAATAACAAGACATCCCTCTAATAAACTAGACATTCCGCTAAATATTAAGACATCCCTCTAAATAACAAGACATCCCTCCAAATACCAAGACATCCCTCTAAATATTAAGACATCCCTCCAAATAACAAGACAACCCTTTAAAAAACAAGACATCCCTCTAAATAACAAGACATCCCTCTAAATAACAAGACATCCCTCTAAATATTAAGACATCCCTCCAAATAACAAGACATCCCTCTAAATATTAAGACATCCCTCTAAATAACAAGACATCCCTCTAAATATTAAGACATCTCTCTAAATAACAAGACATCCCTCTAAATAACAAGACATCCCACTAAATAACAAGACGTCCCTCTAAATAACAAGACATCCCTTTTAAATAACAAGACATTCCTCTAAATAACAAGACATCCCTCTAAATAACAAGACATCCCTCCAAATAAAAAGACATCCCTCTAAATAGCAAGACATCCCTCTAAATAACAAGACATCCCTCCAAATAACAAGATATCCCTCTAAATAACAAGACATTCCTCCAAATAACAAGACTTCCCTCCAAATAAGAAGACATCCCTCTAAATAACAAGACATCCCTCTAAATAACAAGACATCCCTCTAAATACCAAGACAACCCTCTAAAAAACAAGACATCCCTCCAAATAACAAGACAACCCTCTAAAAAACAAGACATCCCTCTAAATAAAAAGACATCTCTCCAAATAACAAGACATCCCTCTAAATAACAAGACATCCCACTAAAAAACAAGACATCCCTCTAAATATTAAGACATCCCTCTAAATAACAAGACATCCCTCCAAATATTAAGACATCCCTCTAAATAACAAGACATCCCTCTAAATAACAAGACATCCCTCTAATAAACTAGACATTCCGCTAAATATTAAGACATTCCTCTAAATAACAAGACATCCCTCTAAATAACAAGACATCCCTCCAAATATGAAGACATCATTCTAAATAACAAGACATCCCTCTAAATAACAAGACATCCCTCTAAATAACAAGACATCTCTCTAAATATTAAGACATCCCTTCAAATAACAAGACATCCCTCTAAATAACAAGACATCCCTCTAAATAACAAGACATCCCTCTAAATAACAAGACATCCCTCTAAATAACAAGACATCCCTCTAAAAAACAAGACATCCCTCTAAATATTAAGACATCAATCTAAATAACAAGACATCCCTCCAAATAACAAGACAACCCTCTAAAAAACAAAAAAACCCTCTAAATAACAAGACATCTCTCTAAAAAACAAGACATCCCTCTAAATATCAAGACATCCCTCTAAATAACAAGACATCCATCTATATAACAAGACATTCCTCTAAATATTAAGACATCCCTCTAAATAACAAGACATACCTGTAAATAACAAGACATCCCTCTAAATAACAAGACATCCCATCTAAATTACAACACAACCCTCTAAAAAACAAGACATCCCTCCAAATAACAAGACAACCCTCTAAAAAACAAGACATCCCTCTAAATAACAAGACATCCCTCTAAATAACAAGACATCCCTCTAATAAACTAGACATTCCGCTAAATATTAAGACATCCCTCTAAATAACAAGACATCCCTCTAAATACCAAGACATCCCTCTAAATATTAAGACATCCCTCCAAATAACAAGACAACCCTTTAAAAAACAAGACATCCCTCTAAATAACAAGACATCCCTCTAAATAACAAGACATCCCTCTAAATAACAAGACATCCCTCTAAATATTAAGACATCCCTTCAAATAACAAGACATCCCTCTAAATATTAAGACATCCCTCTAAATAACAAGACATCCCTCTAAATATTAAGACATCCCTTTAAATAACAAGACATCTCTCTAAATAACAAGACATCCCTCTAAATAACAAGACATCCCACTAAATAACAAGACATCCCTCTAAATAACAAGACATCCCTTTTAAATAACAAGACATTCCTCTAAATAACAAGACATCCCTCTAAATAACAAGGCATTTCTCCAAATAAAAAGACATCCCTCTAAATAGCAAGACATCCCTCTAATAAACAAAACATTCCGCTAAATATTAAGACATCCCTCTAAATAACAAGACATCCCTCTAAATATTAAGACATCCCTTTAAATAACAAGACATCTCTCTAAATAACAAGACATCCCTCTAAATAACAAGACATCCCACTAAATAACAAGACATCCCTCTAAATAACAAGACATCCCTTTTAAATAACAAGACATTCCTCTAAATAACAAGACATCATTCTAAATAACAAGACATCCCTCCAAATAAAAAGACATCCCTCTAAATAGCAAGACATCCCTCTAATAAACAAGACATTCCGCTAAATATTAAGACATCCCTCTAAATAACAAGACATCCCATCTAAATTACAAGACAACCGTCGAAAAAACAAGACATCCCTCCAAATAACAAGACAACCCTCTAAAAAACAAGACATCCCTCTAAATAAAAAGACATCTCTCTAAATAACAAGACATCCCTCTAAATAACAAGACATCCCACTAAAAAACAAGACATCCCTCTAAATATTAAGACATCCCTCTAAATAACAAGACATCCCTCCAAATATTAAGACATCCCTCTAAATAACAAGACATCCCTCTAAATAACAAGACATCCCTCTAATAAACTAGACATTCCGCTAAATATTAAGACATCCCTTTAAATAACAAGACATCCCTCCAAATACCAAGACATCCCTCTAAATATTAAGACATCCCTCCAAATAACAAGAAAACCCTTTAAAAAACAAGACATCCCTCTAAATAACAAGACATCCCTCTAAATAACAAGACATCCCTCTAAATATTAAGACATCCCTCCAAATAACAAGACATCCCTCTAAATATTAAGACATCCCTCTAAATAACAAGACATCCCTCTAAATATTAAGACATCCCTTTAAATAACAAGACATCCCTCTAAATAACAAGACATCCCTCTAAATAACAAGACATCCCACTAAATAACAAGACGTCCCTCTAAATAACAAGACATCCCTTTTAAATAACAAGACATTCCTCTAAATAACAAGACATCCCTCTAAATAACAAGACATCCCTCCAAATAAAAAGACATCCCTCTAAATAGCAAGACATCCCTCTAAATAACAAGACATTCCTCCAAATAACAAGACTTCCCTCCAAATAAGAAGACATCCTTCTAAATAACAAGACATCCCTCTAAATAACAAGACATCCCTCTAAATACCAAGACATCCCTCCAAATAACAAGACAACCCTTTAAAAAACAAGACATCCCTCTAAATAACAAGACATCCCTCTAAATAACAAGACATCCCTCTAAATATTAAGACATCCCTTCAAATAACAAGACATCCCTCTAAATATTAAGACATCCCTCTAAATAACAAGACATCCCTCTAAATATTAAGACATCCCTTTAAATAACAAGACATCTCTCTAAATAACAAGACATCCCTCTAAATAACAAGACATCCCTCTAAATATTAAGACATCCCTCCAAATAACAAGACATCCCTCTAAATATTAAGACATCCCTCTAAATAACAAGACATCCCTCTAAATATTAAGACATCCCTTTAAATAACAAGACATCTCTCTAAATAACAAGACATCCCTCTAAATAACAAGACATCCCACTAAATAACAAGACATCCCTCTAAATAACAAGACATCCCTTTTAAATAACAAGACATTCCTCTAAATAACAAGACATCCCTCTAAATAACAAGACATCCCTCCAAATAACAAGAAATCCCTCCAAATAACAAGAAATCCCTCCAAATAGCAAGACATCCCTCTAAATATTAAGACATCCCTTCAAATAACAAGACATCCCTCTAAATAACAAGACATCCCTCTAAATAACAAGACATCCCTCTAAATAAAAAGACATCCCTCTAAATAACTAGACATCCCTCCAAATACCAAGACATCCCTCTAAATAACAAGACGTCCCTCTAAATAACAAGACATCCCTTTTAAATAACAAGACATTCCTCTAAATAACAAGACATTCCTCTAAATAACAAGACATCCCTCTAAATAACAAGACATCCCTCCAAATAACAAGAAATCCCTCCAAATAACAAGAAATCCCTCCAAATAGCAAGACATCCCTCTAAATATTAAGACATCCCTTCAAATAACAAGACATCCCTCCAAATAACAAGACAACCCTCTAAAAAACAAGACATCCCTCTAAATAACAAGACATCCCTCTAAATAACAAGACATCCCTCTAATAAACTAGACATTCCGCTAAATATTAAGACATCCCTCTAAATAACAAGACATCCCTCTAAATACCAAGACATCCCTCTAAATATTAAGACATCCCTCCAAATAACAAGACAACCCTTTAAAAAACAAGACATCCCTCTAAATAACAAGACATCCCTCTAAATAACAAGACATCCCTCTAAATAACAAGACATCCCTCTAAATATTAAGACATCCCTTCAAATAACAAGACATCCCTCTAAATATTAAGACATCCCTCTAAATAACAAGACATCCCTCTAAATATTAAGACATCCCTTTAAATAACAAGACATCTCTCTAAATAACAAGACATCCCTCTAAATAACAAGACATCCCACTAAATAACAAGACATACCTCTAAATAACAAGACATCCCTTTTAAATAACAAGACATTCCTCTAAATAACAAGACATCCCTCTAAATAACAAGGCATCCCTCCAAATAAAAAGACATCCCTCTAAATAGCAAGACATCTTCTAATAAACAAAACATTCCGCTAAATATTAAGACATCCCTCTAAATAACAAGACATCCCTCTAAATATTAAGACATCCCTTTAAATAACAAGACATCTCTCTAAATAACAAGACATCCCTCTAAATAACAAGACATCCCACTAAATAACAAGACATCCCTCTAAATAACAAGACATCCCTTTTAAATAACAAGACATTCCTCTAAATAACAAGACATCCCTCTAAATAACAAGACATCCCTCCAAATAAAAAGACATCCCTCTAAATAGCAAGACATCCCTCTAATAAACAAGACATTCCGCTAAATATTAAGACATCCCTCTAAATAACAAGACATCCCATCTAAATTACAAGACAACCCTCGAAAAAACAAGACATCCCTCCAAATAACAAGACAACCCTCTAAAAAACAAGACATCCCTCTAAATAAAAAGACATCTCTCTAAATAACAAGACATCCCTCTAAATAACAAGACATCCCACTAAAAAACAAGACATCCCTCTAAATATTAAGACATCCCTCTAAATAACAAGACATCCCTCCAAATATTAAGACATCCCTCTAAATAACAAGACATCCCTCTAAATAACAAGACATCCCTCTAATAAACTAGACATTCCGCTAAATATTAAGACATCCCTTTAAATAACAAGACATCCCTCCAAATACCAAGACATCCCTCTAAATATTAAGACATCCCTCCAAATAACAAGAAAACCCTTTAAAAAACAAGACATCCCTCTAAATAACAAGACATCCCTCTAAATAACAAGACATCCCTCTAAATATTAAGACATCCCTCCAAATAACAAGACATCCCTCTAAATATTAAGACATCCCTCTAAATAACAAGACATCCCTCTAAATATTAAGACATCCCTTTAAATAACAAGACATCCCTCTAAATAACAAGACATCCCTCTAAATAACAAGACATCCCACTAAATAACAAGACGTCCCTCTAAATAACAAGACATCCCTTTTAAATAACAAGACATTCCTCTAAATAACAAGACATCCCTCTAAATAACAAGACATCCCTCCAAATAAAAAGACATCCCTCTAAATAGCAAGACATCCCTCTAAATAACAAGACATCCCTCCAAATAACAAGATATCCCTCTAAATAACAAGACATTCCTCCAAATAACAAGACTTCCCTCCAAATAAGAAGACATCCTTCTAAATAACAAGACATCCCTCTAAATAACAAGACATCCCTCTAAATACCAAGACATCCCTCCAAATAACAAGACAACCCTTTAAAAAACAAGACATCCCTCTAAATAACAAGACATCCCTCTAAATAACAAGACATCCCTCTAAATATTAAGACATCCCTTCAAATAACAAGACATCCCTCTAAATATTAAGACATCCCTCTAAATAACAAGACATCCCTCTAAATATTAAGACATCCCTTTAAATAACAAGACATCTCTCTAAATAACAAGACATCCCTCTAAATAACAAGACATCCCTCTAAATATTAAGACATCCCTCCAAATAACAAGACATCCCTCTAAATATTAAGACATCCCTCTAAATAACAAGACATCCCTCTAAATATTAAGACATCCCTTTAAATAACAAGACATCTCTCTAAATAACAAGACATCCCTCTAAATAACAAGACATCCCACTAAATAACAAGACATCCCTCTAAATAACAAGACATCCCTTTTAAATAACAAGACATTCCTCTAAATAACAAGACATCCCTCTAAATAACAAGACATCCCTCCAAATAACAAGAAATCCCTCCAAATAACAAGACATTCCTCTAAATAACAAGACATCCCTCTAAATAACAAGACATCCCTCCAAATAACAAGAAATCCCTCCAAATAACAAGAAATCCCTCCAAATAGCAAGACATCCCTCTAAATATTAAGACATCCCTTCAAATAACAAGACATCCCTCTAAATAACAAGACATCCCTCTAAATAACAAGACATCCCTCTAAATAAAAAGACATCCCTCTAAATAACTAGACATCCCTCCAAATACCAAGACATCCCTCTAAATAACAAGACATCCCTCTAAATAAAAAGACATCCCTCTAAATAACTAGACATCCCTCCAAATACCAAGACATCCCTCTAAATAACAAGACATCCCTCTAAATAACAAGACATACCTCCAAATAACAAGACATCCCTCTAAATTATAAGACATCCCTCTTAATAACAAGCATCCCTCCAAATAACAAGACATCCCTCTAAATAACAAGACATCCCTCCAAATATGAAGACATCCCTCCAAATATGAAGACATCCCTCTAAATAACAAGACATCCCTCTAAATAACAAGACATCTCTCTAAATATTAAGACATCCCTTCAAATAACAAGACATCCCTCTAAATAACAAGACATCCCTCTAAATAACAAGACATCCCTCTAAATATTAAGACATCCCTTCAAATAACAAGACATCCCTCTAAATATTAAGACATCCCTCTAAATAACAAGACATCCCTCTAAATATTAAGACATCCCTTTAAATAACAAGACATCTCTCTAAATAACAAGACATCCCTCTAAATAACAAGACATCCCACTAAATAACAAGACATCCCTCTAAATAACAAGACATCCCTTTTAAATAACAAGACATTCCTCTAAATAACAAGACATCCCTCTAAATAACAAGACATCCCTCCAAATAAAAAGACATCCCTCTAAATAGCAAGACATCCCTCTAATAAACAAGACATCCCTCTAAATAACAAGACATCCCTCCAAATATTAAGACATCCCTCTAAATAACAAGACATCCCTCTAAATAACAAGACATCCCTCTAATAAACTAGACATTCCGCTAAATATTAAGACATCCCTCTAAATAACAAGACATCCCTCCAAATACCAAGACATCCCTCTAAATATTAAGACATCCCTCCAAATAACAAGACAACCCTTTAAAAAACAAGACATCCCTCTAAATAACAAGACATCCCTCTAAATAACAAGACATCCCTCTAAATATTAAGACATCCCTCCAAATAACAAGACATCCCTCTAAATATTAAGACATCCCTCTAAATAACAAGACATCCCTCTAAATATTAAGACATCTCTCTAAATAACAAGACATCCCTCTAAATAACAAGACATCCCACTAAATAACAAGACGTCCCTCTAAATAACAAGACATCCCTTTTAAATAACAAGACATTCCTCTAAATAACAAGACATCCCTCTAAATAACAAGACATCCCTCCAAATAAAAAGACATCCCTCTAAATAGCAAGACATCCCTCTAAATAACAAGACATCCCTCCAAATAACAAGATATCCCTCTAAATAACAAGACATTCCTCCAAATAACAAGACTTCCCTCCAAATAAGAAGACATCCCTCTAAATAACAAGACATCCCTCTAAATAACAAGACATCCCTCTAAATACCAAGACAACCCTCTAAAAAACAAGACATCCCTCCAAATAACAAGACAACCCTCTAAAAAACAAGACATCCCTCTAAATAAAAAGACATCTCTCCAAATAACAAGACATCCCTCTAAATAACAAGACATCCCACTAAAAAACAAGACATCCCTCTAAATATTAAGACATCCCTCTAAATAACAAGACATCCCTCCAAATATTAAGACATCCCTCTAAATAACAAGACATCCCTCTAAATAACAAGACATCCCTCTAATAAACTAGACATTCCGCTAAATATTAAGACATTCCTCTAAATAACAAGACATCCCTCTAAATAACAAGACATCCCTCCAAATATGAAGACATCATTCTAAATAACAAGACATCCCTCTAAATAACAAGACATCCCTCTAAATAACAAGACATCTCTCTAAATATTAAGACATCCCTTCAAATAACAAGACATCCCTCTAAATAACAAGACATCCCTCTAAATAACAAGACATCCCTCTAAATAACAAGACATCCCTCTAAATAACAAGACATCCCTCTAAAAAACAAGACATCCCTCTAAATATTAAGACATCAATCTAAATAACAAGACATCCCTCCAAATAACAAGACAACCCTCTAAAAAACAAAAAAACCCTCTAAATAACAAGACATCTCTCTAAAAAACAAGACATCCCTCTAAATATCAAGACATCCCTCTAAATAACAAGACATCCATCTATATAACAAGACATTCCTCTAAATATTAAGACATCCCTCTAAATAACAAGACATACCTGTAAATAACAAGACATCCCTCTAAATAACAAGACATCCCATCTAAATTACAACACAACCCTCTAAAAAACAAGACATCCCTCCAAATAACAAGACAACCCTCTAAAAAACAAGACATCCCTCTAAATAACAAGACATCCCTCTAAATAACAAGACATCCCTCTAATAAACTAGACATTCCGCTAAATATTAAGACATCCCTCTAAATAACAAGACATCCCTCTAAATACCAAGACATCCCTCTAAATATTAAGACATCCCTCCAAATAACAAGACAACCCTTTAAAAAACAAGACATCCCTCTAAATAACAAGACATCCCTCTAAATAACAAGACATCCCTCTAAATAACAAGACATCCCTCTAAATATTAAGACATCCCTTCAAATAACAAGACATCCCTCTAAATATTAAGACATCCCTCTAAATAACAAGACATCCCTCTAAATATTAAGACATCCCTTTAAATAACAAGACATCTCTCTAAATAACAAGACATCCCTCTAAATAACAAGACATCCCACTAAATAACAAGACATCCCTCTAAATAACAAGACATCCCTTTTAAATAACAAGACATTCCTCTAAATAACAAGACATCCCTCTAAATAACAAGGCATTTCTCCAAATAAAAAGACATCCCTCTAAATAGCAAGACATCCCTCTAATAAACAAAACATTCCGCTAAATATTAAGACATCCCTCTAAATAACAAGACATCCCTCTAAATATTAAGACATCCCTTTAAATAACAAGACATCTCTCTAAATAACAAGACATCCCTCTAAATAACAAGACATCCCACTAAATAACAAGACATCCCTCTAAATAACAAGACATCCCTTTTAAATAACAAGACATTCCTCTAAATAACAAGACATCATTCTAAATAACAAGACATCCCTCCAAATAAAAAGACATCCCTCTAAATAGCAAGACATCCCTCTAATAAACAAGACATTCCGCTAAATATTAAGACATCCCTCTAAATAACAAGACATCCCATCTAAATTACAAGACAACCCTCGAAAAAACAAGACATCCCTCCAAATAACAAGACAACCCTCTAAAAAACAAGACATCCCTCTAAATAAAAAGACATCTCTCTAAATAACAAGACATCCCTCTAAATAACAAGACATCCCACTAAAAAACAAGACATCCCTCTAAATATTAAGACATCCCTCTAAATAACAAGACATCCCTCCAAATATTAAGACATCCCTCTAAATAACAAGACATCCCTCTAAATAACAAGACATCCCTCTAATAAACTAGACATTCCGCTAAATATTAAGACATCCCTTTAAATAACAAGACATCCCTCCAAATACCAAGACATCCCTCTAAATATTAAGACATCCCTCCAAATAACAAGAAAACCCTTTAAAAAACAAGACATCCCTCTAAATAACAAGACATCCCTCTAAATAACAAGACATCCCTCTAAATATTAAGACATCCCTCCAAATAACAAGACATCCCTCTAAATATTAAGACATCCCTCTAAATAACAAGACATCCCTCTAAATATTAAGACATCCCTTTAAATAACAAGACATCCCTCTAAATAACAAGACATCCCTCTAAATAACAAGACATCCCACTAAATAACAAGACGTCCCTCTAAATAACAAGACATCCCTTTTAAATAACAAGACATTCCTCTAAATAACAAGACATCCCTCTAAATAACAAGACATCCCTCCAAATAAAAAGACATCCCTCTAAATAGCAAGACATCCCTCTAAATAACAAGACATTCCTCCAAATAACAAGACTTCCCTCCAAATAAGAAGACATCCTTCTAAATAACAAGACATCCCTCTAAATAACAAGACATCCCTCTAAATACCAAGACATCCCTCCAAATAACAAGACAACCCTTTAAAAAACAAGACATCCCTCTAAATAACAAGACATCCCTCTAAATAACAAGACATCCCTCTAAATATTAAGACATCCCTTCAAATAACAAGACATCCCTCTAAATATTAAGACATCCCTCTAAATAACAAGACATCCCTCTAAATATTAAGACATCCCTTTAAATAACAAGACATCTCTCTAAATAACAAGACATCCCTCTAAATAACAAGACATCCCTCTAAATATTAAGACATCCCTCCAAATAACAAGACATCCCTCTAAATATTAAGACATCCCTCTAAATAACAAGACATCCCTCTAAATATTAAGACATCCCTTTAAATAACAAGACATCTCTCTAAATAACAAGACATCCCTCTAAATAACAAGACATCCCACTAAATAACAAGACATCCCTCTAAATAACAAGACATCCCTTTTAAATAACAAGACATTCCTCTAAATAACAAGACATCCCTCTAAATAACAAGACATCCCTCCAAATAACAAGAAATCCCTCCAAATAACAAGAAATCCCTCCAAATAGCAAGACATCCCTCTAAATATTAAGACATCCCTTCAAATAACAAGACATCCCTCTAAATAACAAGACATCCCTCTAAATAACAAGACATCCCTCTAAATAAAAAGACATCCCTCTAAATAACTAGACATCCCTCCAAATACCAAGACATCCCTCTAAATAACAAGACATCCCTCTAAATAAAAAGACATCCCTCTAAATAACTAGACATCCCTCCAAATACCAAGACATCCCTCTAAATAACAAGACATCCCTCTAAATAACAAGACATACCTCCAAATAACAAGACATCCCTCTAAATTATAAGACATCCCTCTTAATAACAAGCATCCCTCCAAATAACAAGACATCCCTCTAAATAACAAGACATCCCTCCAAATATGAAGACATCCCTCCAAATATGAAGACATCCCTCTAAATAACAAGACATCCCTCTAAATAACAAGACATCTCTCTAAATATTAAGACATCCCTTCAAATAACAAGACATCCCTCTAAATAACAAGACAACCCTCTAAAAAACAAAAAAACCCTCTAAATAACAAGACATCCCTCTAAATAACAAGACATCCCACTAAAAAACAAGACATCCCTCTAAATATTAAGACATCCCTCTAAATAACAAGACATACCTCCAAATATTAAGACATCCCTCTAAATAACAAGACATCCCTCTAAATAACAAGACATCCCTCTAATAAACTAGACATTCCGCTAAATATTAAGACATCCCTCTAAATAACAAGACATCCCTCCAAATACCAAGACATCCCTCTAAATATTAAGACATCCCTCCAAATAACAAGAAAACCCTTTAAAAAACAAGACATCCCTCTAAATAACAAGACATCCCTCTAAATAACAAGACATCCCTCTAAATATTAAGACATCCCTCCAAATAACAAGACATCCCTCTAAATATTAAGACATCCCTTTAAATAACAAGACATCTCTCTAAATAACAAGACATCCCTCTAAATAACAAGACATCCCACTAAATAACAAGACATCCCTCTAAATAACAAGACATCCCTTTTAAATAACAAGACATTCCTCTAAATAACAAGACATCCCTCTAAATAACAAGACATCCCTCCAAATAACAAGAAATCCCTCAAAATAGCAAGACATCCCTCTAAATATTAAGACATCCCTTCAAATAACAAGACATCCCTCTAAATAACAAGACATCCCTCTAAATAACAATACATCCCTCTAAATAAAAAGACATCCCTCTAAATAACTAGACATCCCTCCAAATACCAAGACATCCCTCTAAATAACAAGACATCCCTCTAAATAAAAAGACATCCCTCTAAATAACTAGACATCCCTCCAAATACCAAGACATCCCTCTAAATAACAAGACATCCCTCTAAATAACAAGACATACCTCCAAATAACAAGACATCCCTCTAAATTATAAGACATCCCTCTTAATAACAAGCATCCCTCCAAATAACAAGACATCCCTCTAAATAACAAGACATCCCTCCAAATAAGAAGACATCCCTCCAAATATGAAGACATCCCTCTAAATAACAAGACATCCCTCTAAATAACAAGACATCCGTCTAAATAACAAGACATCTCTCTAAATATTAAGACATCCCTTCAAATAACAAGACATCCCTCTAAATAACAAGACATCCCTCTAAATAACAAGACATCCCTCTAAATAACAAGACATCCCTCTAAATAACAAGACATCCCTCTAAATAACAAGGCATCCCTTTTAAATAACAAGACATTCCTCTAAATAACAAGACATCCCTCTAAATAACAAGACATCCCTCCAAATAAAAAGACATCCCTCTAAATATTAAGACATCAATCTAAATAACAAGACATCCCTCCAAATAACAAGACAACCCTCTAAAAAACAAAAAAACCCTCTAAATAACAAGACATCTCTCTAAAAAACAAGACATCCCTCTAAATATCAAGACATCCCTCTAAATAACAAGACATCCATCTATATAACAAGACATTCCTCTAAATATTAAAACATCCCTCTAAATAACAAGACATACCTGTAAATAACAAGACATCCCTCTAAATAACAAGACATCCCATCTAAATTACAAGACAACCCTCTAAAAAACAAGACATCCCTTAAGACATTCCGCTAAATATTAAGACATCCCTCTAAATAACAAGACATCCCTCTAAATACCAAGACATCCCTCTAAATATTAAGACATCCCTCCAAATAACAAGACAACCCTTTAAAAAACAAGACATCCCTCTAAATAACAAGACATCCCTCTAAATAACAAGACATCCCTCTAAATAACAAGACATCCCTCTAAATATTAAGACATCCCTTCAAATAACAAGACATCCCTCTAAATATTAAGACATCCCTCTAAATAACAAGACATCCCTCTAAATATTAAGACATCCCTTTAAATAACAAGACATCTCTCTAAATAACAAGACATCCCTCTAAATAACAAGACATCCCACTAAATAACAAGACATCCCTCTAAATAACAAGACATCCCTTTTAAATAACAAGACATTCCTCTAAATAACAAGACATCCCTCTAAATAACAAGACATCCCTCCAAATAAAAAGACATCCCTCTAAATAGCAAGACATCCCTCTAATAAACAAGACATTCCGCTAAATATTAAGACATCCCTCTAAATATTAAGACATCCCTTTAAATAACAAAACATCCCTCTAAATAACAAGACATCCCTCTAAATAACAAGACATCCCACTAAATAACAAGACGTCCCTCTAAATAACAAGACATCCCTTTTAAATAACAAGACATTCCTCTAAATAACAAGACATCCCTCTAAATAACAAGACATCCCTCCAAATAAAAAGACATCCCTCTAAATAGCAAGACATCCCTCTTAATAACAAGACATCCCTCCAAATAACAAGATATCCCTCTAAATAACAAGACATTCCTCCAAATAACAAGACTTCCCTCCAAATAAGAAGACATCCTTCTAAATAACAAGACATCCCTCTAAATAACAAGACATCCCTCTAAATACCAAGACATCCCTCCAAATAACAAGACAACCCTTTAAAAACAAGACATCCCTCTAAATAACAAGACATCCCTCTAAATAACAAGACATCCCTCTAAATATTAAGACATCCCTTCAAATAACAAGACATCCCTCTAAATATTAAGACATCCCTCTAAATAACAAGACATCCCTCTAAATATTAAGACATCCCTTTAAATAACAAGACATCTCTCTAAATAACAAGACATCCCTCTAAATAACAAGACATCCCTCTAAATATTAAGACATCCCTCCAAATAACAAGACATCCCTCTAAATATTAAGACATCCCTCTAAATAACAAGACATCCCTCTAAATATTAAGACATCCCTTTAAATAACAAGACATCTCTCTAAATAACAAGACATCCCTCTAAATAACAAGACATCCCACTAAATAACAAGACATCCCTCTAAATAACAAGACATCCCTTTTAAATAACAAGACATTCCTCTAAATAACAAGACATCCCTCTAAATAACAAGACATCCCTCCAAATAACAAGAAATCCCTCAAAATAGCAAGACATCCCTCTAAATATTAAGACATCCCTTCAAATAACAAGACATCCCTCTAAATAACAAGACATCCCTCTAAATAACAAGACATCCCTCTAAATAAAAAGTCATCCCTCTAAATAACTAGACATCCCTCCAAATACCAAGACATCCCTCTAAATAACAAGATATCCCTCTAAAAAACAAGACATCCCATCTAAATTACAAGACAACCCTCTAAAAAACAAGACATCCCTTAAGACATTCCGCTAAATATTAAGACATCCCTCTAAATAACAAGACATCCCTCTAAATACCAAGACATCCCTCTAAATATTAAGACATCCCTTTAAATAACAAAACATCCCTCTAAATAACAAGACATCCCTCTAAATAACAAGACATCCCACTAAATTACAAGACAACCCTCTAAAAAACAAGACATCCCTTAAGACATTCCGCTAAATATTAAGACATCCCACTAAATAACAAGACATCCCTCTAAATAACAAGACATCCCTTTTAAATAACAAGACATTCCTCTAAATAACAAGACATCATTCTAAATAACAAGACATCCCTCCAAATAAAAAGACATCCCTCTAAATAGCAAGACATCCCTCTAATAAACAAGACATTCCGCTAAATATTAAGACATCCCTCTAAATAACAAGACATCCCATCTAAATTACAAGACAACCCTCGAAAAAACAAGACATCCCTCCAAATAACAAGACAACCCTCTAAAAAACAAGACATCCCTCTAAATAAAAAGACATCTCTCTAAATAACAAGACATCCCTCTAAATAACAAGACATCCCACTAAAAAACAAGACATCCCTCTAAATATTAAGACATCCCTCTAAATAACAAGACATCCCTCCAAATATTAAGACATCCCTCTAAATAACAAGACATCCCTCTAAATAACAAGACATCCCTCTAATAAACTAGACATTCCGCTAAATATTAAGACATCCCTTTAAATAACAAGACATCCCTCCAAATACCAAGACATCCCTCTAAATATTAAGACATCCCTCCAAATAACAAGAAAACCCTTTAAAAAACAAGACATCCCTCTAAATAACAAGACATCCCTCTAAATAACAAGACATCCCTCTAAATATTAAGACATCCCTCCAAATAACAAGACATCCCTCTAAATATTAAGACATCCCTCTAAATAACAAGACATCCCTCTAAATATTAAGACATCCCTTTAAATAACAAGACATCCCTCTAAATAACAAGACATCCCTCTAAATAACAAGACATCCCACTAAATAACAAGACGTCCCTCTAAATAACAAGACATCCCTTTTAAATAACAAGACATTCCTCTAAATAACAAGACATCCCTCTAAATAACAAGACATCCCTCCAAATAAAAAGACATCCCTCTAAATAGCAAGACATCCCTCTAAATAACAAGACATCCCTCCAAATAACAAGATATCCCTCTAAATAACAAGACATTCCTCCAAATAACAAGACTTCCCTCCAAATAAGAAGACATCCTTCTAAATAACAAGACATCCCTCTAAATAACAAGACATCCCTCTAAATACCAAGACATCCCTCCAAATAACAAGACAACCCTTTAAAAAACAAGACATCCCTCTAAATAACAAGACATCCCTCTAAATAACAAGACATCCCTCTAAATATTAAGACATCCCTTCAAATAACAAGACATCCCTCTAAATATTAAGACATCCCTCTAAATAACAAGACATCCCTCTAAATATTAAGACATCCCTTTAAATAACAAGACATCTCTCTAAATAACAAGACATCCCTCTAAATAACAAGACATCCCTCTAAATATTAAGACATCCCTCCAAATAACAAGACATCCCTCTAAATATTAAGACATCCCTCTAAATAACAAGACATCCCTCTAAATATTAAGACATCCCTTTAAATAACAAGACATCTCTCTAAATAACAAGACATCCCTCTAAATAACAAGACATCCCACTAAATAACAAGACATCCCTCTAAATAACAAGACATCCCTTTTAAATAACAAGACATTCCTCTAAATAACAAGACATCCCTCTAAATAACAAGACATCCCTCCAAATAACAAGAAATCCCTCCAAATAACAAGAAATCCCTCCAAATAGCAAGACATCCCTCTAAATATTAAGACATCCCTTCAAATAACAAGACATCCCTCTAAATAACAAGACATCCCTCTAAATAACAAGACATCCCTCTAAATAAAAAGACATCCCTCTAAATAACTAGACATCCCTCCAAATACCAAGACATCCCTCTAAATAACAAGACATCCCTCTAAATAAAAAGACATCCCTCTAAATAACTAGACATCCCTCCAAATACCAAGACATCCCTCTAAATAACAAGACATCCCTCTAAATAACAAGACATACCTCCAAATAACAAGACATCCCTCTAAATTATAAGACATCCCTCTTAATAACAAGCATCCCTCCAAATAACAAGACATCCCTCTAAATAACAAGACATCCCTCCAAATATGAAGACATCCCTCCAAATATGAAGACATCCCTCTAAATAACAAGACATCCCTCTAAATAACAAGACATCTCTCTAAATATTAAGACATCCCTTCAAATAACAAGACATCCCTCTAAATAACAAGACATCCCTCTAAATAACAAGACATCCCTCTAAATAACAAGACATCCCTCTAAATAACAAGACATCCCTCTAAAAAACAAGACATCCCTCTAAATATTAAGACATCAATCTAAATAACAAGACATCCCTCCAAATAACAAGACAACCCTCTAAAAAACAAAAAAACCCTCTAAATAACAAGACATCCCTCTAAATAACAAGACATCCCACTAAAAAACAAGACATCCCTCTAAATATTAAGACATCCCTCTAAATAACAAGACATACCTCCAAATATTAAGACATCCCTCTAAATAACAAGACATCCCTCTAAATAACAAGACATCCCTCTAATAAACTAGACATTCCGCTAAATATTAAGACATCCCTCTAAATAACAAGACATCCCTCCAAATACCAAGACATCCCTCTAAATATTAAGACATCCCTCCAAATAACAAGAAAACCCTTTAAAAAACAAGACATCCCTCTAAATAACAAGACATCCCTCTAAATAACAAGACATCCCTCTAAATATTAAGACATCCCTCCAAATAACAAGACATCCCTCTAAATATTAAGACATCCCTTTAAATAACAAGACATCTCTCTAAATAACAAGACATCCCTCTAAATAACAAGACATCCCACTAAATAACAAGACATCCCTCTAAATAACAAGACATCCCTTTTAAATAACAAGACATTCCTCTAAATAACAAGACATCCCTCTAAATAACAAGACATCCCTCCAAATAACAAGAAATCCCTCAAAATAGCAAGACATCCCTCTAAATATTAAGACATCCCTTCAAATAACAAGACATCCCTCTAAATAACAAGACATCCCTCTAAATAACAATACATCCCTCTAAATAAAAAGACATCCCTCTAAATAACTAGACATCCCTCCAAATACCAAGACATCCCTCTAAATAACAAGACATCCCTCTAAATAAAAAGACATCCCTCTAAATAACTAGACATCCCTCCAAATACCAAGACATCCCTCTAAATAACAAGACATCCCTCTAAATAACAAGACATACCTCCAAATAACAAGACATCCCTCTAAATTATAAGACATCCCTCTTAATAACAAGCATCCCTCCAAATAACAAGACATCCCTCTAAATAACAAGACATCCCTCCAAATATGAAGACATCCCTCCAAATATGAAGACATCCCTCTAAATAACAAGACATCCCTCTAAATAACAAGACATCCGTCTAAATAACAAGACATCTCTCTAAATATTAAGACATCCCTTCAAATAACAAGACATCCCTCTAAATAACAAGACATCCCTCTAAATAACAAGACATCCCTCTAAATAACAAGACATCCCTCTAAATAACAAGACATCCCTCTAAATAACAAGGCATCCCTTTTAAATAACAAGACATTCCTCTAAATAACAAGACATCCCTCTAAATAACAAGACATCCCTCCAAATAAAAAGACATCCCTCTAAATATTAAGACATCAATCTAAATAACAAGACATCCCTCCAAATAACAAGACAACCCTCTAAAAAACAAAAAAACCCTCTAAATAACAAGACATCTCTCTAAAAAACAAGACATCCCTCTAAATATCAAGACATCCCTCTAAATAACAAGACATCCATCTATATAACAAGACATTCCTCTAAATATTAAAACATCCCTCTAAATAACAAGACATACCTGTAAATAACAAGACATCCCTCTAAATAACAAGACATCCCATCTAAATTACAAGACAACCCTCTAAAAAACAAGACATTCCTTAAGACATTCCGCTAAATATTAAGACATCCCTCTAAATAACAAGACATCCCTCTAAATACCAAGACATCCCTCTAAATATTAAGACATCCCTCCAAATAACAAGACAACCCTTTAAAAAACAAGACATCCCTCTAAATAACAAGACATCCCTCTAAATAACAAGACATCCCTCTAAATAACAAGACATCCCTCTAAATATTAAGACATCCCTTCAAATAACAAGACATCCCTCTAAATATTAAGACATCCCTCTAAATAACAAGACATCCCTCTAAATATTAAGACATCCCTTTAAATAACAAGACATCTCTCTAAATAACAAGACATCCCTCTAAATAACAAGACATCCCACTAAATAACAAGACATCCCTCTAAATAACAAGACATCCCTTTTAAATAACAAGACATTCCTCTAAATAACAAGACATCCCTCTAAATAACAAGACATCCCTCCAAATAAAAAGACATCCCTCTAAATAGCAAGACATCCCTCTAATAAACAAGACATTCCGCTAAATATTAAGACATCCCTCTAAATATTAAGACATCCCTTTAAATAACAAAACATCCCTCTAAATAACAAGACATCCCTCTAAATAACAAGACATCCCACTAAATAACAAGACGTCCCTCTAAATAACAAGACATCCCTTTTAAATAACAAGACATTCCTCTAAATAACAAGACATCCCTCTAAATAACAAGACATCCCTCCAAATAAAAAGACATCCCTCTAAATAGCAAGACATCCCTCTTAATAACAAGACATCCCTCCAAATAACAAGATATCCCTCTAAATAACAAGACATTCCTCCAAATAACAAGACTTCCCTCCAAATAAGAAGACATCCTTCTAAATAACAAGACATCCCTCTAAATAACAAGACATCCCTCTAAATACCAAGACATCCCTCCAAATAACAAGACAACCCTTTAAAAAACAAGACATCCCTCTAAATAACAAGACATCCCTCTAAATAACAAGACATCCCTCTAAATATTAAGACATCCCTTCAAATAACAAGACATCCCTCTAAATATTAAGACATCCCTCTAAATAACAAGACATCCCTCTAAATATTAAGACATCCCTTTAAATAACAAGACATCTCTCTAAATAACAAGACATCCCTCTAAATAACAAGACATCCCTCTAAATATTAAGACATCCCTCCAAATAACAAGACATCCCTCTAAATATTAAGACATCCCTCTAAATAACAAGACATCCCTCTAAATATTAAGACATCCCTTTAAATAACAAGACATCTCTCTAAATAACAAGACATCCCTCTAAATAACAAGACATCCCACTAAATAACAAGACATCCCTCTAAATAACAAGACATCCCTTTTAAATAACAAGACATTCCTCTAAATAACAAGACATCCCTCTAAATAACAAGACATCCCTCCAAATAACAAGAAATCCCTCAAAATAGCAAGACATCCCTCTAAATATTAAGACATCCCTTCAAATAACAAGACATCCCTCTAAATAACAAGACATCCCTCTAAATAACAAGACATCCCTCTAAATAAAAAGTCATCCCTCTAAATAACTAGACATCCCTCCAAATACCAAGACATCCCTCTAAATAACAAGATATCCCTCTAAAAAACAAGACATCCCATCTAAATTACAAGACAACCCTCTAAAAAACAAGACATCCCTTAAGACATTCCGCTAAATATTAAGACATCCCTCTAAATAACAAGACATCCCTCTAAATACCAAGACATCCCTCTAAATATTAAGACATCCCTCCAAATAACAAGACAACCCTTTAAAAAACAAGACATCCCTCTAAATAACAAGACATCCCTCTAAATAACAAGACATCCCTCTAAATAACAAGACATCCCTCTAAATATTAAGACATCCCTTCAAATAACAAGACATCCCTCTAAATATTAAGACATCCCTCTAAATAACAAGACATCCCTCTAAATATTAAGACATCCCTTTAAATAACAAGACATCTCTCTAAATAACAAGACATCCCTCTAAATAACAAGACATCCCACTAAATAACAAGACATCCCTCTAAATAACAAGACATCCCTTTTAAATAACAAGACATTCCTCTAAATAACAAGACATCCCTCTAAATAACAAGACATCCCTCCAAATAAAAAGACATCCCTCTAAATAGCAAGACATCCCTCTAATAAACAAGACATTCCGCTAAATATTAAGACATCCCTCTAAATATTAAGACATCCCTTTAAATAACAAAACATCCCTCTAAATAACAAGACATCCCTCTAAATAAAAAGACATCCCACTAAATAACAAGGCGTCCCTCTAAATAACAAGACATCCCTTTTAAATAACAAGACATTCCTCTAAATAACAAGACATCCCTCTAAATAACAAGACATCCCTCCAAATAAAAAGACATCCCTCTAAATAGCAAGACATCCCTCTTAATAACAAGACATCCCTCCAAATAACAAGATATCCCTCTAAATAACAAGACATTCCTCCAAATAACAAGACTTCCCTCCAAATAAGAAGACATCCTTCTAAATAACAAGACATCCCTCTAAATAACAAGACATCCCTCTAAATACCAAGACATCCCTCCAAATAACAAGACAACCCTTTAAAAAACAAGACATCCCTCTAAATAACAAGACATCCCTCTAAATAACAAGACATCCCTCTAAATATTAAGACATCCCTTCAAATAACAAGACATCCCTCTAAATATTAAGACATCCCTCTAAATAACAAGACATCCCTCTAAATATTAAGACATCCCTCTAAATAACAAGACATCCCTCTAAATAACAAGACATCCCTCTAATAAACTAGACATTCCGCTAAATATTAAGACATCCCTCTAAATAACAAGACATCCCTCCAAATACCAAGACATCCCTCTAAATATTAAGACATCCCTTTAAATAACAAGACATCTCTCTAAATAACAAGACATCCCTCTAAATAACAAGACATCCCACTAAATAACAAGACATCCCTCTAAATAACAAGACATCCCTTTTAAATAACAAGACATTCCTCTAAATAACAAGACATCCCTCTAAATAACAAGACATCCCTCCAAATAACAAGAAATCCCTCAAAATAGCAAGACATCCCTCTAAATATTAAGACATCCCTTCAAATAACAAGACATCCCTCTAAATAACAAGACATCCCTCTAAATAACAAGACATCCCTCTAAATAAAAAGTCATCCCTCTAAATAACTAGACATCCCTCCAAATACCAAGACATCCCTCTAAATAACAAGACATCCCTCTAAAAAACAAGACATCCCTCTAAATAAAAAGACATCCCTCTAAATAACTAGACATCCCTCCAAATACCAAGACATCCCTCTAAATAACAAGACATCCCTCTAAATAACAAGACATACCTCCAAATAACAAGACATCCCTCTAAATTATAAGACATCCCTCTTAATAACAAGCATCCCTCCAAATAACAAGACATCCCTCTAAATAACAAGACATCCCTCCAAATATGAAGACATCCCTCCAAATATGAAGACATCCCTCTAAATAACAAGACATCCCTCTAAATAACAAGACATCTCTCTAAATATTAAGACATCCCTTCAAATAACAAGACATCCCTCTAAATAACAAGACATCCCTCTAAATAACAAGACATCCCTCTAAATAACAAGACATCCCTCTAAATAACAAGACATCCCTCTAAAAAACAAGACATCCCTCTAAATATTAAGACATCAATCTAAATAACAAGACATCCCTCCAAATAACAAGACAACCCTCTAAAAAACAAAAAAACCCTCTAAATAACAAGACATCCCTCTAAATAACAAGACATCCCACTAAAAAACAAGACATCCCTCTAAATATTAAGACATCCCTCTAAATAACAAGACATCCCTCCAAATATTAAGACATCCCTCTAAATAACAAGACATCCCTCTAAATAACAAGACATCCCTCTAATAAACTAGACATTCCGCTAAATATTAAGACATCCCTCTAAATAACAAGACATCCCTCCAAATACCAAGACATCCCTCTAAATATTAAGACATCCCTCCAAATAACAAGAAAACCCTTTAAAAAACAAGACATCCCTCTAAATAACAAGACATCCCTCTAAATAACAAGACATCCCTCTAAATATTAAGACATCCCTCCAAATAACAAGACATCCCTCTAAATATTAAGACATCCCTCTAAATAACAAGACATCCCTCTAAATATTAAGACATCCCTTTAAATAACAAGACATCTCTCTAAATAACAAGACATCCCTCTAAATAACAAGACATCCCACTAAATAACAAGACGTCCCTCTAAATAACAAGACATCCCTTTTAAATAACAAGACATTCCTCTAAATAACAAGACATCCCTCTAAATAACAAGACATCCCTCCAAATAAAAAGACATCCCTCTAAATAGCAAGACATCCCTCTAAATAACAAGACATCCCTCCAAATAACAAGATATCCCTCTAAATAACAAGACATTCCTCCAAATAACAAGACTTCCCTCCAAATAAGAAGACATCCCTCTAAATAACAAGACATCCCTCTAAATAACAAGACATCCCTCTAAATACCAAGACATCCCTCTAAATATTAAGACATCCCTCCAAATAACAAGACAACCCTTTAAAAAACAAGACATCCCTCTAAATAACAAGACATCCCTCTAAATAACAAGACATCCCTCTAAATATTAAGACATCCCTTCAAATAACAAGACATCCCTCTAAATATTAAGACATCCCTCTAAATAACAAGACATCCCTCTAAATATTAAGACATCCCTTTAAATAACAAGACATCTCTCTAAATAACAAGACATCCCTCTAAATAACAAGACATCCCTCTAAATATTAAGACATCCCTCCAAATAACAAGACATCCCTCTAAATATTAAGACATCCCTCTAAATAACAAGACATCCCTCTAAATATTAAGACATCCCTTTAAATAACAAGACATCTCTCTAAATAACAAGACATCCCTCTAAATAACAAGACATCCCACTAAATAACAAGACATCCCTCTAAATAACAAGACATCCCTTTTAAATAACAAGACATTCCTCTAAATAACAAGACATCCCTCTAAATAACAAGACATCCCTCCAAATAACAAGAAATCCCTCAAAATAGCAAGACATCCCTCTAAATATTAAGACATCCCTTCAAATAACAAGACATCCCTCTAAATAACAAGACATCCCTCTAAATAACAAGACATCCCTCTAAATAAAAAGACATCCCTCTAAATAACTAGACATCCCTCCAAATACCAAGACATCCCTCTAAATAACAAGACATCCCTCTAAATAAAAAGACATCCCTCTAAATAACTAGACATCCCTCCAAATACCAAGACATCCCTCTAAATAACAAGACATCCCTCTAAATAACAAGACATACCTTCAAAGAACAAGACATCCCTCTAAATTATAAGACATCCCTCTTAATAACAAGCATCCCTCCAAATAACAAGACATCCCTCTAAATAACAAGACATCCCTCCAAATATGAAGACATCCCTCTAAATAACAAGACATCCCTCTAAATAACAAGACATCCCTCTAAATAACAAGACATCTCTCTAAATATTAAGACATCCCTTCAAATAACAAGACATCCCTCTAAATAACAAGACATCCCTCTAAATAACAAGACATACCTCTAAATAACAAGACATCCCTCTAAATAACAAGACATCCCTCTAAATAACAAGACATCCCTTTTAAATAACAAGACATTCCTCTAAATAACAAGACATCCCTCTAAATAACAAGACATCCCTCCAAATAAAAAGACATCCCTCTAAATATTAAGACATCAATCTAAATAACAAGACATCCCTCCAAATAACAAGACAACCCTCTAAAAAACAAAAAAACCCTCTAAATAACAAGACATCTCTCTAAAAAACAAGACATCCCTCTAAATATCAAGACATCCCTCTAAATAACAAGACATCCATCTATATAACAAGACATTCCTCTAAATATTAAGACATCCCTTTAAATAACAAGACATACCTGTAAATAACAAGACATCCCTCTAAATAACAAGACATCCCATCTAAATTACAAGACAACCCTCTAAAAAACAAGACATCCCTTAAGACATTCCGCTAAATATTAAGACATCCCTCTAAATAACAAGACATCCCTCTAAATACCAAGACATCCCTCTAAATATTAAGACATCCCTCCAAATAACAAGACAACCCTTTAAAAAACAAGACATCCCTCTAAATAACAAGACATCCCTCTAAATAACAAGACATCCCTCTAAATAACAAGACATCCCTCTAAATATTAAGACATCCCTTCAAATAACAAGACATCCCTCTAAATATTAAGACATCCCTCTAAATAACAAGACATCCCTCTAAATATTAAGACATCCCTTTAAATAACAAGACATCCCTCTAAATAACAAGACATCCCTCTAAATAACAAGACATCCCTTTTAAATAACAAGACATTCCTCTAAATAACAAGACATCCCTCTAAATAACAAGACATCCCTCCAAATAAAAAGACATCCCTCTAAATAGCAAGACATCCCTCTAATAAACAAGACATTCCGCTAAATATTAAGACATCCCTCTAAATATTAAGACATCCCTTTAAATAACAAGACATCTCTCTAAATAACAAGACATCCCTCTAAATAACAAGACATCCCACTAAATAACAAGACATCCCTCTAAATAACAAGACATCCCTTTTAAATAACAAGACATTCCTCTAAATAACAAGACATCCCTCTAAATAACAAGACATCCCTCCAAATAAAAAGACATCCCTCTAAATAGCAAGACATCCCTCTAATAAACAAGACAATCCGCTAAATATTAAGACATCCCTCTAAATAACAAGACATCCCATCTAAATTACAAGACAACCCTCTAAAAAACAAGACATCCCTCCAAATAACAAGACAACCCTCTAAAAAACAAGACATCCCTCTAAATAAAAAGACATCTCTCCAAATAACAAGACATCCCTCTAAATAACAAGACATCCCATCTAAATTACAAGACAACCCTCTAAAAAACAAGACATCCCTCTAAATAACAAGACATCCCTCTAAATAACAAGACATCCCTTTAAATATTAAGACATCCCTCCAAATAACAAGACATCCCTCTAAATATTAAGACATCCCTCTAAATAACAAGACATCCCTCTAAATATTAAGACATCCCTTTAAATAACAAGACATCTCTCTAAATAACAAGACATCCCTCTAAATAACAAGACATCCCACTAAATAACAAGACGTCCCTCTAAATAACAAGACATCCCTTTTAAATAACAAGACATTCCTCTAAATAACAAGACATCCCTCTAAATAACAAGACATCCCTCCAAATAAAAAGACATCCCTCTAAATAGCAAGACATCCCTCTAATAAACAAGACATTCCGCTAAATATTAAGACATCCCTCTAAATATTAAGACATCCCTTTAAATAACAAGACATCTCTCTAAATAACAAGACATCCCTCTAAATAACAAGACATCCCACTAAATAACAAGACATCCCTCTAAATAACAAGACATCCCTTTTAAATAACAAGACATTCCTCTAAATAACAAGACATCCCTCTAAATAACAAGACATCCCTCCAAATAAAAAGACATCCCTCTAAATAGCAAGACATCCCTCTAATAAACAAGACATTCCGCTAAATATTAAGACATCCCTCTAAATAACAAGACATCCCATCTAAATTACAAGACAACCCTCTAAAAAACAAGACATCCCTCCAAATAACAAGACAACCCTCTAAAAAACAAGACATCCCTCTAAATAAAAAGACATCTCTCCAAATAACAAGACATCCCTCTAAATAACAAGACATCCCATCTAAATTACAAGACAACCCTCTAAAAAACAAGACATCCCTCTAAATAACAAGACATCCCTCTAAATAACAAGACATCCCTCTAAATATTAAGACATCCCTCCAAATAACAAGACATCCCTCTAAATATTAAGACATCCCTCTAAATAACAAGACATCCCTCTAAATATTAAGACATCCCTTTAAATAACAAGACATCTCTCTAAATAACAAGACATCCCTCTAAATAACAAGACATCCCACTAAATAACAAGACGTCCCTCTAAATAACAAGACATCCCTTTTAAATAACAAGACATTCCTCTAAATAACAAGACATCCCTCTAAATAACAAGACATCCCTCCAAATAAAAAGACATCCCTCTAAATAGCAAGACATCCCTCTAAATAACAAGACATCCCTCCAAATAACAAGATATCCCTCTAAATAACAAGACATTCCTCCAAATAACAAGACTTCCCTCCAAATAAGAAGTCATCCCTCTAAATAACAAGACATCCCTCTAAATAACAAGACATCCCTCTAAATACCAAGACATCCCTCTAAATATTAAGACATCCCTCCAAATAACAAGACAACCCTTTAAAAAACAAGACATCCCTCTAAATAACAAGACATCCCTCTAAATAACAAGACATCCCTCTAAATATTAAGACATCCCTTCAAATAACAAGACATCCCTCTAAATATTAAGACATCCCTCTAAATAACAAGACATCCCTCTAAATATTAAGACATCCCTTTAAATAACAAGACATCTCTCTAAATAACAAGACATCCCTCTAAATAACAAGACATCCCTCTAAATATTAAGACATCCCTCCAAATAACAAGACATCCCTCTAAATATTAAGACATCCCTCTAAATAACAAGACATCCCTCTAAATATTAAGACATCCCTTTAAATAACAAGACATCTCTCTAAATAACAAGACATCCCTCTAAATAACAAGACATCTCACTAAAAAACAAGACATCCCTCTAAATAACAAGACATCCCTTTTAAATAACAAGACATTCCTCTAAATAACAAGACATCCCTCTAAATAACAAGACATCCCTCCAAATAACAAGAAATCCCTCAAAAAAGCAAGACATCCCTCTAAATATTAAGACATCCCTTCAAATAACAAGACATCCCTCTAAATAACAAGACATCCCTCTAAATAACAAGACATCCCTCTAAATAAAAAGACATCCCTCTAAATAACTAGACATCCCTCCAAATACCAAGACATCCCTCTAAATAACAAGACATCCCTCTAAATAACAAGACATACCTCCAAATAACAAAACATCCCTCTAAATTATAAGACATCCCTCTTAATAACAAGCATCCCTCCAAATAACAAGACATCCCTCTAAATAACAAGACATCCCTCCAAATATGAAGACATCCCTCTAAATAACAAGACATCCCTCTAAATAACAAGACATCCCTCTAAATAACAAGACATCTCTCTAAATATTAAGACATCCCTTCAAATAACAAGACATCCCTCTAAATAACAAGACATCCCTCTAAATAACAAGACATCCCTCTAAATAACAAGACATCCCTCAAAATAACAAGACATCCCTCTAAAAAACAAGACATCCCTCTAAATATTAAGACATCAATCTAAATAACAAGACATCCCTCCAAATAACAAGACATCCCTCTAAATATTAAGACATCCCTCTAAATAACAAGACATCCCTCTAAATATTAAGACATCCCTTTAAATAACAAGACATCTCTCTAAATAACAAGACATCCCTCTAAATAACAAGACATCCCACTAAATAACAAGACGTCCCTCTAAATAACAAGACATCCCTTTTAAATAACAAGACATTCCTCTAAATAACAAGACATCCCTCTAAATAACAAGACATCCCTCCAAATAAAAAGACATCCCTCTAAATAGCAAGACATCCCTCTAAATAACAAGACATCCCTCCAAATAACAAGATATCCCTCTAAATAACAAGACATTCCTCCAAATAACAAGACTTCCCTCCAAATAAGAAGACATCCCTCTAAATAACAAGACATCCCTCTAAATAACAAGACATCCCTCTAAATACCAAGACATCCCTCTAAATATTAAGACATCCCTCCAAATAACAAGACAACCCTTTAAAAAACAAGACATCCCTCTAAATAACAAGACATCCCTCTAAATAACAAGACATCCCTCTAAATATTAAGACATCCCTTCAAATAACAAGACATCCCTCTAAATATTAAGACATCCCTCTAAATAACAAGACATCCCTCTAAATATTAAGACATCCCTTTAAATAACAAGACATCTCTCTAAATAACAAGACATCCCTCTAAATAACAAGACATCCCTCTAAATATTAAGACATCCCTCCAAATAACAAGACATCCCTCTAAATATTAAGACATCCCTCTAAATAACAAGACATCCCTCTAAATATTAAGACATCCCTTTAAATAACAAGACATCTCTCTAAATAACAAGACATCCCTCTAAATAACAAGACATCCCACTAAATAACAAGACATCCCTCTAAATAACAAGACATCCCTTTTAAATAACAAGACATTCCTCTAAATAACAAGACATCCCTCTAAATAACAAGACATCCCTCCAAATAACAAGAAATCCCTCAAAATAGCAAGACATCCCTCTAAATATTAAGACATCCCTTCAAATAACAAGACATCCCTCTAAATAACAAGACATCCCTCTAAATAACAAGACATCCCTCTAAATAAAAAGACATCCCTCTAAATAACTAGACATCCCTCCAAATACCAAGACATCCCTCTAAATAACAAGACATCCCTCTAAATAAAAAGACATCCCTCTAAATAACTAGACATCCCTCCAAATACCAAGACATCCCTCTAAATAACAAGACATCCCTCTAAATAACAAGACATACCTCCAAAGAACAAGACATCCCTCTAAATTATAAGACATCCCTCTTAATAACAAGCATCCCTCCAAATAACAAGACATCCCTCTAAATAACAAGACATCCCTCCAAATATGAAGACATCCCTCTAAATAACAAGACATCCCTCTAAAT
Organism: Macrosteles quadrilineatus; assembly: GCF_028750875.1. NCBI lineage: Eukaryota > Metazoa > Arthropoda > Insecta > Hemiptera > Cicadellidae > Macrosteles > Macrosteles quadrilineatus. The sequence goes on along the minus strand of NW_026542672.1, from coordinate 373,906 downwards.
AACAAGACATCCCTCTAAATAACAAGACATCTCTCTAAATATTAAGACATCCCTTCAAATAACAAGACATCCCTCTAAATAACAAGACATCCCTCTAAATAACAAGACATACCTCTAAATAACAAGACATCCCTCTAAATAACAAGACATCCCTCTAAATAACAAGACATCCCTTTTAAATAACAAGACATTCCTCTAAATAACAAGACATCCCTCTAAATAACAAGACATCCCTCCAAATAAAAAGACATCCCTCTAAATATTAAGACATCAATCTAAATAACAAGACATCCCTCCAAATAACAAGACAACCCTCTAAAAAACAAAAAAACCCTCTAAATAACAAGACATCTCTCTAAAAAACAAGACATCCCTCTAAATATCAAGACATCCCTCTAAATAACAAGACATCCATCTATATAACAAGACATTCCTCTAAATATTAAGACATCCCTTTAAATAACAAGACATACCTGTAAATAACAAGACATCCCTCTAAATAACAAGACATCCCATCTAAATTACAAGACAACCCTCTAAAAAACAAGACATCCCTTAAGACATTCCGCTAAATATTAAGACATCCCTCTAAATAACAAGACATCCCTCTAAATACCAAGACATCCCTCTAAATATTAAGACATCCCTCCAAATAACAAGACAACCCTTTAAAAAACAAGACATCCCTCTAAATAACAAGACATCCCTCTAAATAACAAGACATCCCTCTAAATAACAAGACATCCCTCTAAATATTAAGACATCCCTTCAAATAACAAGACATCCCTCTAAATATTAAGACATCCCTCTAAATAACAAGACATCCCTCTAAATATTAAGACATCCCTTTAAATAACAAGACATCCCTCTAAATAACAAGACATCCCTCTAAATAACAAGACATCCCTTTTAAATAACAAGACATTCCTCTAAATAACAAGACATCCCTCTAAATAACAAGACATCCCTCCAAATAAAAAGACATCCCTCTAAATAGCAAGACATCCCTCTAATAAACAAGACATTCCGCTAAATATTAAGACATCCCTCTAAATATTAAGACATCCCTTTAAATAACAAGACATCTCTCTAAATAACAAGACATCCCTCTAAATAACAAGACATCCCACTAAATAACAAGACATCCCTCTAAATAACAAGACATCCCTTTTAAATAACAAGACATTCCTCTAAATAACAAGACATCCCTCTAAATAACAAGACATCCCTCCAAATAAAAAGACATCCCTCTAAATAGCAAGACATCCCTCTAATAAACAAGACAATCCGCTAAATATTAAGACATCCCTCTAAATAACAAGACATCCCATCTAAATTACAAGACAACCCTCTAAAAAACAAGACATCCCTCCAAATAACAAGACAACCCTCTAAAAAACAAGACATCCCTCTAAATAAAAAGACATCTCTCCAAATAACAAGACATCCCTCTAAATAACAAGACATCCCATCTAAATTACAAGACAACCCTCTAAAAAACAAGACATCCCTCTAAATAACAAGACATCCCTCTAAATAACAAGACATCCCTCTAAATATTAAGACATCCCTCCAAATAACAAGACATCCCTCTAAATATTAAGACATCCCTCTAAATAACAAGACATCCCTCTAAATATTAAGACATCCCTTTAAATAACAAGACATCTCTCTAAATAACAAGACATCCCTCTAAATAACAAGACATCCCACTAAATAACAAGACGTCCCTCTAAATAACAAGACATCCCTTTTAAATAACAAGACATTCCTCTAAATAACAAGACATCCCTCTAAATAACAAGACATCCCTCCAAATAAAAAGACATCCCTCTAAATAGCAAGACATCCCTCTAATAAACAAGACATTCCGCTAAATATTAAGACATCCCTCTAAATATTAAGACATCCCTTTAAATAACAAGACATCTCTCTAAATAACAAGACATCCCTCTAAATAACAAGACATCCCACTAAATAACAAGACATCCCTCTAAATAACAAGACATCCCTTTTAAATAACAAGACATTCCTCTAAATAACAAGACATCCCTCTAAATAACAAGACATCCCTCCAAATAAAAAGACATCCCTCTAAATAGCAAGACATCCCTCTAATAAACAAGACATTCCGCTAAATATTAAGACATCCCTCTAAATAACAAGACATCCCATCTAAATTACAAGACAACCCTCTAAAAAACAAGACATCCCTCCAAATAACAAGACAACCCTCTAAAAAACAAGACATCCCTCTAAATAAAAAGACATCTCTCCAAATAACAAGACATCCCTCTAAATAACAAGACATCCCATCTAAATTACAAGACAACCCTCTAAAAAACAAGACATCCCTCTAAATAACAAGACATCCCTCTAAATAACAAGACATCCCTCTAAATATTAAGACATCCCTCCAAATAACAAGACATCCCTCTAAATATTAAGACATCCCTCTAAATAACAAGACATCCCTCTAAATATTAAGACATCCCTTTAAATAACAAGACATCTCTCTAAATAACAAGACATCCCTCTAAATAACAAGACATCCCACTAAATAACAAGACGTCCCTCTAAATAACAAGACATCCCTTTTAAATAACAAGACATTCCTCTAAATAACAAGACATCCCTCTAAATAACAAGACATCCCTCCAAATAAAAAGACATCCCTCTAAATAGCAAGACATCCCTCTAAATAACAAGACATCCCTCCAAATAACAAGATATCCCTCTAAATAACAAGACATTCCTCCAAATAACAAAACTTCCCTCCAAATAAGAAGTCATCCCTCTAAATAACAAGACATCCCTCTAAATAACAAGACATCCCTCTAAATACCAAGACATCCCTCTAAATATTAAGACATCCCTCCAAATAACAAGACAACCCTTTAAAAAACAAGACATCCCTCTAAATAACAAGACATCCCTCTAAATAACAAGACATCCCTCTAAATATTAAGACATCCCTTCAAATAACAAGACATCCCTCTAAATATTAAGACATCCCTCTAAATAACAAGACATCCCTCTAAATATTAAGACATCCCTTTAAATAACAAGACATCTCTCTAAATAACAAGACATCCCTCTAAATAACAAGACATCCCTCTAAATATTAAGACATCCCTCCAAATAACAAGACATCCCTCTAAATATTAAGACATCCCTCTAAATAACAAGACATCCCTCTAAATATTAAGACATCCCTTTAAATAACAAGACATCTCTCTAAATAACAAGACATCCCTCTAAATAACAAGACATCTCACTAAAAAACAAGACATCCCTCTAAATAACAAGACATCCCTTTTAAATAACAAGACATTCCTCTAAATAACAAGACATCCCTCTAAATAACAAGACATCCCTCCAAATAACAAGAAATCCCTCAAAAAAGCAAGACATCCCTCTAAATATTAAGACATCCCTTCAAATAACAAGACATCCCTCTAAATAACAAGACATCCCTCTAAATAACAAGACATCCCTCTAAATAAAAAGACATCCCTCTAAATAACTAGACATCCCTCCAAATACCAAGACATCCCTCTAAATAACAAGACATCACTCTAAATAACAAGACATACCTCCAAATAACAAAACATCCCTCTAAATTATAAGACATCCCTCTTAATAACAAGCATCCCTCCAAATAACAAGACATCCCTCTAAATAACAAGACATCCCTCCAAATATGAAGACATCCCTCTAAATAACAAGACATCCCTCTAAATAACAAGACATCCCTCTAAATAACAAGACATCTCTCTAAATATTAAGACATCCCTTCAAATAACAAGACATCCCTCTAAATAACAAGACATCCCTCTAAATAACAAGACATCCCTCTAAATAACAAGATATCCCTCAAAATAACAAGACATCCCTCTAAAAAACAAGACATCCCTCTAAATATTAAGACATCAATCTAAATAACAAGACATCCCTCCAAATAACAAGACAACCCTCTAAAAAAAAAAAAACCCTTTAAATAACAAGACATCTCTCTAAAAAACAAGACATCCCTCTAAATATCAAGACATCCCTCTAAATAACAAGACATCCATCTATATAACAAGACATTCCTTTAAATATTAAGACATCCCTCTAAATAACAAGACATACCTGTAAATAACAAGACATCCCTCTAAATAACAAGACATCCCATCTAAATTACAAGACAACCCTCTAAAAAATAAGAAATCCCTCCAAATAACAAGACAACCCTCTAAAAAACAAGACATCCCTCTAAATAACAAGACATCCCTCTAAATAATAAGACATCACTCTAAATATTAAGACATCCCTCCAAATAACAAGACAACCCTTTAAAAAACAAGACATCCCTCTAAATAACAAGACATCCCTCTAAATAACAAGACATCCCTCTAAATATTAAGACATCCCTTCAAATAACAAGACATCCCTCTAAATATTAAGACATCCCTCTAAATAACAAGACATCCCTCTAAATATTAAGACATCCCTTTAAATAACAAGACATCTCTCTAAATAACAAGACATCCCTCTAAATAACAAGACATCCCTCTAAATAACAAGACATCCCTCTAAATAACAAGACATCCCTCTAAATAAAAAGACATCCCTCTAAATAACTAGACATCCCTCCAAATACCAAGACATCCCTCTAAATAACAAGACATCCCTCTAAATAACAAGACATACCTCCAAAAAACGAAACATCCCTCTAAATTATAAGACATCCCTCTTAATAACAAGCATCCCTCCAAATAACAAGACATCCCTCTAAATAACAAGACATCCCTCCAAATATGAAGACATCCCTCTAAATAACAAGACATCCCTCTAAATAACAAGACATCCCTCTAAATAACAAGACATCTCTCTAAATATTAAGACATCCCTTCAAATAACAAGACATCCCTCTAAATAACAAGACATCCCTCTAAATAACAAGACATCCCTCTAAATAACAAGACATCCCTCTAAATAACAAGACATCCCTCTAAAAAACAAGACATCCCTCTAAATATTAAGACATCAATCTAAATAACAAGACATCCCTCCAAATAACAAGACAACCCTCTAAAAAAAAAAAAACCCTTTAAATAACAAGACATCTCTCTAAAAAACAAGACATCCCTCTAAATATCAAGACATCCCTCTAAATAACAAGACATCCATCTATATAACAAGACATTCCTCTAAATATTAAGACATCCCTCTAAATAACAAGACATACCTGTAAATAACAAGACATCCCTCTAAATAGCAAGACATCCCTCTAAATAACAAGACATCACTCTAAATATTAAGACATCCCTCCAAATAACAAGACAACCCTTTAAAAAACAAGACATCCCTCTAAATAACAAGACATCCCTCTAAATAACAAGACATCCCTCTAAATATTAAGACATCCCTTCAAATAACAAGACATCCCTCTAAATATTAAGACATCCCTCTAAATAACAAGACATCCCTCTAAATATTAAGACATCCCTTTAAATAACAAGACATCTCTCTAAATAACAAGACATCCCTCTAAATAACAAGACATCCCTCTAAATAACAAGACATCCCTCTAAATAACAAGACATCCCTCTAAATAAAAAGACATCCCTCTAAATAACTAGACATCCCTCCAAATACCAAGACATCCCTCTAAATAACAAGACATCCCTCTAAATAACAAGACATACCTCCAAAAAACGAAACATCCCTCTAAATTATAAGACATCCCTCTTAATAACAAGCATCCCTCCAAATAACAAGACATCCCTCTAAATAACAAGACATCCCTCCAAATATGAAGACATCCCTCTAAATAACAAGACATCCATCTATATAACAAGACATTCCTCTAAATATTAAGACATCCCTCTAAATAACAAGACATACCTGTAAATAACAAGACATCCCTCTAAATAGCAAGACATCCCTCTAAATAACAAGACATCACTCTAAATATTAAGACATCCCTCCAAATAACAAGACAACCCTTTAAAAAACAAGACATCCCTCTAAATAACAAGACATCCCTCTAAATAATAAGACATCACTCTAAATATTAAGACATCCCTCCAAATAACAAGACAACCCTTTAAAAAACAAGACATCCCTCTAAATAACAAGACATCCCTCTAAATAACAAGACATCCCTCTAAATATTAAGACATCCCTTCAAATAACAAGACATCCCTCTAAATATTAAGACATCCCTCTAAATAACAAGACATCCCTCTAAATATTAAGACATCCCTTTAAATAACAAGACATCTCTCTAAATAACAAGACATCCCTCTAAATAACAAGACATCCCTCTAAATAACAAGACATCCCTCTAAATAACAAGACATCCCTCTAAATAAAAAGACATCCCTCTAAATAACTAGACATCCCTCCAAATACCAAGACATCCCTCTAAATAACAAGACATCCCTCTAAATAACAAGACATACCTCCAAAAAACGAAACATCCCTCTAAATTATAAGACATCCCTCTTAATAACAAGCATCCCTCCAAATAACAAGACATCCCTCTAAATAACAAGACATCCCTCCAAATATGAAGACATCCCTTTAAATAACAAGACATCCCTCTAAATAACAAGACATCCCTCTAAATAACAAGACATCTCTCTAAATATTAAGACATCCCTTCAAATAACAAGACATCCCTCTAAATAACAAGACATCCCTCTAAATAACAAGACATCCCTCTAAATAACAAGACATCCCTCTAAATAACAAGACATCCCTCTAAAAAACAAGACATCCCTCTAAATATTAAGACATCAATCTAAATAACAAGACATCCCTCCAAATAACAAGACAACCCTCTAAAAAAAAAAAACCCCTTTAAATAACAAGACATCTCTCTAAAAAACAAGACATCCCTCTAAATATCAAGACATCCCTCTAAATAACAAGACATCCATCTATATAACAAGACATTCCTCTAAATATTAAGACATCCCTCTAAATAACAAGACATACCTGTAAATAACAAGACATCCCTCTAAATAGCAAGACATCCCTCTAAATAACAAGACATCACTCTAAATATTAAGACATCCCTCCAAATAACAAGACAACCCTTTAAAAAACAAGACATCCCTCTAAATAACAAGACATCCCTCTAAATAACAAGACATCCCTCTAAATATTAAGACATCCCTTCAAATAACAAGACATCCCTCTAAATATTAAGACATCCCTCTAAATAACAAGACATCCCTCTAAATATTAAGACATCCCTTTAAATAACAAGACATCTCTCTAAATAACAAGACATCCCTCTAAATAACAAGACATCCCACTAAATAACAAGACATCCCTCTAAATAACAAGACATCCCTTTTAAATAACAAGACATTCCTCTAAATAACAAGACATCCCTCTAAATATTAAGACATCCCTCTAAATAACAAGACATCCCTCCAAATAAAAAGACATCCCTCTAAATAGCAAGACATCCCTCTAATAAACAAGACATTCCGCTAAATATTAAGACATCCCTCTAAATAACAAGACATCCCATCTAAATTACAAGAAAACCCTCTAAAAAACAAGACAATCCTCTAAAAAACAAGACATCCCTCTAAATAAAAAGACATCTTAGACACAAGTGTGTACAAGGTTGTACAAGTGTGTACAAGGTTGTACAAGTGTGTACAAGGGTGTACAAGTTTGTACAAGTGTGTACAAGTTTGTACAAGTGTGTACAAGTTTGTACAAGGTTGTACAAATGTATACAAGGGTGTACAAAAGTGTACAAGGGTGCACAGGTTTGTACAAGGGTGTACAAGTGTGTACAAGCTTGTAGAAGTGTGTACAAGCTTGCACAAGTGTGTACAAGGGTGTACAGGTTTGTACAAGGTTGTACAAGTGTTTACAAGGGAGTACAAGTATGTACAAGAATGTACAAGTTTGTACAAGTGTGTACAAGTGTGTACAAGGTTGTACAAGTGTGTACAAGGTTGTACAAGTGTGTACAAGGTTGAACAAGTGTGTACAAAGGTGTACAAGTGTGTACAAGGTTGTACAAGTGTGTACAAGGTTGTACAAGTGTGTACAAGGTTGTACAAGTGTGTACAAGGTTGTACAAGGTTGTACAATTGTGTACAAGGTTGTACAAGTGTTTACAAGGGTGTACAAGTATGTACAAGAATGTACAAGTTTGTACAAGTGTGTACAAGTTTGTAAAAGGTTGTACAAGTGTGTACAAGGGTGTACAAGCGTGTACAAGGGTGCACAAGTGTGTACAAGGGTGTACAATCGTGTACAAGCTTGTACAAGTGTGTACAAGGGTGTACAGGTTTGTACAAGGTTGTACAAGTGTGTACAAGGTTGTACAAGTGTGTACAAGGGTGTACAAGTTTGTACAAGTGTGTACAAGTTTGTACAATTGTGTACAAGTTTGTACAAGGTTGTACAAATGTATACAAGGGTGTACAAAAGTGTACAAGGGTGCACAAGTTTGTACAAGGGTGTACAAGTGTGTACAAGCTTGTACAAGTGTGTACAAGCTTGTACAAGTGTGTACAAGGGTGTACAGGTTTGTACAAGGTTGTACAAGTGTTTACAAGGGTGTACAAGTATGCACAAGAATGTACAAGTTTGTACAAGTATGTACAAGTTTGTAAAAGGTTGTACAAGTGTATACAAGGGTGTACAAGTGTGTACAAGGGTGCACAAGTGTGTACAAGGGTGTACAATCTTGTACAAGCTTGTACAAGTGTGTACAAGGGTGTACAGGTTTGTACAAGGTTGTACAAGTGTGTACAAGGGTGTACAAATGTGTACAAGGATGTAAAAGTTTGTACAAGTGTGTACAAGTTTGTACAAGGTTGTACAAGTAAGTACAAGTTTGTACAAGAATGTACAAGTGTGTACAAAGTTTTACAATTGTGTAAAAGGTTGTACAAGTGTGTACAAGGTTGTACAAGTGTGTACAAGGTTGAACAAGTGTGTACAATGTTGTACAAGTGTGTACAAGTTTGTACAAGTGTGTACAAGGTTGTACAAGTGTGTACAAGGTTGTACAAGTGTGTACAAGGTTGTACAAGTGTGTACAAGGTTGTACAAGTGTGTACAAGGTTGTACAAGTGTGTACAAGGGTGCACAAGTGTGTACTCGGGTGTACAATCGTGTACATGCTTGTACAAGTTTTTACAAGGTTGTACAAGTGTGTACAAGGTTGTACAAGTGTGTACAAGGTTGTACAAACGTGTACAAGGTTGTACAAGTGTGTACAAGGTTGTACAAGTGTGTACAAGGTTGTATAAGTGTGTACAAAGGTGTACAAGTGTGTACAAGGTTGTACAAGTGTGTACAAGGTTGTACAAGTGTGTACATGGTTGTACAAGGTTGTACAATTGTGTACAAGGTTGTACAAGTGTGTACAAGGTTGTACAAGTGTGTACAAGGTTGTACAAGTGTGTACAAGTGTGTACAAGTTTGTACAAGTGTGTACAAGTTTGTACAAGTGTGTACAAGTTTGTACAAGGTTGTACCAATGTATACAAGGGTGTACAAAAGTGTACAAGGGTGCACAAGTTTGTACAAGGGTGTACAAGTGTGTACAAGCTTGTACAAGTGTGTACAAGCTTGTACAAGTGTGTACAAGGGTGTACAGGTTTGTACAAGGTTGTACAAGTGTTTACAAGGGTGTACAAAAGAATGTACAAGTTTGTACAAGTGTGTACAAGTTTGTAAAAGGTTGTACAAGTGTGTACAAGGTTGTACAAGTGTGTACAAGGTTGTATCATAGTGTACAAGGTTGTACAAGTGTGTACAAAGGTGTACAAGTGTGTACAAGGTTGTACAAGTGTGTACAAAGTTGTACAAGTGTGTACATGGTTGTACAAGTTTGTACAAGGGTGTACAAGTGTGTACAAGCTTGTACAAGTGTGTACAAGCTTGTACAAGTGTGTACAAGTGTGTACAAGTTTGTACAAGGTTGTACAAGTGTTTACAAGGGTGTACAAGTATGTACAAGAATGTTCAAGTTTGTACAAGTGTGTACAAGTTTGTAAAAGGTTGTACAAGTGTGTACAAGGGTGTACAAGTGTGTACAAGGGTGCACAAGTGTGTACAAGGGTGTACAATCGTGTACAAGCTTGTACAAGTGTGTACAAGGGTGTACAGGTTTGTACAAGGTTGTACAAGTGTGTACAAGGGTGTACAAATGTGTACAAGGATGTAAAAGTTTGTACAAGTGTGTACAAGTTTGTACAAGGTTGTACAAGTAAGTACAAGTTTGTACAAGAATGTACAAGTGTGTACAAGGTTTTACAATTGTGTAAAAGGTTGTACAAGTGTGTACAAGGTTGTACAAGTGTGTACAAGGTTGTACAAGTGTGTAGAAGCTTTTACAAGTGTGTACAAGGTTGTACAAGTGTGTACAAGGTTGTACAAGTGTGTACAAGGTTGTACAAGTGTGTACAAGTTTGTTCAAGTGTGTACAAGTTTGTACAAGGTTGTACAAATGTGTACAAGGGTGTACAAAAGTGTACAAGGGTGCACAAGTTTGTACAAGGGTGTACAAGTGTGTACAAGTTTGTACAAGTGTGTACAAGCTTGTACAAGGGTTTACAGGTTTGTACAAGGTTGTACAAGTGTGTACAAGGGTGTACAAGTATGTACAAGAATGTACAAGTTTGTACAAGTGTGTACAAGGGTGTACAAGTATGTACAAGAATGTACAAGTTTGTACAAGTGTGTACAAGGGTGTACAAATGTGTACAAGGATGTAAAAGTTTGTACAAGTGTGTACAAGTTTGTAGTAGGTTGTACAAGGTTGTACAAGTGTGTACAAGGTTGTACAAGTGTGTACAAGGTTGTACAAGTGTGTACAAGGTTGTACAAGTGTGTACAAGGTTGTACAAGTGTGTACAAGGTTGTACAAGTGTGTACAAGGGTTCACAAGTGTGTACAAGGGTGTACAATCGTGTACAAGCTTGTACAATCGTGTACAAGCTTGTACAAGTGTGTACAAGGGTTTACAGGTTTGTACAAGGTTGTACAAGTGTGTACAAGGGTGTACAAATGTGTACAAGGATGTAAAAGTTTATACAAGTGTGTACAAGTTTGTACAAGGTTGTTTAAGTGTGTACAATGTTTTACAATTGTGTACAAGGTTGTACAAGTGTGTACAAGGTTGTACAAGTGTGTACAAGGATGTACAAGTGTGTACAAGGTTGTACAAGTGTGTACAAGTTTGTACAAGTGTGTACAAGTTTGTACAAGGTTGTACAAATGTGTACAAGGGTGTACAAAAGTGTACAAGGGTGCACAAGTTTGTACAAGGGTGTACAAGTGTGTACAAGGGTGTACAGGTTTGTACAAGGTTGTACAAGTGTGTACAAGCTTGAACAAGTGTGTACAAGGTTGTACAAGTGTTTACAAGGTTGTACAAGTGTGTACAAGGTTGCACAAGTGTGTACAAGGTTGCGCAAGTGTGTACAAGAGTGTACAATCGTGTACAAGCTTGTACAAGTGTGTACAAGGGTGTACAGGTTTGTACAAGGTTGTACAAGTGTGTACAAGGTTTTACAATTGTGTACAAGGTTGTACAAGTGTGTACAAGGTTGTACAAGTGTGTACAAGGTTGTACAAGTGTGTACAAGGTTGTACAAGTGTGTACAAGGTTGTATAAGTGTGTACAAAGGTGTACAAGTGTGTACAAGGTTGTACAAGTGTGTACAAGGTTGTACAAGTGTGTACATGGTTGTACAAGGTTGTACAATTGTGTACAAGGTTGTACAAGTGTGTTCAAGGTTGTACAAGTGTGTACAAGGTTGTACAAGTGTGTACAAGGGTGTACAAGTTTGTACAAGTGTGTACAAGTTTGTACAAGTGTGTACAAGTTTGTACAAGGTTGTACCAATGTATACAAGGGTGTACAAAAGTGTACAAGGGTGCACAAGTTTGTACAAGGGTGTACAAGTGTGTACAAGCTTGTACAAGTGTGTACAAGCTTGTACAAGTGTGTACAAGGGTGTACAGGTTTGTACAAGGTTGTACAAGTGTTTACAAGGGTGTACAAAAGAATGTACAAGTTTGTACAAGTGTGTACAAGTTTGTAAAAGGTTGTACAAGTGTGTACAAGGTTGTACAAGTGTGTACAAGGTTGTATCATAGTGTACAAGGTTGTACAAGTGTGTACAAAGGTGTACAAGTGTGTACAAGGTTGTACAAGTGTGTACAAAGTTGTACAAGTGTGTACATGGTTGTACAAGGTTGTACAATTGTGTACAAGGTTTACAAGTGTGTACAAGGGTGCACAAGTTTGTACAAGGGTGTACAAGTGTGTACAAGCTTGTACAAGTGTGTACAAGCTTGTACAAGTGTGTACAAGTGTGTACAAGTTTGTACAAGGTTGTACAAGTGTTTACAAGGGTGTACAAGTATGTACAAGAATGTTCAAGTTTGTACAAGTGTGTACAAGTTTGTAAAAGGTTGTACAAGTGTGTACAAGGGTGTACAAGTGTGTACAAGGGTGCACAAGTGTGTACAAGGGTGTACAATCGTGTACAAGCTTGTACAAGTGTGTACAAGGGTGTACAGGTTTGTACAAGGTTGTACAAGTGTGTACAAGGGTGTACAAATGTGTACAAGGATGTAAAAGTTTGTACAAGTGTGTACAAGTTTGTACAAGGTTGTACAAGTAAGTACAAGTTTGTACAAGAATGTACAAGTGTGTACAAGGTTTTACAATTGTGTAAAAGGTTGTACAAGTGTGTACAAGGTTGTACAAGTGTGTACAAGGTTGTACAAGTGTGTACAAGCTTGTACAAGTGTGTACAAGGTTGTACAAGTGTGTACAAGGTTGTACAAGTGTGTACAAGGTTGTACAAGTGTGTACAAGTTTGTTCAAGTGTGTACAAGTTTGTACAAGGTTGTACAAATGTGTACAAGGGTGTACAAAAGTGTACAAGGGTGCACAAGTTTGTACAAGGGTGTACAAGTGTGTACAAGTTTGTACAAGTGTGTACAAGCTTGTACAAGGGTTTACAGGTTTGTACAAGGTTGTACAAGTGTGTACAAGGGTGTACAAGTATGTACAAGAATGTACAAGTTTGTACAAGTGTGTACAAGGGTGTACAAGTATGTACAAGAATGTACAAGTTTGTACAAGTGTGTACAAGGGTGTACAAATAAGTAGAAGGATGTAAAAGTTTGTACAAGTGTGTACAAGTTTGTAGTAGGTTGTACAAGGTTGTACAAGTGTGTACAAGGTTGTACAAGTGTGTACAAGGTTGTACAAGTGTGTACAAGGTTGTACAAGTGTGTACAAGGTTGTACAAGTGTGTACAAGGTTGTACAAGTGTGTACAAGGTTGTACAAGTGTGTACAAGGGTTCACAAGTGTGTACAAGGGTGTACAATCGTGTACAAGCTTGTACAATCGTGTACAAGCTTGTACAAGTGTGTACAAGGGTTTACAGGTTTGTACAAGGTTGTACAAGTGTGTACAAGGGTGTACAAATGTGTACAAGGATGTAAAAGTTTATACAAGTGTGTACAAGTTTGTACAAGGTTGTTTAAGTGTGTACAATGTTTTACAATTGTGTACAAGGTTGTACAAGTGTGTACAAGGTTGTACAAGTGTGTACAAGGATGTACATGTGTGTACAAGGTTGTACAAGTGTGTACAAGTTTGTACAAGTGTGTACAAGTTTGTACAAGGTTGTACAAATGTGTACAAGGGTGTACAAAAGTGTACAAGGGTGCACAAGTTTGTACAAGGGTGTACAAGTGTGTACAAGGGTGTACAGGTTTGTACAAGGTTGTACAAGTGTGTACAAGCTTGAACAAGTGTGTACAAGGTTGTACAAGTGTTTACAAGGTTGTACAAGTGTGTACAAGGTTGCACAAGTGTGTACAAGGTTGCGCAAGTGTGTACAAGAGTGTACAATCGTGTACAAGCTTGTACAAGTGTGTACAAGGGTGTACAGGTTTGTACAAGGTTGTACAAGTGTGTACAAGGTTTTACAATTGTGTACAAGGTTGTACAAGTGTGTACAAGGTTGTACAAGTGTGTACAAGGTTGTACAAGTGTGTACAAGCTTGTACAAGTGTGTACAAGGTTGTACAAGTGTGTACATGGTTGTTCAAGTGTGTACATGTTTGTACAAGTGTGTTTAAGTTTGTACAAGGTTGTACAAATGTGTACAAGGGTGTACAAAAGTGTACAAGGGTGCACAAGTTTGTACAAGGGTGTACAAGTGTGTACAAGCTTGTACAAGTGTGTACAATGGTGTACAGGTTTGTACTAGGTTGTACAAATGTGTACAAGGATGTACAAGTATGTACAAGAATGTACAATTTTGTACAAGTGTGTACAAGTTTGTAAAAGGTTGTACAAGTGTGTACAAGGGTGAACAAGTGTGTACAAGGTTGTACAAGTGTGTACAAGGGTGTACAAGTGTGTACAAGGTTGTACAAGTTTTTACAAGGTTGTACAAGTGTTCACAAGGTTGTACAAGTGTGTACAAGGTTGTACAAGTGTGTAAAAGGTTGTACAAGGTTGTACAATTGTGTACAAGGTTGTACAATTGTGTACAAGGTTGTACAAGTGTGTACAAGGTTGTACAAGTGTGTACAAGGTTGTACAAGTGTGTACAAGGTTGTACAAGTGTGTACAAGGGTGTACAAGTTTGTACAATTGTGTACAAGGTTGTACAAGTGTGTACAAGGGTGTACAAGTTTGTACAAGTGTGTACAAGTTTGTACAATTGTGTACAAGTTTGTACAAGGTTGTACAAATGTATACAAGGGTGCACAAGTGTGTACAAGGGTGTACAATCGTGTACAAGCTTGTACAAGTGTGTACAAGGGTGTACAGGTTTGTACAAGGTTGTACAAGTGTGTACAAGGGTGTACAAATGTGTACAAGGATGTAAAAGTTTGTACAAGTGTGTACAAGTTTGTACAAGGTTGTACAAGTAAGTACAAGTTTGTACAAGAATGTACAAGTGTGTACAAGGTTTTACAATTGTGTAAAATGTTGTACAAGTGTGTACAAGGTTGTACAAGCGTGTACAAGGTTGTACAAGTGTGTACAAGGTTGTACAAGTGTGTACAAGGTTGTACAAGTGTGTACAAGTTTGTTCAAGTGTGTACAAGTTTGTACAAGGTTGTACAAATGTGTACAAGGGTGTACAAAAGTGTACAAGGGTGCACAAGTTTGTACAAGGGTGTACAAGTGTGTACAAGCATGTACAAGTGTGTACAAGCTTGTACAAGGGTTAAAAGGTTTGTACAAGGTTGTACAAGTGTGTACAAGGGTGTACAAGTATGTACAAGAATGTACAAGTTTGTACAAGTGTGTACAAGGGTGTACAAGTATGTACAAGAATGTACAAGTTTGTACAAGTGTGTACAAGGATGTACAAATGTGTACAAGGATGTAAAAGTTTGTACAAGTGTGTACAAGTTTGTACAAGGTTGTACAAGGTTGTACAAGTGTGTACAAGGTTGTACAAGTGTGTACAAGGTTGTACAAGTGTGTACAAGGTTGTACAAGTGTGTACAAGGTTGTACAAGTGTGTACAAGGGTGCACAAGTGTGTACAAGGGTGTACAATCGTGTACAAGCTTGTACAATCGTGTACATGCTTGTTTCAAGTTTGTACAAGGGTTTACAGGTTTGTACAAGGTTGTACAAGTGTGTACAAGGGTGTACAAGTATGTACAAGAATGTACAAGTTTGTACAAGTGTGTACAAGGGTGTACAAATGTGTACAAGGATGTAAAAGTTTGTACAATTGTGTACACACTTGTACAACCTTGTACACACTTGTACAACCTTGTACAAACTTTTTCAACCTTGTACACACTTATACAACCTTGTACACACTTGAACAACCTTGTACACACTTGTACAACCTTGTACACACTTGTACAACCTTGTACACACTTGTACAACCTTGTAAAAACTTGTACAACCTTGTACTTACTTGTACACCCTTGTACACACTTGTACAAGCTTGTACACACTTGTACAACCTTGTACACACTTGTTCACCCTTGTACACACTTGTACAACCTTTTACAAACTTGTACACACTTGTACAAAATTGTACATTCTTGTACATACTTGTACATCCTTGTACACATTTGTACAACCTTGTACAAACCTGTACACCCTTGTACACACTTGTACAAGCTTGTACACACTTGTACACCCTTGTACAAACTTGTGCACCCTTGTACACTTTTGTACACCCTTGTACACATTTGTACAACCTTGTACAAACTTAAACACACTTGTACAAACATGTACACACTTGAACAACCATGTACACAATTGTACAACCTTGTACACACTTGTACAAGCTTGTACACACTTGTACAAACTTGTACACACTTGTACAACCTTGTACACACTTGTACAACCTTGTACACAATTGTAAAACCTTGTACACACTTGTACAACCTTGTACAAACCTGTACACCCTTGTACACACTTGTACAAGATTGTACACGATTGTACACTCTTGTACACACTTGTGCAACCTTGTACACACTTGTACAACCTTGTAAACACTTGTACAACCTTGTACAAACCTGTACACCCTTGTACACACTTGTACACCCTTGTACAAACTTGTGCACCCTTGTACACTTTTGTACACCCTTGTACACATTTGTACAACCTTGTACAAACTTGTACACACTTGTACAAACTTGTACACACTTGTACAACCTTGTACACACTTGTACAACCTTGTACACACTTGTACAACCTTGTACACACTTGTACAACCTTGTACAAACTTGTACAAACTTGTACACTCTTGTACAAACTTTTACATCCTTGTACACATTTGTACACCCTTGTACACACTTGTACAAACTTGTACATTCTTGTACATACTTGTACACCCTTGTACACACTTGTACAACCTTGTACAAACCTGTAAACCCTTGTACAAACTTGAAACAAGCATGTACACGATTGTACAAGCTTGTACACGATTGTACACCCTTGTACACACTTGTGCACCCTTGTACACACTTGTACAACCTTGTACACACTTGTACAACCTTGTACACACTTGTACAACCTTGTACACACTTGTACAACCTTGTACACACTTGTACAACCTTGTACAACCTTGTACAAACTTGTACACACTTGTACAAACTTTTACATCCTTGTACACATTTGTACATCCTTGTACACACTTGTACAAACTTGTACATTCTTGTACATACTTGTACACCCTTGTACACACTTGTACAAACTTGTACATTCTTGTACATACTTGTACACCCTTGTACACACTTGTACAACCTTGTACAAACCTGTAAACCCTTGTACAAGCTTGTACACACTTGTACAAGCTTGTACACACTTGTACAAGCTTGTACACACTTGTACACCCTTGTACAAACTTGTGCACCCTTGTACACTTTTGTACACCCTTGTACACATTTGTACAACCTTGTACAAACTTGTACACACTTGAAAAACTTGTACACACTTGTACAACCTTGTACACACTTGTACAACCTTGTACACACTTGTACAACCTTGTACACGCTTGTACAACCTTGTACACACTTGTACAACCTTTTACACAATTGTAAAACCTTGTACACACTTGTACATTCTTGTACAAACTTGTACTTACTTGTACAACCTTGTACAAACTTGTACACACTTGTACAAACTTTTACATCCTTGTACACATTTGTACACCCTTGTACACACTTGTACAACCTTGTACAAACCTGTACACCCTTGTACACACTTGTACAAGCTTGTACACGATTGTACACCCTTGTACACACTTGTGCACCCTTGTATACATTTGTACAACCTTGTACAAACTTGTACACAATTGTACAAACTTGTACACACTTGTACAAACTTGTACACCCTTGTACACACTTGTACAACCTTGTACACACTTGTACAAACTTGTACACCCTTGTACACACTTGTACAACCTTGTACACACTTGTACAACCTTGTACACACTTGTACAACCTTATACACACTTGTACAACCTTGTACACAATTGTACAACCTTGTACAACCTTGTACACACTTGTACAACCTTGTACACACTTGTACAACCTTGTACACACTTGTACAACCTTGTAAAAACTTGTACAACCTTGTACACACTTGTACACCCTTGTACACACTTGTACAAGCTTGTACACACTTGTACAAGCTTGTACACACTTGTACAACCTTGTACACACTTGTTCACCCTTGTACACACTTGTACAACCTTTTACAAACTTGTACACACTTGTACAAAATTGTACATTCTTGTACATACTTGTACATCCTTGTACACATTTGTACAACCTAGTACAAACCTGTACACCATTGTACACACTTGTACAAGCTTGTACACACTTGTACACCCTTGTACAAACTTGTGCACCCTTGTACACTTTTGTACACCCTTGTACACATTTGTACAACCTTGTACAAACTTAAACACACTTGTACAAACATGTACACACTTGAACAACCATGTACACACTTGTACAACCTTGTACACACTTGTACAAGCTTGTACACACTTGTACAACCTTGTACACACTTGTACAACCTTGTACACACTTGTACAACCTTGTACACAATTGTAAAACCTTGTACACACTTGTACAACCTTGTACAAACCTGTACACCCTTGTACACACTTGTAAAGGCTTGTACACGATTGTACACTCTTGTACACACTTGTGCAACCTTGTACACACTTGTGCAACCTTGTACACACTTGTACAACCTTGTAAACACTTGTACAACCTTGTACACACTTGTTCAAGCTTGTACACACTTGTACAACCTTGTACAAACCTGTACACCCTTGTACACACTTGTACACCCTTGTACAAACTTGTGCACCCTTGTACACTTTTGTACACCCTTGTACACATTTGTACAACCTTGTACAAACTTGTACACACTTGTACAAACTTGTACACACTTGTACAACCTTGTACACACTTGTACATCCTTGTACACACTTGTACAACCTTGTACACACTTGTACAACCTTGTACACAATTGTAAAACATTGTACACACTTAAACAAACTTGTACAAACTTGTACACACTTGTATAAACTTTTACATCCTTGTACACATTTGTACACCCTTGTACACACTTGTACAAACCTGTAAACCCTTGTACACACCTGTACAAGCTTGTACACGATTGTACAAGCTTGTACACGATTGTACACCCTTGTACACACTTGTGAACCCTTGTACACACTTGTACAACCTTGTACACACTTGTACAACCTTGTACACACTTGTACAACCTTGTACACACTTGTAAAACCTTGTACACACTTGTAAAACCTTGTACACACTTGTACAACCTTGTACACACTTGTACAACCTTGTACACACTTGTACAACCTTGTACAACCTACTACAAACTTGTACACACTTGTACAAACTTTTACATCCTTGTACACATTTGTACACCCTTGTACACATTTGTACAAACTTGTACATTCTTGTACATACTTGTACACCCTTGTACACACTTGTACAAACTTGTACATTCTTGTACATACTTGTACACCCTTGTACACACTTGTACAACCTTGTACAAACCTGTAAACCCTTGTACAAGCTTGTACACACTTGTACAAACTTGTACACACTTGTACACCCTTGTACAAACTTGTGCACCCTTGTACACTTTTGTACACCCTTGTACATATTTGTACAACCTTGTACAAACTTGTACACACTTGAACAAACTTGTACACACTTGAACAAACTTGTACACACTTGTACAACCTTGTACACACTTGTACAACCTCGTACACACTTGTACAACCTTGTACACACTTGTACAACCTTTTACACAATTGTAAAACCTTGTACACACTTGTACATTCTTGTACAAACTTGTACTTACTTGTACAACCTTGTACAAACTTGTACACACTTGTACAAACTTTAACATCCTTGTACACATTTGTACACCCTTGTACACACTTGTACAACCTTGTACAAACCTGTACACCCTTGTACACACTTGTACAAGCTTGTACACGATTGTACACCCTTGTACACACTTGTGCACCCTTGTACACACTTGTACACCCTTGTACACACTTGTACAACCTTTTACAAACTTGTACACACTTGTACAAACTTGAACATTCTTGTACATACTTGTACACCCTTGTAAACACTTGTACAACCTTGTACAAACTTGTACACACTTGTACACACTTGTACAAGCTTGTACACACTTGTACACCCTTGTACAAACTTGTGCACCCTTGTACACACTTTCACAACCTTGTACACAATTGTACAACCTTGTACAACCATGTACACACTTGTACAACTTTGTACACACTTGTACAACCTTGTACACTATGATACAACCTTGTACACACTTGTACAACCTTGTACACACTTGTACAACCTTTTACAAACTTGTACACACTTGTACAAACTTGTACATTCTTTTGTACACCCTTGTAAACACTTGTACAACCTTGTACAAACCTGTACACCCTTGTACACACTTGTACAAGCTTGTACACACTTGTACAAGGTTGTACACACTTGTACACCCTTGTACAAACTTGTGCACCCTTGTACACTTTTGTACACCCTTGTATACATTGGTACAACCTTGTACAAACTTGTACACATTTGTACAAACTTGTACACACTTGTACAAACTTGTACACCCTTGTACACACTTGTACAACCTTGTACACACTTGTACAACCTTGTACACAATTGTACAACCTTGTACAACCATGTACACACTTGTACAACCTTGTACACACTTGTACAACCTTGTACACACTTGTACACCTTTGTACACACTTATACAACCTTGTACACACTTTTTTGTACAACCTTGTACACACTTGTACAACCTTGTACACGTTTGTACAACCTTGTACACACTTGTACAACCTTGTACACACTTGTACAACCTTGTAAAAACTTGTACAAGCATGTACACGATTGTACACCCTTGTACACACTTGTGCACCCTTGTACACACTTGTACAACCTTGTACACACTTGTACAATTTTGTACACACTTGTACAACCTTGTACACACTTGTACAACCTTGTACACACTTGTACAAACTTGTACACACTTGTACAACCTTGTACACACTTGTACAACCTTGTACACACTTGTACAACCTTGTACACACTTGTACAACCTTTTACACAATTGTAAAACCTTGTACACACTTGTACATTCTTGTACAAACTTGTACTTACTTGTACAACCTTGTACAAACTTGTACACACTTGTACAAACTTTTACATCCTTGTACACATTTGTACACCCTTGTACACACTTGTACAACCTTGTACAAACCTGTACACCCTTGTACACACTTGTAAAAGCTTGTACAAGATTGTACACCCTTGTACACACTTGTGCACCCTTGTACACACTTGTACACCCTTGTATACACTTGTACAACCTTTTACAAACTTGTACACACTTGTACAAACTTGTACATTCTTGTGCATACTTGTACACCCTTGTAAACACTTGTACAACCTTGTACAAACCTGTACACCCTTGTACACACTTGTACAAGCTTGTACACACTTGTACAAGCTTGTACACACTTGTACACCCTTGTACGAACTTGTGCACCCTTGTACACTTTTGTACACCCTTGTATACATTTGTACAACCTTGTACAAACTTGTACACAATTGTACAAACTTGATCACACTTGTACAAACTTGTACACCCTTGTACACACTTGTACAACCTTGTACACACTTGTACAACCTTGTACAAACCTGTACACCCTTGTACACACTTGTACAAGCTTGTACACGATTGTACACCCTTGTAAACACTTGTGCACCCTTGTACACACTTGTACACCCTTGTACACACTTGTACAACCTTTTACAAACTTGTACACACTTGTACAAACTTGTACATTCTTGTACATACTTGTACACCCTTGTAAACACTTGTACAACCTTGTACAAACCTGTACACCCTTGTACACACTTGTACAAGCTTGTACACACTTGTACACCCTTGTACACACTTGTACAACCTTGTACACACTTGTACAACCTTGTACACAATTGTACAACCTTGTACAACCTTGTACACACTTGTACAACCTTGTACACACTTGTACAACCTTGTACACACTTGTACAACCTTGTACACACTTGTACACCTTTGTACACACTTGTTCAACCTTGTACACACTTGTACAACCTTGTACACACTTGTACAACCTTGTACACACTTGTACAACCTTGTACACACTTGTACACACTTGTACAAACTTGTACATTCTTGTACATACTTGTACTCCCTTGTAAACACTTGTACAACCTTGTACAAACCTGTACACCCTTGTACAGACTTGTACAAGCTTGTACACACTTCTACAAGCTTGTACACACTTGTACACCCTTGTACAAACTTGTGCACCCTTGTACACTTTTGTACACCCTTGTATACATTTGTACAACCTTGTACAAACTTGTACACACTTGTACAAACTTGTACACACTTGTACAAACTTGTACACCCTTGTACACACTTGTACAACCTTTACACACTTGTACAACCTTGTACACACTTGTACAACCTTGTACACACTTGTACAACCTTGTACACACTTGTACACACTTGTACAAACTTGTACATTCTTGTACATACTTGTACTCCCTTGTAAACACTTGTACAACCTTGTACAAACCTGTACACCCTTGTACAGACTTGTACAAGCTTGTACACACTTCTACAAGCTTGTACACACTTGTACACCCTTGTACAAACTTGTGCACCCTTGTACACTTTTGTACACCCTTGTATACATTTGTACAAACTTGTACACACTTGTACACACTTGTACAAGCTTGTACACACTTGTACACCCTTGTACAAACTTGTGCACCCTTGTACACACTTTCACAACCTTGTACACAATTGTACAACCTTGTACAACCATGTACACACTTGTACAACTTTGTACACACTTGTACAACCTTGTACACTATGATACAACCTTGTACACACTTGTACAACCTTGTACACACTTGTACAACCTTTTACAAACTTGTACACACTTGTACAAACTTGTACATTCTTTTGTACACCCTTGTAAACACTTGTACAACCTTGTACAAACCTGTACACCCTTGTACACACTTGTACAAGCTTGTACACACTTGTACAAGGTTGTACACACTTGTACACCCTTGTACAAACTTGTGCACCCTTGTACACTTTTGTACACCCTTGTATACATTGGTACAACCTTGTACAAACTTGTACACACTTGTACAAACTTGTACACACTTGTACAAACTTGTACACCCTTGTACACACTTGTACAACCTTGTACACACTTGTACAACCTTGTACACAATTGTACAACCTTGTACAACCATGTACACACTTGTACAACCTTGTACACACTTGTACAACCTTGTACACACTTGTACACCTTTGTACACACTTATACAACCTTGTACACACTTTTTTGTACAACCTTGTACACACTTGTACAACCTTGTACACGTTTGTACAACCTTGTACACACTTGTACAACCTTGTACACACTTGTACAACCTTGTAAAAACTTGTACAAGCATGTACACGATTGTACACCCTTGTACACACTTGTGCACCCTTGTACACACTTGTACAACCTTGTACACACTTGTACAACCTTGTACACACTTGTACAACCTTGTACACACTTGTACAACCTTGTACACACTTGTACAAACTTGTACACACTTGTACAACCTTGTACACACTTGTACAACCTTGTACACACTTGTACAACCTTGTACACACTTGTACAACCTTTTACACAATTGTAAAACCTTGTACACACTTGTACATTCTTGTACAAACTTGTACTTACTTGTACAACCTTGTACAAACTTGTACACACTTGTACAAACTTTTACATCCTTGTACACATTTGTACACCCTTGTACACACTTGTACAACCTTGTACAAACCTGTACACCCTTGTACACACTTGTACAAGCTTGTACAAGATTGTACACCCTTGTACACACTTGTGCACCCTTGTACACACTTGTACACCCTTGTATACACTTGTACAACCTTTTACAAACTTGTACACACTTGTACAAACTTGTACATTCTTGTGCATACTTGTACACCCTTGTAAACACTTGTACAACCTTGTACAAACCTGTACACCCTTGTACACACTTGTACAAGCTTGTACACACTTGTACAAGCTTGTACACACTTGTACACCCTTGTACGAACTTGTGCACCCTTGTACACTTTTGTACACCCTTGTATACATTTGTACAACCTTGTACAAACTTGTACACAATTGTACAAACTTGATCACACTTGTACAAACTTGTACACCCTTGTACACACTTGTACAACCTTGTACACACTTGTACAACCTTGTACAAACCTGTACACCCTTGTACACACTTGTACAAGCTTGTACACGATTGTACACCCTTGTAAACACTTGTGCACCCTTGTACACACTTGTACACCCTTGTACACACTTGTACAACCTTTTACAAACTTGTACACACTTGTACAAACTTGTACATTCTTGTACATACTTGTACAACCTTGTAAACACTTGTACAACCTTGTACAAACCTGTACACCCTTGTACACACTTGTACAAGCTTGTACACACTTGTACACCCTTGTACACACTTGTACAACCTTGTACACACTTGTACAACCTTGTACACAATTGTACAACCTTGTACAACCTTGTACACACTTGTACAACCTTGTACACACTTGTACAACCTTGTACACACTTGTACAACCTTGTACACACTTGTACACCTTTGTACACACTTGTTCAACCTTGTACACACTTGTACAACCTTGTACACACTTGTACAACCTTGTACACACTTGTACAACCTTGTACACACTTGTACACACTTGTACAAACTTGTACATTCTTGTACATACTTGTACTCCCTTGTAAACACTTGTACAACCTTGTACAAACCTGTACACCCTTGTACAGACTTGGACAGCATTGTACACACTTCTACAAGCTTGTACACACTTGTACACCCTTGTACAAACTTGTGCACCCTTGTACACTTTTGTACACCCTTGTATACATTTGTACAACCTTGTACAAACTTGTACACACTTGTACAAACTTGTACACACTTGTACAAACTTGTACACCCTTGTACACACTTGTACAACCTTGTACACACTTGTACAACCTTGTACACACTTGTGTCTAAGATGTCTTTTTATTTAGAGGGATGTCTTGTTTTTTAGAGGGTTGTCTTGTTTTTTAGAGGGTTTTCTTGTAATTTAGATGGGATGTCTTGTTATTTAGAGGGATGTCTTAATATTTAGCGGAATGTCTTGTTTATTAGAGGGATGTCTTGCTATTTAGAGGGATGTCTTTTTATTTGGAGGGATGTCTTGTTATTTAGAGGGATGTCTTAATATTTAGAGGGATGTCTTGTTATTTAGAGGAATGTCTTGTTATTTAAAAGGGATGTCTTGTTATTTAGAGGGATGTCTTGTTATTTAGTGGGATGTCTTGTTATTTAGAGGGATGTCTTGTTATTTAGAGAGATGTCTTGTTATTTAAAGGGATGTCTTAATATTTAGAGGGATGTCTTGTTATTTAGAGGGATGTCTTAATATTTAGAGGGATGTCTTGTTATTTGAAGGGATGTCTTAATATTTAGAGGGATGTCTTGTTATTTAGAGGGATGTCTTGTTATTTAGAGGGATGTCTTGTTTTTTAAAGGGTTGTCTTGTTATTTGGAGGGATGTCTTAATATTTAGAGTGATGTCTTGTTATTTAGAGGGATGTCTTGTTATTTAGAGGGATGTCTTGTTTTTTAGAGGGTTGTCTTGTTATTTGGAGGGATGTCTTGTTTTTTAGAGGGTTGTCTTGTAATTTAGATGGGATGTCTTGTTATTTAGAGGGATGTCTTGTTATTTACAGGTATGTCTTGTTATTTAGAGGGATGTCTTAATATTTAGAGGAATGTCTTGTTATATAGATGGATGTCTTGTTATTTAGAGGGATGTCTTGATATTTAGAGGGATGTCTTGTTTTTTAGAGAGATGTCTTGTTATTTAAAGGGTTTTTTTGTTTTTTAGAGGGTTGTCTTGTTATTTGGAGGGATGTCTTGTTATTTAGATTGATGTCTTAATATTTAGAGGGATGTCTTGTTTTTTAGAGGGATGTCTTGTTATTTAGAGGGATGTCTTGTTATTTAGAGGGATGTCTTGTTATTTAGAGGGATGTCTTGTTATTTAGAGGGATGTCTTGTTATTTGAAGGGATGTCTTAATATTTAGAGAGATGTCTTGTTATTTAGAGGGATGTCTTGTTATTTAGAGGGATGTCTTGTTATTTAGAGGGATGTCTTCATTTGGAGGGATGTCTTGTTATTTAGAGGGATGTCTTGTTATTTGGAGGGATGCTTGTTATTAAGAGGGATGTCTTATAATTTAGAGGGATGTTTCGTTATTTGGAGGTATGTCTTGTTATTTAGAGGGATGTCTTGTTATTTAGAGGGATGTCTTGGTATTTGGAGGGATGTCTAATTATTTAGAGGGATGTCTTTTTATTTAGAGGGATGTCTTGTTATTTAGAGGGATGTCTTGTTATTTAGAGGGATGTCTTGTTATTTGAAGGGATGTCTTAATATTTAGAGGGATGTCTTGCTTTTTTGAGGGATTTCTTGTTATTTGGAGGAATGTCTTGATATTTAGAGGGATGTCTTGTTATTTAGAGGAATGTCTTGTTATTTAAAAGGGATGTCTTGTTATTTAGAGGGATGTCTTGTTTTTTAGTGAGATGTCTTGTTATTTAGAGGGATGTCTTGTTATTTAGAGAGATGTCTTGTTATTTAAAGGGATGTCTTAATATTTAGAGGGATGTCTTGTTATTTAGAGGGATGTCTTAATATTTAGAGGGATGTCTTGTTATTTGGAGGGATGTCTTAATATTTAGAGGGATGTCTTGTTATTTAGAGGGATGTCTTGTTATTTAGAGAGATGTCTTGTTATTTAAAGGGATGTCTTAATATTTAGAGGGATGTCTTGTTATTTAGAGGGATGTCTTAATATTTAGAGGGATGTCTTGTTATTTGAAGGGATGTCTTTATATTTAGAGGGATGTCTTGTTATTTAGAGGGATGTCTTGTTATTTAGAGGGATGTCTTGTTATTTAGAGGGATGTCTTGTTTTTTAAAGGGTTGTCTTGTTATTTGGAGGGATGTCTTAATATTTAGAGGGATGTCTTGGTATTTAGAGGGATGTCTTGTTATTTAGAGGGATGTCTTGTTATTTAGAGGGATGTCTTCTTATTTGGAGGGAAGTCTTGTTATTTGGAGGAATGTCTTGTTATTTAGAGGGATATCTTGTTATTTGGAGGGATGTCTTGTTATTTAGAGGGATGTCTTGCTATTTAGAGGGATGTCTTTTTATTTGGAGGGATGTCTTGTTATTTAGAGGGATGTCTTGTTATTTAGAGGAATGTCTTGTTATTTAAAAAGGATGTCTTGTTATTTAGAGGGACGTCTTGTTATTTAGTGGGATGTCTTGTTATTTAGAGGGATGTCTTGTTATTTAGAGAGATGTCTTGTTATTTAAAGGGATGTCTTAATATTTAGAGGGATGTCTTGTTATTTAGAGGGATGTCTTAATATTTAGAGGGATGTCTTGTTATTTGGAGGGATGTCTTAATATTTAGAGGGATGTCTTGTTATTTAGAGGGATGTCTTGTTATTTAGAGGGATGTCTTGTTTTTTAGAGGGTTGTCTTGTAATTTAGATGGGATGTCTTGTTATTTAGAGGGATGTCTTTGTAACGAGTTATTTTTCCCAGGGGGGTATATTTTCGTTATTTGGGCCGCGCGTCTGTTGAGGTAAGCAAGCGGCGACGGCGAACCTGGCTAGCGCTCTTTGACCCGGCTTATCAGTTCGGATAAGCTTGGGTATCCCGGGACTACTGGACAGCGGAGAACGGACATTCGAGTCGTGGATCCCAGTGAGTGAGGATAGCGTGTGTCTAGTGAGACGTCCAGTGGTGTACGTAGAGAGGAGTGCTGTGGTGACATCGGTGTCGTGTGAGGTTGGTGCTCAAGGAGTGAGTGTCGGCATTCAAGTTGGGTAGTGAAACAGTGACCCACTTGGGGTGAGTGGACGACGTTTTATTATATTTTGGTTTAAGAGAGTTAGAGAGTTAGAGTGGTAACCGTGCTGGTCAAAGCCTGACGGTAGTTAGGATTTATGTACAGGTGTCAGGAATAAAAAGTGTATTCCTGACGGTTCTGGGCAGGTGCTAGAGCGCAAATAATATAATTTATTGACTGTAGTAGTTATTATTTTGCGTTGTACCTAGAGTTAGTTATATTACTAATAACTCTGAGGCCCGACAAACCTAGGCTGCACGATTTAGCGTGCGTAGTTGGAAACACGTGGCCAGTAGGCTAGTAGCTAATATTATTAGCCTATTAACAGAAGCCCAGCTAAGTAACATAAAGTTGGTAGTAGCAGTAACAGTAGTAGGGTTGTTATTGTATATTCATTTGATTATTTTAATTTAACCTGAACAGCTTGTTTGGTAATCCAACACGTTATCTTGGTAGCTTGGATAGCGGAGTACCGGCTATCAGATAATATATTTATCTAGTGTTTGGAACGTATTTAATATTTATTTATCTGCTACTAAGTAGCTCAATATTTTAATAGTGCAATTGCCATTTAATTTTGCTTGTTTGGCTTGGTATTTATTGAGACCAGCTACTAGTGGTGTAGTCACTCTACCTATAGTGTACTTGTATATTATTATGTGGTACGATTATTGAGTGAACTGTTTGATTCTTAGCTTGGGCATTAGAGTTGTGTATTGGATTATAGTGGCCTAGTAGACCCCGCCTGGTGATAACACGCGTTGTGGTTTTTATTGGCAAGTCGTCGTGTAACTCACCGTGTTTTAGGCACTCTGGGTTTAACTATTGGATAGTTAGGACGAAGCCCGAGTTGCGTAGTCAGCAACGACCCCCTAGGAGTGTGGAGAATCGGCGTAGGCCTGGTAGTGATTATTGCACGTTTGTTTTGGTGACTTGTTTTTGACTTGTTCACAGTGCCCGTGTATGAGCCAGTCCTATACCGGTTAGACCCGGCTTTTGGCCTAGTGGTTTCCCTGACCTTATCGCAGACCCTGGAACTTTACCCAGCCATCGTAGGCTGAGCTATCCCCGGCAAACGGTTGCGACTGACTGCACTTTTAATATTTATTTTCCCAGTGCAGAAAATAGCGTCGCAAGATGGCGCCTGCGAACAGGGACTGAGGTTGGCAGTGGTGCTGAGTTGCTGACGTATTAACGGCGCCCGAACAAAATAATTTTATTTGTGCAGATTTGCTGCGGACTTGTGCAGATTGGCTGCGGACCTGAGCTGTTGAGCAGAGTTTTAGGCAGACCTGCTGTGATTTTATAGTCGGTTGGGTAGGCCTAACCTGTTTTCTTTTACAGCGTGGTGTGTTGTGAACCCTAATTTATTTAGTGGTTGTATACATAGATATTAGTTAGTAATTTTAATTTTGCTAATTAATTGAGCCTTATCATTGGATATTATTCGAGTGAGAACCCTTATTGTGTATTTGTGGTTTGACTTTCACACCCATAATTGGTTTGATTTATTATTTTGCTAATTAATTGAGCTTTATCATCGAATATTATTTGAGTGAGAACCCTTATTGTGTATTTGTGGTTTGACTTTCACACCCATAATTGGTTTGATTTATTATTTTGCCAATTAATTGAGCTTTATCATCGAATATTATTTGAGTGAGAACCCTTATTGTGTATTTGTGGTTTGACTTTCACACCTATAATTGGTTTGATTTATTATAACGGTGTTAAATATATTTTAATTGGTTTCGCTCTTATTTTTGCGGATTAGTCGTGGTATTTGGATTTTAAATATGGTTGTCACTACGAGTACGACGTCTGTGCTGGGCGGTACGCCTATTACGTCTGCTATTGTTACAACTAGTTCTGGGGTTAGCTCCGAACTGTCGGTGATGACGACGTCGTCATTGTGGCCTGCGTCTTCGCCTGTTTGGCCGACTATTTCATCTTTCGTGGGTACGACGGTGACAACGTCTCTGACTTATTCCGCGCCAGCGACTATGTCCTTGGGGTCGCAGCCCCGGGACGGTCGCGTGGGTTGGATATATGACCTCTCGAAAGGGGAGCTCATAAGGACGATGGACCAGTATGGTTTGGTGACCACTGGTACTTCTGCGGAATTACGGCAGAGATTCTCGTCGTTTTGGAAGCAGCGGAATGCCCGCCGGTACAGCGATGATAGGCTGTGTACGATGGCTGGGGCTGCTGCACCGACATATTTACCGCCGGCTATTACCACTATGGGACTTTCTGACCCCCCGAGAACCGTACCTCAGGTACTGGTTAGTACTGCATCGGGCCAAACAGAGATATTTGAACTTGGCAGGGAGTTAGAGGCGGTCAAAGAGATCCTTGGGTTGTCTTTGGAGACTGATACCCGGACTCTTAGAGAACATCTGGCATCGGTGGTGCGACAGGCGAGAGGCTCACCGAGTAATGGGGTCGGCTATGGGTTCGAAAGACCCGCCAACCCTACGTCCCCTGTTGTGGCTGCTCCAATGCCTACCTTTGGGTTACCTAGTAGACCCGAGGGATGGCAGCGGCCCAATGATAGTTCTGAGAGACCAGCCCGGCCTTCGAGCTTGGAGCTACCTCGAGGCTCGGATATGCTCTCAAATGAGGCCAGCAGGGTGGAGCCAAAGGATTGCTCCAAAGTATGCAACACGGTACGGAAGTGGGGTTTAAGGTTTGATGGCCGACGAGACCCTGTGTCGTTCCTGGAGCGTCTTGAAGAGCTGATGGTCTCGTACTCTATAACATCAGAGGACCTGCTCAGAGCGCTGCCGGAGCTGTTGCAAGGCTCAGCGCTTCTATGGTACAGGAATTGCAAGGAGCTCCTGTATTCCTTTGAAGCTTTCCGGCGTCAGTTTGAAATCCAGTTCTTCCCACCAGGATATTGGAGGAACTTGGATGAGGAGATCCGGAAAAGGACACAGGGTGAAGGCGAGCACTTCCGGGACTACGTTGTTGCCATAAGTACCTTGCTTAGGCGTAGCGGTACGTTGTCAGAGCATGGTAGATTGGACTTGATCTACAACAACATGCGACCTGAGTACAAACTCATGGTGCGACGGCGGGACTTCCGCAATCTGGCCGAGATGGTTGAGTTGGCCGAAGACTACGAGGCCTATCTGCGAGAGAAGGCGGCCTTTAGACCTCCTCCTTCTCCGAACGTAGCGCTGGTTTTGGAAACCGCCTACACACCCAAAAAGAAGGTGGAGAAGCGCGCCGAAACTGCCGCCGTCGAGAAGCGGAGTTTCGAGAGACCATCTCCGGAAGCCGAGTCGCGTGGGCGGGTAGCTTTGAAGTCGGATCGGGTCCACGGGCAACGGCCCGTGACAGCAGCTAGAGCGCCTGATGGTCCAAAGGGGACGGTGAAATGTTTTAGGTGCCAGGAGACTGGTCACTTTGCCCGAGAATGTGGTAAACCAAGGACCGTCTCCTGTTATGGGTGTGGCAAACCTGGTTTGACGGTGAGTCAGTGTGGATGTCGGGCGGGAAACGGCAGGCCAGCTCAGACATCAGGAGGTCAACTGGGCAAGGCCACCCAAAACGAACGACCTCAGAAGAGTGGTCCGAGTGGCTCGGAAAACTAAACAGCCTGGTTGGTGGAGTAGACGAGAACCGGCTGATTTCGGAGACAAGGCCCTTTGTTGAAGTTGTGCTGATGGGCAGCGTTTTTAAGGCGTTATTGGACACTGGGTCCGTAGTTAACCTGGTTGGGCGAGAAGTCGCCGATCATCTTCAACACCAGGGGGTAGAACCTTTTAAGAAACCCTCTCCTCTAAGGATGGCAGATGGGTCGCGGTCTAGGGCCGAGTATTCGTTCCGATTGGCAGGGGAGGCTGCGGGAAGACGGTGGGTTGGAGACGCCTTATGCGTTCCCACTCTTACCACTGATATGATTTTGGGTATGGATGTCATACGAGATCTTGGACTTGTGACGGTCGTGACGGAGGTGATAAGAATGGGCGTGGGTGAGGACAGTTCTGGTCAAGTGGGCTGCCTAGATACAGTCGAAATTAGTGACCAAGACCCCAGAGGCCCTGACGATGGAGATCCCCGTCTTATTCCTGAAGCCGAAGTATCTGACACTTCGTTGGCTGGTAGTGGCGTGGATTATGATCCCGCTTGTGATGACGTCAAGGGCGAAGGAGTGATAAAGCCGTTGACGGAAACGCAAAGCCAGTCGTTGGCGATATTCTTGAAGGAAGAGCTGTCAAAATTTGACGATGTGCCCGGGAGGACCCATCTTTTGGAGCACGTTATTAGGCTGAAAGAGGGAGTGGTTCCGGTGAAGCAGAGGCATTACCCGAGAAATCCAGCTATGCAAGCTGTGGTTAATGGGGAGGTGGATGTTATGTTGAAGGATGGGATTATAGAACCTTCTTCGTCTCCATGGAGCTCACCGATCGTGCTGGTAAAAAAGGCCTCGGGCAAATTTAGGATGTGCCTTGATTTGCGAAAGGTTAATGAGGCCAGCGTGCCGGACGCTTACCCCCTGCCGAGGATAAACGCCATTTTAGAAAAGCTTCGGCGGGCCCGGTACATAAGTACTCTCGACTTGTACCGTGGTTATTGGCAGGTGCCTCTCAATGAACGGAGTCGCCCGGTTACAGCCTTCACGGTACCCGGGGTTGGCTTATTTCAGTTTAAAGTAATGCCTTTTGGTTTGCATTCAGCGGGGGCCACGTTTCAGCGTTTGCTGGACAGGGTGATCGGCCCGGACCTAGAACCATCGGCATTTGCGTATCGGGATGACTTGGTCTTGGTTTCTGAAACTTTTGAGAAACATCTGGAATTGTTGAGGACCGTCTTCGCCAGATTGAGAGGGGCGGGATTGCGCCTGAATCCTGACAAGTGTCATTTTTGTAAGACCCGGTTAAAATACCTGGGTCACGTAGTCAGTGATGCTGGAATCGCGACCGATCCAGAGAAGGTCAGGGCAATCAATGACTTTCCTACACCGCGAAGCGTGAGGAACCTTCGAAGTTTTCTTGGGCTGGCCAGCTGGTACAGGAGATTTGTTGACGGATTTGCGTCGTTGGTCAGACCTTTGACCAAGTTGCTAAAGAAGGGGGAGAAATGGCAGTGGGGCTCAGATCAGGAGATTGCTTTCGAAGCAATGAAGAACCGCCTGAGCTCAACACCAGTTTTGGCATGCCCGGATTTCTCGAAGACGTTCGTGCTGCAGGTAGATGCCTCAAACGATGGCCTTGGTGCGGCTTTGACGCAAGACCAGGCCGGTAAAGAGGCCGTAGTGGCATACGCGAGCCGTCTGTTGACAGACCAAGAGCGGAAATATACGACTACCGAGAAGGAGTGTTTGGCTCTGGTCTGGGCGGTGCGGAAGTTCCGACCATATCTGGAGGGTTATCGCTTCGTGGCCATAACGGACCATGTGGCATTAAGATGGTTGATGAAGCTGCAGGAACCGTCCGGTCGGCTTGCTCGTTGGGTTATGGAGTTGCAACAGCATGATTTCGAGATCCGGTACCGTAAGGGTACGTTGAATCGTGTTGCAGATGCTCTCTCCCGTCAGCCCGTGGGTGGTGAAGATGGCGATACCCCGGCTGACGTAGCTGTGATGGGAGGAGACCCACGAGAGGCCGCATTAGAGACCGAGGGTATGCAGCCAGAAGATGGCACATGGTACCAGCGCACTAAAGAGTGTGTGTTGTCCAATCCCAGACGTGTCCCGAGTTATTGTATTAGGGATGGGGAGTTATACAGGCGTCTTGGGAAAGATAAGAATGATGAAGGCGGAGTGGTATGGAGGACTTGTGTACCACCATCTAAGGTTAAGGATGTGTTGGTAGAGAACCATGACTCTCCTATGGCGGGCCACCTGGGAGTTAAGAAAACAATTGCCCGGGTTGGGGAAAACTATTTCTGGCCGGGTTGGCGTCGGGCCGTGAAAGAATACGTTAGGTCCTGTGTCGCGTGCCAGGAATTCAAGGTGTTGCAGCAGAAACCGGCAGGACAAATGTACTTTCGAAACCCTCAAGGGCCTTGGCATTCGGTGTCGGTCGACTTGATGGGTCCTTTCCCCAGATCCAAAGGTGGGCATCGTTTTCTTGCAGTTTTCCAGGACCTGTTTAGCAAGTGGGTTGAAATAAGACCCCTACGGTCAGCTACGGCCAAGGCTGTAGCTAGTGCATTCAAGGACGGGCTATTGCTGCGTTTTGGCGCCCCTGTGATTCTTACGAGTGACAATGGAACCCAGTTCGTCTCTAAGGTGTTCCGAGACCTGACGAAAGAGTGGGGAATCGAGTTCCGACAGACTGCCCCTTACAGCCCGCAGTCCAATCCGGTTGAGCGGCCAAACCGGGTTATCAAAACTATGATAGCCCAGTTTGTTCAGGATAATCATCGTACTTGGGATGCACTCATTGCCGAGTTCCAGTACGCGATGAACACCGCCGTTCACGACTCCACTGGGTTTTCACCTGCCAAACTGTGTTTTGGAAGGGATCTCAGGCTACCTAGGGCAATCGGGTCGTCTCTGACCACAGGACCGGAGCCTGGAGATGACCGTGAGAGAACCGTGGACGAGGTATATAGTGACCGGGAGCGGGCGTTTAAGAGGTTGTACGATAGTTGTCGACATAACTTGAGGAGGGCTTTCCAGCACCAGTCTAAATATTATAATCTTAGACGACGTGAGGTGCAATACCATCGAGGTGATCAAGTCATGAGAAGACTACATGTCTTGTCCTCAGCGGCTGAAGCTATAGTGGGCAAACTGGCCCCTAAGTTTCAGGGTCCTTGCACCGTAGTGAAGCGAGTGGCCCCTAATATGTATGAGGTAAAGGACGAGGGTAGGAGAGAGACCCACGTCGTCCATGTTAAGGACCTTAAGACCTACCATGAAAGAACCGAATCCTAGTTATTCTTGGTTATGCATGGTGGTGGGTAGTCAAATAGCGATTTGTGCATGGCTTGTGCTTGCTATTCTTTTTATGTTTTTTGCAGGTGATCGCAGTTTCTTTGGGCTTGGGTAGTCGTTGCTTGGTTGCTTGCTTGTTTGCCTGCTTGCTTACCTTTGGCTTAGTATTAAGATGTCTCTGCGTTCGGAGATTTTTGTTTTGCCAGAAGACATTGAGACCCTTCGTCCCAATTGCCTAGTAAATGGGATTGCGATTAATGGGTACCTTCGCCTTATTGAGCGCAGGTGTTTCTATTACCGGAACTTACCTACAGTTTGGGCGTGTGACAGCGAATTTAGGTCCGACTGGGTAAGGGGAGGATATGAGGTGACGAAGTGGCGGTTGCGAAATATAAACCCGTTTAGTAGAGAGCTTCTGTTATTCCCAGTACACCTGCCGAACGTTGGACAGCATGGACATTGGTCGCTGATCGGTGTGTGGCCCCGGAAGGCGGAAATCGCTACTTTCGATTCTGTCGGGCATCGGCGAGCAGCAGCGAGACAACAAATGGAGGGCGTGCTAGATTTTCTTCGGCTGTACGCCAGGTCCGAGAACCTCCCGTTTGACGCGGATGGTTGGACCCTAGTCGACTCCCCGGCAAGCTTGCCTCGCCAAGAAGATGCAGAGAGCTGCGGAGTGTTTGTGTGCGTATACGCTGACAGGTTAGCGAGGAACGCCCCTATCACCGAACCTATTGACGTCAATGCAGCACGCTTGGCCATCGCTGAGGTCCTGGAGAGAGGGAAATTCGACAGGGAGGATTTCCAAAATCGCCGGAACGTCAACCCCGTCCCTCCTCAGTCGTCAGCCGTTACAATCGACCTCACGCTGCCGGTTGACGGACCCCCATCGGAGATCTTCGAGGTGGTGGAGGAGGTGACTGGGGAAGTCGAGCAACATGCTGACAGGGGGGCTGCGGAGGAAGCGAGGCTGTTAGGTGACGAGACCTCAGCCATGCTGTTAGACGATGTGGCGGAGGATGAAGCTTCGATGCGGGAACCCGTCGAGAGCCAAGAGCCCTGTCTAGACCTGGAGGATGGCGAGTTGGTGGTGGAGCTTGACGCGGAACCAGCCGCCAGACCAGCGGTCCAGTCGAGATTGGGTGGTTGTCAGCGAGGTGAGGATCGTCGTCAACACCGTCACCCAGGATCCCGTCGAGAACATAAGCGAAGGCTCGAGCGGCATCGCGACGAGACTCGAAGGTACCAGGGAAGCCAGCAGCGACAGGTGGTGGAGAGGAGCCGTGGTCTAGGTGGACACAGGGTTCGGAGACCTGACCACGGGGTGGAGGCGAATCGGCGCAATCCGGAAGGAGTGTCTACGAGGAGACGCCGGGAAGGTGGACCTCAGCAGCAGGAACCTGGTCGACGCCGGAATGAGGAGACCCGTCGTCGTGCTCACGTCGACTTGAGGTATAAGCTCCTGGCCCGACGGTGCGAGAGACTGCATTCTCCTCAACGGTCTGGGCGGAGCGGTGACATGGCTCGCAGGCTCGAGCGACGGTTCACTGAGAGGGCGGAGAGAAGGCCGCCGGCATGCTCTCAGTCAGACGTGCGGGTGGATACGGAGGCCAGCGGTCAGCGCGGATTCGAAGTGCCACAACACCTGCGAGACCGTTTGGCGGAGTTGGAGACCCAAGGGTGGTCGAAGACGGATCTGAGGAACAAGCGCTGGGTGGTGACCCGGGCCGATGGGTCCAAGTTCAAGATCCGTGCCGCCAAGCTCCGGACCCTAGAGACACTTCATTGAGTGTGATGCGGGTGGGGCTTTACAATATTTAATTTTAGTTTACTGCTCGCAGTTGGAGTGGGAGTGATTTATTTGTTTTTGTTAATCTAGTGGTTTGGTTTTTGGTTTACATTGAGACCCATGGTAAAGGAGGTA
The DNA here is from genome assembly GCF_028750875.1 of Macrosteles quadrilineatus. NCBI lineage: Eukaryota > Metazoa > Arthropoda > Insecta > Hemiptera > Cicadellidae > Macrosteles > Macrosteles quadrilineatus. The sequence goes on along the minus strand of NW_026542672.1, from coordinate 336,912 downwards.
TCATTGGGTGAGGGGCCGGAGTGTTTTGTTTTGGTCGGAGTTTGAAGATTTTTTTTCTTTTGGCCGTTTTCTTTTTTTTTTACCCCGATGTAAGTGGGGGGTGTAACGAGTTATTTTTCCCAGGGGGGTATATTTTCGTTATTTGGGCCGCGCGTCTGTTGAGGTAAGCAAGCGGCGACGGCGAACCTGGCTAGCGCTCTTTGACCCGGCTTATCAGTTCGGATAAGCTTGGGTATCCCGGGACTACTGGACAGCGGAGAACGGACATTCGAGTCGTGGATCCCAGTGAGTGAGGATAGCGTGTGTCTAGTGAGACGTCCAGTGGTGTACGTAGAGAGGAGTGCTGTGGTGACATCGGTGTCGTGTGAGGTTGGTGCTCAAGGAGTGAGTGTCGGCATTCAAGTTGGGTAGTGAAACAGTGACCCACTTGGGGTGAGTGGACGACGTTTTATTATATTTTGGTTTAAGAGAGTTAGAGAGTTAGAGTGGTAACCGTGCTGGTCAAAGCCTGACGGTAGTTAGGATTTATGTACAGGTGTCAGGAATAAAAAGTGTATTCCTGACGGTTCTGGGCAGGTGCTAGAGCGCAAATAATATAATTTATTGACTGTAGTAGTTATTATTTTGCGTTGTACCTAGAGTTAGTTATATTACTAATAACTCTGAGGCCCGACAAACCTAGGCTGCACGATTTAGCGTGCGTAGTTGGAAACACGTGGCCAGTAGGCTAGTAGCTAATATTATTAGCCTATTAACAGAAGCCCAGCTAAGTAACATAAAGTTGGTAGTAGCAGTAACAGTAGTAGGGTTGTTATTGTATATTCATTTGATTATTTTAATTTAACCTGAACAGCTTGTTTGGTAATCCAACACGTTATCTTGGTAGCTTGGATAGCGGAGTACCGGCTATCAGATAATATATTTATCTAGTGTTTGGAACGTATTTAATATTTATTTATCTGCTACTAAGTAGCTCAATATTTTAATAGTGCAATTGCCATTTAATTTTGCTTGTTTGGCTTGGTATTTATTGAGACCAGCTACTAGTGGTGTAGTCACTCTACCTATAGTGTACTTGTATATTATTATGTGGTACGATTATTGAGTGAACTGTTTGATTCTTAGCTTGGGCATTAGAGTTGTGTATTGGATTATAGTGGCCTAGTAGACCCCGCCTGGTGATAACACGCGTTGTGGTTTTTATTGGCAAGTCGTCGTGTAACTCACCGTGTTTTAGGCACTCTGGGTTTAACTATTGGATAGTTAGGACGAAGCCCGAGTTGCGTAGTCAGCAACGACCCCCTAGGAGTGTGGAGAATCGGCGTAGGCCTGGTAGTGATTATTGCACGTTTGTTTTGGTGACTTGTTTTTGACTTGTTCACAGTGCCCGTGTATGAGCCAGTCCTATACCGGTTAGACCCGGCTTTTGGCCTAGTGGTTTCCCTGACCTTATCGCAGACCCTGGAATTTTACCCAGCCATTGTAGGCTGAGCTATCCCCGGCAAACGGTTGCGACTGCTGCACTTACTTTTAATATTATTTTTCCAGTGCAGAAAATAGCGTCGCATCTTGTTATTTGGAGAGATGTCTTTTTATTTAGAGGGATGTCTTGTTTTTTAGAGGGTTGTCTTGTTATTTGGAGGGATGTCTTGTTTTTTAGAGGGTTGTCTTGTAATTTAGATGGGATGTCTTGTTATTTAGAGGGATGTCTTAATATTTAGCGGAATGTCTTGTTTATTAGAGGGATGTCTTGCTATTTAGAGGGATGTCTTTTTATTTGGAGGGATGTCTTGTTATTTAGAGGGATGTCTTGTTATTTAGAGGAATGTCTTGTTATTTAAAAGAGATGTCTTGTTATTTAGAGGGATGTCTTGTTATTTAGTGGGATGTCTTGTTATTTAGAGGGATGTCTTGTTATTTAGAGAGATGTCTTGTTATTTAAAGGGATGTCTTAATATTTAGAGAGATGTCTTAATATTTAGCGGAATGTCTTGTTTATTAGAGGGATGTCTTGCTATTTAGAGGGATGTCTTTTTATTTGGAGGGATGTCTTGTTATTTAGAGGGATGTCTTGTTATTTAGAGGAATGTCTTGTTATTTAAAAGGGATGTCTTGTTATTTAGAGGGATGTCTTGTTATTTAGTGGGATGTCTTGTTATTTAGAGGGATGTCTTGTTATTTAGAGAGATGTCTTGTTATTTAAAGGGATGTCTTAATATTTAGAGGGATGTCTTGTTATTTAGAGGGATGTCTTAATATTTAGAGGGACGTCTTGTTATTTGAAGGGATGTCTTAATATTTAGAGGGATGTCTTGTTATTTAGAGGGATGTCTTAATATTTAGCGGAATGTCTTAAGGGATGTCTTGTTTTTTAGAGGGTTGTCTTGTAATTTAGATGGGATGTCTTGTTATTTAGAGGGATGTCTTGTTATTTACAGGTATGTCTTGTTATTTAGAGGGATGTCTTAATATTTAGAGGAATGTCTTGTTATATAGATGGATGTCTTGTTATTTAGAGGGATGTCTTGATATTTAGAGGGATGTCTTGTTTTTTAGAGAGATGTCTTGTTATTTAGAGGGTTTTTTGTTTTTTAGAGGGTTGTCTTGTTATTTGGAGGGATGTCTTGTTATTTAGATCGATGTCTTAATATTTAGAGGGATGTCTTTTTATTTAGAGGGATGTCTTGTTATTTAGAGGGATGTCTTGTTATTTAGAGGAATGTCTTGTTTTAAAAGGGATGTCTTGTTATTTAGAGGGATGTCTTGTTATTTAGAGGGATGTCTTGTTATTTAGAGGGATGTCTTGTTATTTAGAGGGATGTCTTGTTATTTAGAGGGATGTCTTGTTATTTAGAGGGATGTCTTCATATTTGGAGGGATGTCTTCATATTTGGAGGGATGTCTTGTTATTTAGAGGGATGTCTTGTTATTTGGAGGGATGCTTGTTATTAAGAGGGATGTCTTATAATTTAGAGGGATGTCTTGTTATTTGGAGGTATGTCTTGTTATTTAGAGGGATGTCTTGTTATTTAGAGGGATGTCTTGGTATTTGGAGGGATGTCTAGTTATTTAGAGGGATGTCTTTTTATTTAGAGGGATGTCTTGTTATTTAGAGGGATGTCTTGGTATTTGGAGGGATGTCTAGTTATTTAGAGGGATGTCTTTTTATTTAGAGGGATGTCTTGTTATTTAGAGGGATGTCTTGTTATTTAGAGGGATGTCTTGTTATTTGAAGGGATGTCTTAATATTTAGAGGGATGTCTTGCTATTTTGAGGGATTTCTTGTTATTTGGAGGGATGTCTTGTTATTTAGAGGGATGTCTTGTTATTTAGAGGAATGTCTTGTTATTTAAAAGGGATGTCTTGTTATTTAGAGGGATGTCTTGTTATTTAGTGGGATGTCTTGTTATTTAGAGGGATGTCTTGTTATTTAGAGAGATGTCTTGTTATTTAAAGGGATGTCTTAATATTTAGAGGGATGTCTTGTTATTTAGAGGGATGTCTTAATATTTAGAGGGATGTCTTGTTATTTGGAGGGATGTCTTAATATTTAGAGGGATGTCTTGTTATTTAGAGGGATGTCTTGTTATTTAGAGAGATGTCTTGTTATTTAAAGGGATGTCTTAATATTTAGAGGGATGTCTTGTTATTTAGAGGGATGTCTTAATATTTAGAGGGATGTCTTGTTATTTGAAGGGATGTCTTAATATTTAGAGGGATGTCTTGTTATTTAGAGGGATGTCTTGTTATTTAGAGGGATGTCTTGTTTTTTAAAGGGTTGTCTTGTTATTTGGAGGGATGTCTTAATATCTAGAGGGATGTCTTGGTATTTAGAGGGATGTCTTGTTATTTAGAGGGATGTCTTGTTATTTAGAGGGATGTCTTCTTATTTGGAGGGAAGTCTTGTTATTTGGAGGAATGTCTTGTTATTTAGAGGGATGTCTTGTTTTTTAAAGGGTTGTCTTGTTATTTGGAGGGATGTCTTAATATCTAGAGGGATGTCTTTGTATTTAGAGGGTTGTCTTGTTATTTGGAGGGATGTCTTGTTATTTAGAGGGATGTCTTGCTATTTAGAGGGATGTCTTTTTATTTGGAGGGATGTCTTGATATTTAGAGGGATGTCTTGTTATTTAGAGGAATGTCTTGTTATTTAAAAGGGATGTCTTGTTATTTAGAGGGACGTCTTGTTATTTAGTGGGATGTCTTGTTATTTAGAGGGATGTCTTGGTATTTAGAGAGATGTCTTGTTATTTAAAGGGATGTTTTAATATTTAGAGGGATGTCTTGTTATTTAGAGGGATGTCTTAATATTTAGAGGGATGTCTTGTTATTTGGAGGGATGTCTTAATATTTAGAGGGATGTCTTGTTATTTAGAGGGATGTCTTGTTATTTGGAGGGATGTCTTGTTTTTTAAAGGGTTTTCTTGTTATTTGGAGGGATGTCTTAATATTTAGAGGGATGTCTTGGTATTTGGAGGGATGTCTTGTTATTTAGAGGGATGTCTTAATATTTAGCGGAATGTCTAGTTTATTAGAGGGATGTCTTGTTATTTAGAAGGATGTCTTGTTATTTAGAGGGATGTCTTAATATTTGGAGGGATGTCTTGTTATTTAGAGGGATGTCTTAATATTTAGAGGGATGTCTTGTTTTTTAGTGGGATGTCTTGTTATTTAGAGGGATGTCTTTTCTTTAGAGGGTTTTTTTGTTTTTTAGAGGGTTGTCTTGTTATTTGGAGGGATGTCTTGTTATTTAGATTGATGTCTTAATATTTAGAGGGATGTCTTGTTTTTTAGAGGGATGTCTTGTTATTTAGAGGGATGTCTTGTTATTTAGAGGGATGTCTTGTTATTTAGAGGGATGTCTTGTTATTTAGAGGGATGTCTTGTTATTTGAAGGGATGTCTTAATATTTAGAGAGATGTCTTGTTAATTAGAGGGATGTCTTGTTATTTAGAGGGATGTCTTCATATTTGGAGGGATGTCTTCATATTTGGAGGGATGTCTTCATATTTGGAGGGATGTCTTGTTATTTAGATGGATGTCTTGTTATTTGGAGGGATGCTTGTTATTAAGAGGGATGTCTTATAATTTAGAGGGATGTCTTGTTATTTGAAGGTATGTCTAGTTATTTAGAGGGATGTCTTTTTATTTAGAGGGATGTCTTGTTATTTAGAGGGATGTCTTGGTATTTGGAGGGATGTCTAGTTATTTAGAGGGATGTCTTTTTATTTAGAGGGATGTCTTGTTATTTAGAGGGATGTCTTGTTATTTGAAGGGATGTCTTAATATTTAGAGGGATGTCTTGCTATTTTGAGGGATTTCTTGTTATTTGGAGGGATGTCTTGTTATTTAGAGGGATGTCTTGTTATTTAGAGGAATGTCTTGTTATTTAAAAGGGATGTCTTGTTATTTAAAGGGATGTCTTAATATTTAGAGGGATGTCTTGTTATTTAGAGGGATGTCTTAATATTTAGAGGGATGTCTTGTTATTTGGAGGGATGTCTTAATATTTAGAGGGATGTCTTGTTATTTAGAGGGATGTCTTGTTATTTAGAGAGATGTCTTGTTATTTAAAGGGATGTCTTAATATTTAGAGGGATGTCTTGTTATTTAGAGGGATGTCTTAATATTTAGAGGGATGTCTTGTTATTTGAAGGGATGTCTTAATATTTAGAGGGATGTCTTGTTATTTAGAGGGATGTCTTGTTATTTAGAGGGATGTCTTGTTTTTTAAAGGGTTGTCTTGTTATTTGGAGGGATGTCTTGGTATTTAGAGGGATGTCTTGTTATTTAGAGGGATGTCTTGTTATTTAGAAGGATGTCTTCTTATTTGGAGGGAAGTCTTGTTATTTGGAGGAATGTCTTGTTATTTAGAGGGATATCTTGTTATTTGGAGGGATGTCTTGTTATTTAGGGGGATGTCTTGCTATTTAGAGGGATGTCTTTTTATTTGGAGGGATGTCTTGTTATTTAGAGGGATGTCTTGTTATTTAGAGGAATGTCTTGTTATTTAAAAGGGATGTCTTGTTATTTAGAGGGACGTCTTGTTATTTAGTGGGATGTCTTGTTATTTAGAGGGATGTCTTGTTATTTAGAGGGATGTCTTGTTATTTAAAGGGATGTCTTAATATTTAGAGGGATGTCTTGTTATTTAGAGGGATGTCTTAATATTTAGAGGGATGTCTTGTTATTTGGAGGGATGTCTTAATATTTAGAGGGATGTCTTGTTATTTAGAGGGATGTCTTGTTATTTAGAGGGATGTCTTGTTTTTTAAAGGGTTTTCTTGTTATTTGGAGGGATGTCTTAATATTTAGAGGGATGTCTTGGTATTTAGAGGGATGTCTTAATATTTAGAGGGATGTCTTGTTTTTTAGTGGGATGTCTTGTTATTTAGAGGGATGTCTTGTTATTTAGAGGGATGTCTTAATATTTGGAGGGATGTCTTGTTATTTAGAGGGATGTCTTAATATTTAGAGGGATGTCTTGTTTTTTAGTGGGATGTCTTGTTATTTAGAGGGAGGTCTTGTTATTTGGAGAGATGTCTTTTTATTTAGAGGGATGTCTTGTTTTTTAGAGGGTTGTCTTGTTATTTGGAGGGATGTCTTGTTTTTTCGAGGGTTGTCTTGTAATTTAGATGGGATGTCTTGTTATTTAGAGGGATGTCTTAATATTTAGCGGAATGTCTTGTTTATTAGAGGGATGTCTTGCTATTTAGAGGGATGTCTTTTTATTTGGAGGGATGTCTTGTTATTTAGAGGGATGTCTTGTTATTTAGAGGAATGTCTTGTTATTTAAAAGGGATGTCTTGTTATTTAGAGGGATGTCTTGTTATTTAGTGGGATGTCTTGTTATTTAGAGGGATGTCTTGTTATTTAGAGAGATGTCTTGTTATTTAAAGGGATGTCTTAATATTTAGAGGGATGTCTTGTTATTTAGAGGGATGTCTTAATATTTAGCGGAATGTCTTGTTTATTAGAGGGAAGTCTTGCTATTTAGAGGGATGTCTTTTTATTTGGAGGGATGTCTTGTTATTTAGAGGGATGTCTTGTTATTTAGAGGAATGTCTTGTTATTTAAAAGGGATGTCTTGTTATTTAGAGGGATGTCTTGTTATTTAGTGGGATGTCTTGTTATTTAGAGGGATGTCTTGTTATTTAGAGAGATGTCTTGTTATTTCAAGGGATGTCTTAATATTTAGAGGGATGTCTTGTTATTTAGAGGGATGTCTTAATATTTAGAGGGATGTCTTGTTTTTTAGTGGGATGTCTTGTTATTTAGAGGGATGTCTTGTTATTTAGAAGGTTTTTTTGTTTTTTAGAGGGTTGTCTTGTTATTTGGAGGGATGTCTTGTTATTTAGATTGATGTCTTAATATTTAGAGGGATGTCTTGTTTTTTAGAGGGATGTCTTGTTATTTAGAGGGATGTCTTGTTATTTAGAGGGATGTCTTGTTATTTAGAGGGATGTCTTGTTATTTAGAGGGATGTCTTGTTATTTGAAGGGATGTCTTAATATTTAGAGAGATGTCTTGTTATTTAGAGGGATGTCTTGTTATTTAGAGGGATGTCTTCATATTTGGAGGGATGTCTTCATATTTGGAGGGATGTCTTGTTATTTAGAGGGATGTCTTGTTATTTGGAGGGATGCTTGTTATTAAGAGGGATGTCTTATAATTTAGAGGGATGTCTTGTTATTTGGAGGTATGTCTTGTTATTTAGAGGGATGTCTTGTTATTTAGAGGGATGTCTTGGTATTTGGAGGGATGTCTAGTTATTTAGAGGGATGTCTTTTTATTTAGAGGGATGTCTTGTTATTTAGAGGGATGTCTTGGTATTTGGAGGGATGTCTAGTTATTTGGAGGGATGTCTTTTTATTTAGAGGGATGTCTTGTTATTTAGAGGGATGTCTTGTTATTTAGAGGGATGTCTTGTTATTTGAAGGGATGTCTTAATATTTAGAGGGATGTCTTGCTATTTTGAGGAATTTCTTGTTATTTGGAGGGATGTCTTGTTATTTAGAGGGATGTCTTGTTATTTAGAGGAATGTCTTGTTATTTAAAAGGGATGTCTTGTTATTTAGAGGGATGTCTTGTTATTTAGTGGGATGTCTTGTTATTTAGAGGGATGTTTTGTTATTTAGAGAGATGTCTTGTTATTTAAAGGGATGTCTTAATATTTAGAGGGATGTCTTGTTATTTAGAGGGATGTCTTAATATTTAGAGGGATGTCTTGTTATTTGGAGGGATGTCTTAATATTTAGAGGGATGTCTTGTTATTTAGAGGGATGTCTTGTTATTTAGAGAGATGTCTTGTAATTTAAAGGGATGTCTTAATATTTAGAGGGATGTCTTGTTATTTAGAGGGATGTCTTAATATTTAGAGGGATGTCTTGTTATTTAGAGGGATGTCTTGTTATTTAGAGAAATGTCTTGTTTTTTAAGGGTTGTCTTGTTATTTGGAGGGATGTCTTGGTATTTAGAGGGATGTCTTGTTATTTAGAGGGATGTCTTGTTATTTAGAAGGATGTCTTCTTATTTGGAGGGAAGTCTTGTTATTTGGAGGAATGTCTTGTTATTTAGAGGGATATCTTGTTATTTGGTGGGATGTCTTGTTATTTAGAGGGATGTCTTGCTATTTAGAGGGATGTCTTTTTATTTGGAAGGATGTCTTGTTATTTAGAGGGATGTCTTGTTATTTAGAGGAATGTCTTGTTATTTAAAAGGGATGTCTTGTTATTTAGAGGGACGTCTTGTTATTTAGTGGGATGTCTTGTTATTTAGAGGGATGTCTTGTTATTTAGAGGGATGTCTTGTTATTTAAAGGGATGTCTTAATATTTAGAGGGATGTCTTGTTATTTAGAGGGATGTCTTAATATTTAGAGGGATGTCTTGTTATTTGGAGGGATGTCTTAATATTTAGAGGGATGTCTTGTTATTTAGAGGGATGTCTTGTTATTTAGAGGGATGTCTTGTTTTTTAAAGGGTTTTCTTGTTATTTGGAGGGATGTCTTAATATTTAGAGGGATGTCTTGGTATTTGGAGGGATGTCTTGTTATTTAGAGGGATGTCTTAATATTTAGCGGAATGTCTAGTTTATTAGAGGGATGTCTTGTTATTTAGAGGGATGTCTTGTTATTTAGAGGGATGTCTTAATATTTGGAGGGATGTCTTGTTATTTAGAGGGATGTCTTAATATTTAGAGGGATGTCTTGTTTTTTAGTGGGATGTCTTGTTATTTAGAGGGATGTCTTGTTATTTGGAGAGATGTCTTTTTATTTAGAGGGATGTCTTGTTTTTTAGAGGGTTGTCTTGTTATTTGGAGGGATGTCTTGTTTTTTCGAAGGTTGTCTTGTAATTTAGATGGGATGTCTTGTTATTTAGAGGGATGTCTTAATATTTAGCGGAATGTCTTGTTTATTAGAGGGATGTCTTGCTATTTAGAGGGATGTCTTTTTATTTGGAGGGATGTCTTGTTATTTAGAGGGATGTCTTGTTATTTAGAGGAATGTCTTGTTATTTAAAAGGGATGTCTTGTTATTTAGAGGGATGTCTTGTTATTTAGTGGGATGTCTTGTTATTTAGAGGGATGTCTTGTTATTTAGAGAGATGTCTTGTTATTTAAAGGGATGTCTTAATATTTAGAGGGATGTCTTGTTATTTAGAGGGATGTCTTAATATTTAGCGGAATGTCTTGTTTATTAGAGGGATGTCTTGCTATTTAGAGGGATGTCTTTTTATTTGGAGGGATGTCTTGTTATTTAGAGGGATGTCTTGTTATTTAGAGGAATGTCTTGTTATTTAAAAGGGATGTCTTGTTATTTAGAGGGATGTCTTGTTATTTAGTGGGATGTCTTGTTATTTAGAGGGATGTCTTGTTATTTAGAGAGATGTCTTGTTATTTAAAGGGATGTCTTAATATTTAGAGGGATGTCTTGTTATTTAGAGGGATGTCTTAATATTTAGAGGGATGTCTTGTTATTTGAAGGGATGTCTTAATATTTAGAGGGATGTCTTGCTATTTAGAGGGATGTCTTGTTATTTAGAGGGATGTCTTGTTTTTTAAAGGGTTGTCTTGTTATTTGGAGTGATGTCTTAATATTTAGAGGGATGTCTTGGTATTTAGAGGGATGTCTTGTTATTTAGAGGGATGTCTTAATATTTAGCGGAATGTCTAGTTTATTAGAGGGATGTCTTGTTATTTAGAGGGATGTCTTGTTATTTAGAGGGATGTCTTGTTTTTTAGAGGGTTGTCTTGTTATTTGGAGGGATGTCTTGTTTTTTAGAGGGTTGTGTTGTAATTTAGATGGGATGTCTTGTTATTTAGAGGGATGTCTTGTTATTTACAGGTATGTCTTGTTATTTAGAGGGATGTCTTAATATTTAGAGGAATGTCTTGTTATATAGATGGATGTCTTGTTATTTAGAGGAATGTCTTGATATTTAGAGGGATGTCTTGTTTTTTAGAGGGATGTCTTGTTATTTAGAGGGATGTCTTGTTATTTAGAGGGATGTCTTGTTATTTAGAGGGATGTCTTGTTATTTAGAGGGATGTCTTGTTATTTGAAGGGATGTCTTAATATTTAGAGAGATGTCTTGTTATTTAGAGGGATGTCTTGTTATTTAGAGGGATGTCTTGCTATTTAGAGGGATGTCTTTTTATTTGGAGGGATGTCTTGTTATTTAAAAGGGATGTCTTGTTATTTAGAGGGACGTCTTGTTATTTAGAGGGACGTCTTGTTATTTAGTGGGATGTCTTGTTATTTAGAGGGATGTCTTGTTATTTGGAGAGATGTCTTGTTATTTAGAGGGATGTCTTGTTATTTAGAGGGATGTCTTAATATTTGGAGGGATGTCTTGTTATTTAGAGGGATGTCTTATTTGTACAACCTTGTACAAACTTGTACACACTTGTACAAACTTGTACACACTTGTACAACCTTGTACACACTTGTACAACCTTGTACACACTTGTACAACCTCGTACACACTTGTACAACCTTGTACACACTTGTACAACCTTGTACACAATTGTAAAACCTTGTACACACTTGTACAACCTTGTACACACTTGTACACCCTTGTACACACTTGTACAAAATTTTACATTCTTGTACATACTTGTACACCCTTGTACACACTTGTACAACCTTGTACACACTTGTACAACCTTGTACAAACCTGTACACCCTTGTACACACTTGTACAAGCTTGTACACACTTGTACAAGCTTGTACACACTTGTACAAGCTTGTACACACTTGTACACCCTTGTACAAACTTGTGCACCCTTGAACACTTTTGTACACCCTTGTACACATTTGTACAACCTTGTACAAACTTAAACACACTTGTACAAACATGTACACACTTGAACAACCTTGTACACACTTGTACAACCTTGTACACACTTGTACAAGCTTGTATACACTTGTACAACCTTGTACACACTTGTACAACCTTGTACACACTTGTACAAGCTTGTACACACTTGTACAACCTTGTACACACTTGTACAACCTTTTACACAATTGTAAAACCTTGTACACACTTGTACATTCTTGTACAAACTTGTACTTACTTGTACAACCTTGTACAAACTTGTACACACTTGTACAAACTTTTACATCCTTGTATACATTTGTACACCCTTGTACACACTTGTACAACCTTGTACAAACCTGTACACCCTTGTACACACTTGTACAAGCTTGTACACGATTGTACACCCTTGTACACACTTGTGCACTCTTGTACACACTTGTACACCCTTGTACACACATGTACAACCTTTTACAAACTTGTACACACTTGTACAAACTTGTACATTCTTGTACATACTTGTACACCCTTGTAAACACTTGTACAAAATTGTACAAACCTGTACACCCTTGTACACACTTGTACAAGCTTGTACACACTTGTACAAGCTTGTACACACTTGTACACCCTTGTACAAACTTGTGCACCCTTGTACACTTTTGTACACCCTTGTATACATTTGTACAAACTTGTACAAACTTGTACACACTTGTACAAACTTGTACACACTTGTACAAACTTGTACACCCTTGTACACACTTGTACAACCTTGTACACACTTGTACAACCTTGTACAAACCTGTACACCCTTGTACACACTTGTACAAGCTTGTACACGATTGTACACTCTTGTACACACTTGTGCAACCTTGTACACACTTGTACAACCTTGTACACACTTGTACAACCTTGTACACACTTGTTCAAGCTTGTACACACTTGTACAACCTTGTACACACTTGTACACCCTTGTACACACTTGTACAACCTTTTACAAACTTGTACACACTTGTACAAAATTGTACATTCTTGTACATACTTGTACACCCTTGTACACACTTGTACAACCTTGTACAAACCTGTACACCCTTGTACACACTTGTACAAGCTTGTACACACTTGTACAAGCTTGTACACACTTGTACACCCTTGTACAAACTTGTGCACCCTTGTACACTTTTGTACACCCTTGTACACATTTGTACAACCTTGTACAAACTTGTACACACTTGTACAAACTTGTACACACTTGTACAAACTTGTGTACACTTGTACAACCTTGTACACACTTGTACAACCTTGTACACACTTGTACAACCTTGTACACACTTGTACAACCTCGTACACACTTGTACAACCTTGTACACACTTGTACAACCTTGTACACAATTGTAAAACCTTGTACACACTTGTACAACCTTGTACACACTTGAACACCCTTGTACACACTTGTACAAAATTTTACATTCTTGTACATACTTGTACACCCTTGTACACACTTGTACAACCTTGTACAAACCTGTACACCCTTGTACACACTTGTACAAGCATGTACACACTTGTACAAGCTTGTACACACTTGTACAAGCTTGTACACACTTGTACACCCTTGTACAATCTTGTGCACCCTTGAACACTTTTGTACACCCTTGTACACATTTGTACAACCTTGTACAAACTTAAACACACTTGTACAAACATGTACACACTTGAACAACCTTGTACACACTTGTACAACCTTGTACACACTTGTACAAGCTTGTACAGACTTGTACAACCTTGTACACACTTGTACAACCTTGTACACACTTGTACAAGCTTGTACACACTTGTACAACCTTGTACACACTTGTACAACCTTTTACACAATTGTAAAACCTTGTACACACTTGTACGTTCTTGTACAAACTTGTACTTACTTGTACAACCTTGTACAAACTTGTACACACTTGTACAAATTTTAACATCCTTGTATACATTTGTACACCCTTGTACACACTTGTACAACCTTGTACAAACCTGTACACCCTTGTACACACTTGTACAAGCTTGTACAAGATTGTACACCCTTGTACACACTTGTGCACCCTTGTACACACTTGTACACCCTTGTACACACATGTACAACCTTTTACAAACTTGTACACACTTGTACAAACTTGTACATTCTTGTACATACTTGTACACCCTTGTAAACACTTGTACAAAATTGTACAAACCTGTACACCCTTGTACACACTTGTACAAGCTTGTACACACTTGTACAAGCTTTTACACACTTGTACACCCTTGTACAAACTTGTGCACCCTTGTACACTTTTGTACACCCTTGTATACATTTGTACAAACTTGTACAAACTTGTACACACTTGTACAAACTTGTACACACTTGTACAAACTTGTACACCCTTGTACACACTTGTACAAGCTTGTACACACTTGTACAAGCTTGTACACACTTGTACAAGCTTATACACACTTGTACACCCTTGTACAAACTTGTGCACCCTTGTACACTTTTGTACACCCTTGTACACATTTGTACAACCTTGTACAAACTTGTACACACTTGTACAAACTTGTACACACTTGTACAATCTTGTGTACACTTGTACAACCTTGTACACACTTGTACAACCTTGTACACACTTGTACAACCTTGTACACACTTGTACAACCTCGTACACACTTGTACAACCTTGTACACACTTGTACAACCTTGTACACAATTGTAAAACCTTGTACACACTTGTACAACCTCGTACACACTTGTACAACCTTGTACACACTTGTACAACCTTGTACACAATTGTAAAACCTTGTACACACTTGTACAACCTTGTACACACTTGTACACCCTTGTACACACTTGTACAAAATTTTACATTCTTGTACATACTTGTACACCCTTGTACACACTTGTACAACCTTGTACAAACCTGTACACCCTTGTACACACTTGTACAAGCTTGTACACACTTGTACACCCTTGTACAAACTTGTGCACCCTTGAACACTTTTGTACACCCTTGTACACATTTGTACAACCTTGTACAAACTTAAACACACTTGTACAAACATGTACACACTTGAACAACCTTGTACACACTTGTACAACCTTGTACACACTTGTACAAGCTTGTATACACTTGTACAACCTTGTACACACTTGTACAACCTTGTACACACTTGTACAAGCTTGTACACACTTGTACAACCTTGTACACACTTGTACAACCTTTTACACAATTGTAAAACCTTGTACACACTTGTACATTCTTGAACAAACTTGTACTTACTTGTACAACCTTGTACAAACTTGTACACACTTGTACAAACTTTAACATCCTTGTATACATTTGTACACCCTTGTACACACTTGTACAACCTTGTACAAACCTGTACACCCTTGTACACACTTGTACAAGCTTGTACACGATTGTACACCCTTGTACACACATGTACAACCTTTTACAAACTTGTACACACTTGTACAAACTTGTACATTCTTGTACATACTTGTACACCCTTGTAAACACTTGTACAAAATTGTACAAACCTGTACACCCTTGTACACACTTGTACAAGCTTGTAAACACTTGTACAAGCTTGTACACACTTGTACACCCTTGTACAAACTTGTGCACCCTTGTACACTTTTGTACACCCTTGTATACATTTGTACAAACTTGTACAAACTTGTACACACTTGTACAAACTTGTACACACTTGTACAAACTTGTACACCCTTGTACACAATTGTAAAACCTTGTACACACTTGTACAACCTTGTACACACTTGTACAACCTTGTACAAACCTGTACACCCTTGTACACACTTGTACAAGCTTGTACACACTTGTACAAGCTTGTACACACTTGTACAAGCTTGTACACACTTGTACACCCTTGTACAAACTTGTGCACCCTTGAACACTTTTGTACACCCTTGTACACATTTGTACAACCTTGTACAAACTTAAACACACTTGTACAAACATGTACACACTTGAACAACCTTGTACACACTTGTACAACCTTGTACACACTTGTACAAGCTTGTATACACTTGTACAACCTTGTACAGACTTGTACAACCTTGTACACACTTGTACAAGCTTGTACACACTTGTACAACCTTGTACACACTTGTACAAGCTTGTACACACTTGTACAACCTTGTACACACTTGTACAACCTTTTACACAATTGTAAAACCTTGTACACACTTGTACATTCTTGTACAAACTTGTACTTACTTGTACAACCTTGTACAAACTTGTACACACTTGTACAAACTTTTACATCCTTGTATACATTTGTACACCCTTGTACACACTTGTACAACCTTGTACAAACCTGTACACCCTTGTACACACTTGTACAAGCTTGTACACGATTGTACACCCTTGTACACACTTGTGCACCCTTGTACACACTTGTACACCCTTGTACACACATGTACAACCTTTTACAAACTTGTACACACTTGTACAAACTTGTACATTCTTGTACATACTTGTACACCCTTGTAAACACTTGTACAAAATTGTACAAACCTGTACACCCTTGTACACACTTGTACAAGCTTGTACACACTTGTACAAGCTTGTACACACTTGTACACCCTTGTACAAACTTGTGCACCCTTGTACACTTTTGTACACCCTTGTATACATTTGTACAAACTTGTACAAACTTGTACACACTTGTACAAACTTGTACACACTTGTACAAACTTGTACACCCTTGTACACACTTGTACAACCTTGTACACACTTGTACAACCTTGTACAAACCTGTACTTCCTTGTACACACTTGTACAAGCTTGTACACGATTGTACACTCTTGTACACACTTGTACACCCTTGTACACACTTGTACAACCTTTTACAAACTTGTACACACTTGTACAAAATTGTACATTCTTGTACATACTTGTACACCCTTGTACACACTTGTACAACCTTGTACAAACCTGTACACCCTTGTACACACTTGTACAAGCTTGTACACACTTGTACAAGCTTGTACACACTTGTACACCCTTGTACACACTTGTGCACCCTTGTACACTTTTGTACACCCTTGTACACATTTGTACAACCTTCTACAAACTTGTACACACTTGTACAAACTTGTACACACTTGTACAAACTTGTGTACACTTGTACAACCTTGTACACACTTGTACAACCTTGTACACACTTGTACAACCTTGTACACACTTGTACAACCTCGTACACACTTGTACAACCTTGTACACACTTGTACAACCTTGTACACAATTGTAAAACCTTGTATACACTTGTACAACCTTGTACACACTTGTACACCCTTGTACACACTTGTACAAAATTTTACATTCTTGTACATACTTGTACACCCTTGTACACACTTGTACAACCTTGTACAAACCTGTACACCCTTGTACACACTTGTACAAGCTTGTACACACTTGTACAAGCTTGTACACACTTGTACAAGCTTGTACACACTTGTACACCCTTGTACAATCTTGTGCACCCTTGAACACTTTTGTACACCCTTGTACACATTTGTACAACCTTGTACAAACTTAAACACACTTGTACAAACATGTACACACTTGAACAACCTTGTACACACTTGTACAACCTTGTACACACTTGTACAAGCTTGTACACACTTGTACAACCTTGTACACACTTGTACAACCTTGTACACACTTGTACAAGCTTGTACACACTTGTACAACCTTGTACACACTTGTACAACCTTTTACACAATTGTAAAACCTTGTACACACTTGTACATTCTTGTACAAACTTGTACTTACTTGTACAACCTTGTACAAACTTGTACACACTTGTACAAATTTTAACATCCTTGTATACATTTGTACACCCTTGTACACACTTGTACAAGCTTGTACACGATTGTACACCCTTGTACACACTTGTGCACCCTTGTACACACTTGTACACCCTTGTACACACATGTACAACCTTTTACAAACTTGTACACACTTGTACAAACTTGTACATTCTTGTACATACTTGTACACCCTTGTAAACACTTGTACAAAATTGTACAAACCTGTACACCCTTGTACACACTTGTACAAGCTTGTACACACTTGTACAAGCTTGTACACACTTGTACACCCTTGTACAAACTTGTGCACCCTTGTACACTTTTGTACACCCTTGTATACATTTGTACAAACTTGTACAAACTTGTACACACTTGTACAAACTTGTACACACTTGTACAAACTTGTACACCCTTGTACACACTTGTACAACCTTGTACACACTTGTACAACCTTGTACAAACCTGTACACCCTTGTACACACTTGTACAAGCTTGTACACGATTGTACACTCTTGTACACACTTGTGCAACCTTGTACACACTTGTACAACCTTGTACACACTTGTACAACCTTGTACACACTTGTTCAAGCTTGTACACACTTGTACAACCTTGTACACACTTGTACACCCTTGTACACACTTGTACAACCTTTTACAAACTTGTACACACTTGTACAAAATTGTACATTCTTGTACATACTTGTACACCCTTGTACACACTTGTACAACCTTGTACAAACCTGTACACCCTTGTACACACTTGTACAAGCTTGTACACACTTGTACAAGCTTATACACACTTGTACACCCTTGTACAAACTTGTGCACCCTTGTACACTTTTGTACACCCTTGTACACATTTGTACAACCTTGTACAAACTTGTACACACTTGTACAAACTTGTACACACTTGTACAATCTTGTGTACACTTGTACAACCTTGTACACACTTGTACAACCTTGTACACACTTGTACAACCTTGTACACACTTGTACAACCTCGTACACACTTGTACAACCTTGTACACACTTGTACAACCTTGTACACAATTGTAAAACCTTGTACACACTTGTACAACCTCGTACACACTTGTACAACCTTGTACACACTTGTACAACCTTGTACACAATTGTAAAACCTTGTACACACTTGTACAACCTTGTACACACTTGTACACCCTTGTACACACTTGTACAAAATTTTACATTCTTGTACATACTTGTACACCCTTGTACACACTTGTACAACCTTGTACAAACCTGTACACCCTTGTACACACTTGTACAAGCTTGTACAACTTGTACACCCTTGTACAAACTTGTGCACCCTTGAACACTTTTGTACACCCTTGTTCACATTTGTACAACCTTGTACAAACTTAAACACACTTGTACAAACATGTACACACTTGAACAACCTTGTACACACTTGTACAACCTTGTACACACTTGTACAAGCTTGTATACACTTGTACAACCTTGTACACACTTGTACAACCTTGTACACACTTGTACAAGCTTGTACACACTTGTACAACCTTGTACACACTTGTACAACCTTTTACACAATTGTAAAACCTTGTACACACTTGTACATTCTTGTACAAACTTGTACTTACTTGTACAACCTTGTACAAACTTGTACACACTTGTACAAACTTTTACATCCTTGTATACATTTGTACACCCTTGTACACACTTGTACAACCTTGTACAAACCTGTACACCCTTGTACACACTTGTACAAGCTTGTACACGATTGTACACCCTTGTACACACATGTACAACCTTTTACAAACTTGTACACACTTGTACAAACTTGTACATTCTTGTACATACTTGTACACCCTTGTAAACACTTGTACAAAATTGTACAAACCTGTACACCCTTGTACACACTTGTACAAGCTTGTAAACACTTGTACAAGCTTGTACACACTTGTACACCCTTGAACAAACTTGTGCACCCTTGTACACTTTTGTACACCCTTGTATACATTTGTACAAACTTGTACAAACTTGTACACACTTGTACAAACTTGTACACACTTGTACAAATTTGTACATCCTTGTACACACTTGTACAACCTTGTACACACTTGTACAACCTTGTACAAACCTGTACACCCTTTTACACACTTGTACAAGCTTGTACACACTTGTACAAGCTTGTACACACTTGTACAAGCTTGTACACACTTGTACAAGCTTGTACACACTTGTACACCCTTGTACACACTTGTACACCCTTGTACACACATGTACAACCTTTTACAAACTTGTACACACTTGTACAAACTTGTACATTCTTGTACATACTTGTACACCCTTGTAAACACTTGTACAAAATTGTACAAACCTGTACACCCTTGTACACACTTGTACAAGCTTGTACACACTTGTACAAGCTTGTACACACTTGTACACCCTTGTACAAACTTGTGCACCCTTGTACACTTTTGTACACCCTTGTATACATTTGTACAAACTTGTACAAACTTGTACACACTTGTACAAACTTGTACACACTTGTACAAACTTGTACACCCTTGTACACACTTGTACAAGCTTGTACACACTTGTACAAGCTTGTACACACTTGTACAAGCTTATACACACTTGTACACCCTTGTACAAACTTGTGCACCCTTGTACACTTTTGTACACCCTTGTACACATTTGTACAACCTTGTACAAACTTGTACACACTTGTACAAACTTGTACACACTTGTACAATCTTGTGTACACTTGTACAACCTTGTACACACTTGTACAACCTTGTACACACTTGTACAACCTTGTACACACTTGTACAACCTCGTACACACTTGTACAACCTTGTACACACTTGTACAACCTTGTACACAATTGTAAAACCTTGTACACACTTGTACAACCTCGTACACACTTGTACAACCTTGTACACACTTGTACAACCTTGTACACAATTGTAAAACCTTGTACACACTTGTACAACCTTGTACACACTTGTACACCCTTGTACACACTTGTACAAAATTTTACATTCTTGTACATACTTGTACACCCTTGTACACACTTGTACAACCTTGTACAAACCTGTACACCCTTGTACACACTTGTACAAGCTTGTACACACTTGTACACCCTTGTACAAACTTGTGCACCCTTGAACACTTTTGTACACCCTTGTACACATTTGTACAACCTTGTACAAACTTAAACACACTTGTACAAACATGTACACACTTGAACAACCTTGTACACACTTGTACAACCTTGTACACACTTGTACAAGCTTGTATACACTTGTACAACCTTGTACACACTTGTACAACCTTGTACACACTTGTACAAGCTTGTACACACTTGTACAACCTTGTACACACTTGTACAACCTTTTACACAATTGTAAAACCTTGTACACACTTGTACATTCTTGAACAAACTTGTACTTACTTGTACAACCTTGTACAAACTTGTACACACTTGTACAAACTTTAACATCCTTGTATACATTTGTACACCCTTGTACACACTTGTACAACCTTGTACAAACCTGTACACCCTTGTACACACTTGTACAAGCTTGTACACGATTGTACACCCTTGTACACACATGTACAACCTTTTACAAACTTGTACACACTTGTACAAACTTGTACATTCTTGTACATACTTGTACACCCTTGTAAACACTTGTACAAAATTGTACAAACCTGTACACCCTTGTACACACTTGTACAAGCTTGTAAACACTTGTACAAGCTTGTACACACTTGTACACCCTTGTACAAACTTGTGCACCCTTGTACACTTTTGTACACCCTTGTATACATTTGTACAAACTTGTACAAACTTGTACACACTTGTACAAACTTGTACACACTTGTACAAACTTGTACACCCTTGTACACAATTGTAAAACCTTGTACACACTTGTACAACCTTGTACACACTTGTACAACCTTGTACAAACCTGTACACCCTTGTACACACTTGTACAAGCTTGTACACACTTGTACAAGCTTGTACACACTTGTACAAGCTTGTACACACTTGTACACCCTTGTACAAACTTGTGCACCCTTGAACACTTTTGTACACCCTTGTACACATTTGTACAACCTTGTACAAACTTAAACACACTTGTACAAACATGTACACACTTGAACAACCTTGTACACACTTGTACAACCTTGTACACACTTGTACAAGCTTGTATACACTTGTACAACCTTGTACAGACTTGTACAACCTTGTACACACTTGTACAAGCTTGTACACACTTGTACAACCTTGTACACACTTGTACAAGCTTGTACACACTTGTACAACCTTGTACACACTTGTACAACCTTTTACACAATTGTAAAACCTTGTACACACTTGTACATTCTTGTACAAACTTGTACTTACTTGTACAACCTTGTACAAACTTGTACACACTTGTACAAACTTTTACATTCTTGTATACATTTGTACACCCTTGTACACACTTGTACAACCTTGTACAAACCTGTACACCCTTGTACACACTTGTACAAGCTTGTACACGATTGTACACCCTTGTACACACTTGTGCACCCTTGTACACACTTGTACACCCTTGTACACACATGTACAACCTTTTACAAACTTGTACACACTTGTACAAACTTGTACATTCTTGTACATACTTGTACACCCTTGTAAACACTTGTACAAAATTGTACAAACCTGTACACCCTTGTACACACTTGTACAAGCTTGTACACACTTGTACAAGCTTGTACACACTTGTACACCCTTGTACAAACTTGTGCACCCTTGTACACTTTTGTACACCCTTGTATACATTTGTACAAACTTGTACAAACTTGTACACACTTGTACAAACTTGTACACACTTGTACAAACTTGTACACCCTTGTACACACTTGTACAACCTTGTACACACTTGTACAACCTTGTACAAACCTGTACTTCCTTGTACACACTTGTACAAGCTTGTACACGATTGTACACTCTTGTACACACTTGTACACCCTTGTACACACTTGTACAACCTTTTACAAACTTGTACACACTTGTACAAAATTGTACATTCTTGTACATACTTGTACACCCTTGTACACACTTGTACAACCTTGTACAAACCTGTACACCCTTGTACACACTTGTACAAGCTTGTACACACTTGTACAAGCTTGTACACACTTGTACACCCTTGTACACACTTGTGCACCCTTGTACACTTTTGTACACCCTTGTACACATTTGTACAACCTTGTACAAACTTGTACACACTTGTACAAACTTGTACACACTTGTACAAACTTGTGTACACTTGTACAACCTTGTACACACTTGTACAACCTTGTACACACTTGTACAACCTCGTACACACTTGTACAACCTTGTACACACTTGTACAACCTTGTACACAATTGTACAAGCTTGTACACACTTGTACACCCTTGTACAATCTTGTGCACCCTTGAACACTTTTGTACACCCTTGTACACATTTGTACAACCTTGTACAAACTTAAACACACTTGTACAAACATGTACACACTTGAACAACCTTGTACACACTTGTACAACCTTGTACACACTTGTACAAGCTTGTACACACTTGTACAACCTTGTACACACTTGTACAACCTTGTACACACTTGTACAAGCTTGTACACACTTGTACAACCTTGTACACACTTGTACAACCTTTTACACAATTGTAAAACCTTGTACACACTTGTACATTCTTGTACAAACTTGTACTTACTTGTACAACCTTGTACAAACTTGTACACACTTGTACAAATTTTAACATCCTTGTATACATTTGTACACCCTTGTACACACTTGTACAACCTTGTACAAACCTGTACACCCTTGTACACACTTGTACAAGCTTGTACACGATTGTACACCCTTGTACACACTTGTGCACCCTTGTACACACTTGTACACCCTTGTACACACATGTACAACCTTTTACAAACTTGTACACACTTGTACAAACTTGTACATTCTTGTACATACTTGTACACCCTTGTAAACACTTGTACAAAATTGTACAAACCTGTACACCCTTGTACACACTTGTACAAGCTTGTACACACTTGTACAAGCTTGTACACACTTGTACACCCTTGTACAAACTTGTGCACCCTTGTACACTTTTGTACACCCTTGTATACATTTGTACAAACTTGTACAAACTTGTACACACTTGTACAAACTTGTACACACTTGTACAAACTTGTACACCCTTGTACACACTTGTACAACCTTGTACACACTTGTACAACCTTGTACAAACCTGTACACCCTTGTACACACTTGTACAAGCTTGTACACGATTGTACACTCTTGTACACACTTGTGCAACCTTGTACACACTTGTACAACCTTGTACACACTTGTACAACCTTGTACACACTTGTTCAAGCTTGTACACACTTGTACAACCTTGTACACACTTGTACACCCTTGTACACACTTGTACAACCTTTTACAAACTTGTACACACTTGTACAAAATTGTACATTCTTGTACATACTTGTACACCCTTGTACACACTTGTACAACCTTGTACAAACCTGTACACCCTTGTACACACTTGTACAAGCTTGTACACACTTGTACAAGCTTATACACACTTGTACACCCTTGTACAAACTTGTGCACCCTTGTACACTTTTGTACACCCTTGTACACATTTGTACAACCTTGTACAAACTTGTACACACTTGTACAAACTTGTACACACTTGTACAATCTTGTGTACACTTGTACAACCTTGTACACACTTGTACAACCTTGTACACACTTGTACAACCTTGTACACACTTGTACAACCTCGTACACACTTGTACAACCTTGTACACACTTGTACAACCTTGTACACAATTGTAAAACCTTGTACACACTTGTACAACCTCGTACACACTTGTACAACCTTGTACACACTTGTACAACCTTGTACACAATTGTAAAACCTTGTACACACTTGTACAACCTTGTACACACTTGTACACCCTTGTACACACTTGTACAAAATTTTACATTCTTGTACATACTTGTACACCCTTGTACACACTTGTACAACCTTGTACAAACCTGTACACCCTTGTACACACTTGTACAAGCTTGTACAACTTGTACACCCTTGTACAAACTTGTGCACCCTTGAACACTTTTGTACACCCTTGTTCACATTTGTACAACCTTGTACAAACTTAAACACACTTGTACAAACATGTACACACTTGAACAACCTTGTACACACTTGTACAACCTTGTACACACTTGTACAAGCTTGTATACACTTGTACAACCTTGTACACACTTGTACAACCTTGTACACACTTGTACAAGCTTGTACACACTTGTACAACCTTGTACACACTTGTACAACCTTTTACACAATTGTAAAACCTTGTACACACTTGTACATTCTTGTACAAACTTGTACTTACTTGTACAACCTTGTACAAACTTGTACACACTTGTACAAACTTTTACATCCTTGTATACATTTGTACACCCTTGTACACACTTGTACAACCTTGTACAAACCTGTACACCCTTGTACACACTTGTACAAGCTTGTACACGATTGTACACCCTTGTACACACATGTACAACCTTTTACAAACTTGTACACACTTGTACAAACTTGTACATTCTTGTACATACTTGTACACCCTTGTAAACACTTGTACAAAATTGTACAAACCTGTACACCCTTGTACACACTTGTACAAGCTTGTAAACACTTGTACAAGCTTGTACACACTTGTACACCCTTGTACAAACTTGTGCACCCTTGTACACTTTTGTACACCCTTGTATACATTTGTACAAACTTGTACAAACTTGTACACACTTGTACAAACTTGTACACACTTGTACAAACTTGTACACCCTTGTACACACTTGTACAACCTTGTACACACTTGTACAACCTTGTACAAACCTGTACACCCTTTTACACACTTGTACAAGCTTGTACACACTTGAACAACCTTGTACACACTTGTACAACCTTGTACACACTTGTACAAGCTTGTACACACTTGTACAACCTTGTACACACTTGTACAACCTTGTACACACTTGTACAAGCTTGTACACACTTGTACAACCTTGTACACACTTGTACAACCTTTTACACAATTGTAAAACCTTGTACACACTTGTACATTCTTGTACAAACTTGTACTTACTTGTACAACCTTGTACAAACTTGTACACACTTGTACAAATTTTAACATCCTTGTATACATTTGTACACCCTTGTACACACTTGTACAACCTTGTACAAACCTGTACACCCTTGTACACACTTGTACAAGCTTGTACACGATTGTACACCCTTGTACACACTTGTGCACCCTTGTACACACTTGTACACCCTTGTACACACATGTACAACCTTTTACAAACTTGTACACACTTGTACAAACTTGTACATTCTTGTACATACTTGTACACCCTTGTAAACACTTGTACAAAATTGTACAAACCTGTACACCCTTGTACACACTTGTACAAGCTTGTACACACTTGTACAAGCTTGTACACACTTGTACACCCTTGTACAAACTTGTGCACCCTTGTACACTTTTGTACACCCTTGTATACATTTGTACAAACTTGTACAAACTTGTACACACTTGTACAAACTTGTACACACTTGTACAAACTTGTACACCCTTGTACACACTTGTACAACCTTGTACACACTTGTACAACCTTGTACAAACCTGTACACCCTTGTACACACTTGTACAAGCTTGTACACGATTGTACACTCTTGTACACACTTGTGCAACCTTGTACACACTTGTACAACCTTGTACACACTTGTACAACCTTGTACACACTTGTTCAAGCTTGTACACACTTGTACAACCTTGTACACACTTGTACACCCTTGTACACACTTGTACAACCTTTTACAAACTTGTACACACTTGTACAAAATTGTACATTCTTGTACATACTTGTACACCCTTGTACACACTTGTACAACCTTGTACAAACCTGTACACCCTTGTACACACTTGTACAAGCTTGTACACACTTGTACAAGCTTATACACACTTGTACACCCTTGTACAAACTTGTGCACCCTTGTACACTTTTGTACACCCTTGTACACATTTGTACAACCTTGTACAAACTTGTACACACTTGTACAAACTTGTACACACTTGTACAATCTTGTGTACACTTGTACAACCTTGTACACACTTGTACAACCTTGTACACACTTGTACAACCTTGTACACACTTGTACAACCTCGTACACACTTGTACAACCTTGTACACACTTGTACAACCTTGTACACAATTGTAAAACCTTGTACACACTTGTACAACCTCGTACACACTTGTACAACCTTGTACACACTTGTACAACCTTGTACACAATTGTAAAACCTTGTACACACTTGTACAACCTTGTACACACTTGTACACCCTTGTACACACTTGTACAAAATTTTACATTCTTGTACATACTTGTACACCCTTGTACACACTTGTACAACCTTGTACAAACCTGTACACCCTTGTACACACTTGTACAAGCTTGTACAACTTGTACACCCTTGTACAAACTTGTGCACCCTTGAACACTTTTGTACACCCTTGTTCACATTTGTACAACCTTGTACAAACTTAAACACACTTGTACAAACATGTACACACTTGAACAACCTTGTACACACTTGTACAACCTTGTACACACTTGTACAAGCTTGTATACACTTGTACAACCTTGTACACACTTGTACAACCTTGTACACACTTGTACAAGCTTGTACACACTTGTACAACCTTGTACACACTTGTACAACCTTTTACACAATTGTAAAACCTTGTACACACTTGTACATTCTTGTACAAACTTGTACTTACTTGTACAACCTTGTACAAACTTGTACACACTTGTACAAACTTTTACATCCTTGTATACATTTGTACACCCTTGTACACACTTGTACAACCTTGTACAAACCTGTACACCCTTGTACACACTTGTACAAGCTTGTACACGATTGTACACCCTTGTACACACATGTACAACCTTTTACAAACTTGTACACACTTGTACAAACTTGTACATTCTTGTACATACTTGTACACCCTTGTAAACACTTGTACAAAATTGTACAAACCTGTACACCCTTGTACACACTTGTACAAGCTTGTAAACACTTGTACAAGCTTGTACACACTTGTACACCCTTGTACAAACTTGTGCACCCTTGTACACTTTTGTACACCCTTGTATACATTTGTACAAACTTGTACAAACTTGTACACACTTGTACAAACTTGTACACACTTGTACAAACTTGTACACCCTTGTACACACTTGTACAACCTTGTACACACTTGTACAACCTTGTACAAACCTGTACACCCTTTTACACACTTGTACAAGCTTGTACACACTTGTACAAGCTTGTACACACTTGTACAAGCTTGTACACACTTGTACAAGCTTGTACACACTTGTACACCCTTGTACAAACTTGTGCACACTTGAACACTATTGTACACCCTTGTACACATTTGTACAACCTTGTACAAACTTAAAAACACTTGTACAAACATGTACACACTTGAACAACCTTGTACACACTTGTACAACCTTGTACACACTTGTACAAGCTTGTACACACTTGTACAACCTTGTACACACTTGTACAACCTTGTACACACTTGTACAAGCTTGTACACACTTGTACAACCTTGTACACACTTGTACAACCTTTTACACAATTGTAAAACCTTGTACACACTTGTACATTCTTGTACAAACTTGTACTTACTTGTACAACCTTGTACAAACTTGTACACACTTGTACAAATTTTAACATCCTTGTATACATTTGTACACCCTTGTACACACTTGTACAACCTTGTACAAACCTGTACACCCTTGTACACACTTGTACAAGCTTGTACACGATTGTACACCCTTGTACACACTTGTGCACCCTTGTACACACTTGTACACCCTTGTACACACATGTACAACCTTTTACAAACTTGTACACACTTGTACAAACTTGTACATTCTTGTACATACTTGTACACCCTTGTAAACACTTGTACAAAATTGTACAAACCTGTACACCCTTGTACACACTTGTACAAGCTTGTACACACTTGTACACCCTTGTACAAACTTGTGCACCCTTGTACACTTTTGTACACCCTTGTATACATTTGTACAAACTTGTACAAACTTGTACACACTTGTACAAACTTGTACACACTTGTACAAACTTGTACACCCTTGTACACACTTGTACAACCTTGTACACACTTGTACAACCTTGTACAAACCTGTACACCCTTGTACACACTTGTACAAGCTTGTACACGATTGTACACTCTTGTACACACTTGTGCAACCTTGTACACACTTGTACACCCTTGTACACACTTGTACAACCTTTTACAAACTTGTACACACTTGTACAAAATTGTACATTCTTGTACATACTTGTACACCCTTGTACACACTTGTACAACCTTGTACAAACCTGTACACCCTTGTACACACTTGTACAAGCTTGTACACACTTGTACAAGCTTATACACACTTGTACACCCTTGTACAAACTTGTGCACCCTTGTACACTTTTGTACACCCTTGTACACATTTGTACAACCTTGTACAAACTTGTACACACTTGTACAAACTTGTACACACTTGTACAATCTTGTGTACACTTGTACAACCTTGTACACACTTGTACAACCTTGTACACACTTGTACAACCTTGTGCACACTTGTACAACCTCGTACACACTTGTACAACCTTGTACACACTTGTACAACCTTGTACACAATTGTAAAACCTTGTACACACTTGTACAACCTCGTACACACTTGTACAACCTTGTACACACTTGTACAACCTTGTACACAATTGTAAAACCTTGTACACACTTGTACAACCTTGTACACACTTGTACACCCTTGTACACACTTGTACAAAATTTTACATTCTTGTACATACTTGTACACCCTTGTACACACTTGTACAACCTTGTACAAACCTGTACACCCTTGTACACACTTGTACAAGCTTGTACAACTTGTACACCCTTGTACAAACTTTTACATCCTTGTATACATTTGTACACCCTTGTACACACTTGTACAACCTTGTACAAACCTGTACACCCTTGTACACACTTGTACAAGCTTGTACACGATTGTACACCCTTGTACACACATGTACAACCTTTTACAAACTTGTACACACTTGTACAAACTTGTACATTCTTGTACATACTTGTACACCCTTGTAAACACTTGTACAAAATTGTACAAACCTGTACACCCTTGTACACACTTGTACAAGCTTGTAAACACTTGTACAAGCTTGTACACACTTGTACACCCTTGTACAAACTTGTGCACCCTTGTACACTTTTGTACACCCTTGTATACATTTGTACAAACTTGTACAAACTTGTACACACTTGTACAAACTTGTACACACTTGTACAAACTTGTACACCCTTGTACACACTTGTACAACCTTGTACACACTTGTACAACCTTGTACAAACCTGTACACCCTTTTACACACTTGTACAAGCTTGTACACACTTGTACAAGCTTGTACACACTTGTACAAGCTTGTACACACTTGTACAAGCTTGTACACACTTGTACACCCTTGTACAAACTTGTGCACACTTGAACACTATTGTACACCCTTGTACACATTTGTACAACCTTGTACAAACTTAAAAACACTTGTACAAACATGTACACACTTGAACAACCTTGTACACACTTGTACAACCTTGTACACACTTGTACAAGCTTGTACACACTTGTACAACCTTGTACACACTTGTACAACCTTGTACACACTTGTACAAGCTTGTACACACTTGTACAACCTTGTACACACTTGTACAACCTTTTACACAATTGTAAAACCTTGTACACACTTGTACATTCTTGTACAAACTTGTACTTACTTGTACAACCTTGTACAAACTTGTACACACTTGTACAAATTTTAACATCCTTGTATACATTTGTACACCCTTGTACACACTTGTACAACCTTGTACAAACCTGTACACCCTTGTACACACTTGTACAAGCTTGTACACGATTGTACACCCTTGTACACACTTGTGCACCCTTGTACACACTTGTACACCCTTGTACACACATGTACAACCTTTTACAAACTTGTACACACTTGTACAAACTTGTACATTCTTGTACATACTTGTACACCCTTGTAAACACTTGTACAAAATTGTACAAACCTGTACACCCTTGTACACACTTGTACAAGCTTGTACACACTTGTACACCCTTGTACAAACTTGTGCACCCTTGTACACTTTTGTACACCCTTGTATACATTTGTACAAACTTGTACAAACTTGTACACACTTGTACAAACTTGTACACACTTGTACAAACTTGTACACCCTTGTACACACTTGTACAACCTTGTACACACTTGTACAACCTTGTACAAACCTGTACACCCTTGTACACACTTGTACAAGCTTGTACACGATTGTACACTCTTGTACACACTTGTGCAACCTTGTACACACTTGTACACCCTTGTACACACTTGTACAACCTTTTACAAACTTGTACACACTTGTACAAAATTGTACATTCTTGTACATACTTGTACACCCTTGTACACACTTGTACAACCTTGTACAAACCTGTACACCCTTGTACACACTTGTACAAGCTTGTACACACTTGTACAAGCTTATACACACTTGTACACCCTTGTACAAACTTGTGCACCCTTGTACACTTTTGTACACCCTTGTACACATTTGTACAACCTTGTACAAACTTGTACACACTTGTACAAACTTGTACACACTTGTACAATCTTGTGTACACTTGTACAACCTTGTACACACTTGTACAACCTTGTACACACTTGTACAACCTTGTGCACACTTGTACAACCTCGTACACACTTGTACAACCTTGTACACACTTGTACAACCTTGTACACAATTGTAAAACCTTGTACACACTTGTACAACCTCGTACACACTTGTACAACCTTGTACACACTTGTACAACCTTGTACACAATTGTAAAACCTTGTACACACTTGTACAACCTTGTACACACTTGTACACCCTTGTACACACTTGTACAAAATTTTACATTCTTGTACATACTTGTACACCCTTGTACACACTTGTACAACCTTGTACAAACCTGTACACCCTTGTACACACTTGTACAAGCTTGTACAACTTGTACACCCTTGTACAAACTTGTGCACCCTTGAACACTTTTGTACACCCTTGTTCACATTTGTACAACCTTGTACAAACTTAAACACACTTGTACAAACATGTACACACTTGAACAACCTTGTACACACTTGTACAACCTTGTACACACTTGTACAAGCTTGTATACACTTGTACAACCTTGTACACACTTGTACAACCTTGTACACACTTGTACAAGCTTGTACACACTTGTACAACCTTGTACACACTTGTACAACCTTTTACACAATTGTAAAACCTTGTACACACTTGTACATTCTTGTACAAACTTGTACTTACTTGTACAACCTTGTACAAACTTGTACACACTTGTACAAACTTTTACATCCTTGTATACATTTGTACACCCTTGTACACACTTGTACAACCTTGTACAAACCTGTACACCCTTGTACACACTTGTACAAGCTTGTACACGATTGTACACCCTTGTACACACATGTACAACCTTTTACAAACTTGTACACACTTGTACAAACTTGTACATTCTTGTACATACTTGTACACCCTTGTAAACACTTGTACAAAATTGTACAAACCTGTACACCCTTGTACACACTTGTACAAGCTTGTAAACACTTGTACAAGCTTGTACACACTTGTACACCCTTGTACAAACTTGTGCACCCT
This sequence comes from Macrosteles quadrilineatus, assembly GCF_028750875.1. Classification (NCBI taxonomy): domain Eukaryota; kingdom Metazoa; phylum Arthropoda; class Insecta; order Hemiptera; family Cicadellidae; genus Macrosteles; species Macrosteles quadrilineatus. The sequence goes on along the minus strand of NW_026542672.1, from coordinate 304,790 downwards.
TGTACACTTTTGTACACCCTTGTATACATTTGTACAAACTTGTACAAACTTGTACACACTTGTACAAACTTGTACACACTTGTACAAACTTGTACACCCTTGTACACACTTGTACAACCTTGTACACACTTGTACAACCTTGTACAAACCTGTACACCCTTGTACAAGCTTGTACACACTTGTACAAGCTTGTACACACTTGTACAAGCTTGTACACACTTGTACACCCTTGTACAAACTTGTGCACCCTTGAACACTTTTGTACACCCTTGTACACATTTGTACAACCTTGTACAAACTTAAAAACACTTGTACAAACATGTACACACTTGAACAACCTTGTACACACTTGTACAACCTTGTACACACTTGTACAAGCTTGTACACACTTGTACAACCTTGTACACACTTGTACAACCTTGTACACACTTGTACAAGCTTGTACACACTTGTACAACCTTGTACACACTTGTACAACCTTTTACACAATTGTAAAACCTTGTACACACTTGTACATTCTTGTACAAACTTGTACTTACTTGTACAACCTTGTACAAACTTGTACACACTTGTACAAATTTTGACATCCTTGTATACATTTGTACACCCTTGTACACACTTGTACAACCTTGTACAAACCTGTACACCCTTGTACACACTTGTACAAGCTTGTACACGATTGTACACCCTTGTACACACTTGTGCACCCTTGTACACACTTGTACACCCTTGTACACACATGTACAACCTTTTACAAACTTGTACACACTTGTACAAACTTGTACATTCTTGTACATACTTGTACACCCTTGTAAACACTTGTACAAAATTGTACAAACCTGTACACCCTTGTACACACTTGTACAAGCTTGTACACACTTGTACAAGCTTGTACACACTTGTACACCCTTGTACAAACTTGTGCACCCTTGTACACTTTTGTACACCCTTGTATACATTTGTACAAACTTGTACAAACTTGTACACACTTGTACAAACTTGTACACACTTGTACAAACTTGTACACCCTTGTACACACTTGTACAACCTTGTACAAACCTGTACACCCTTGTACACACTTGTACAAGCTTGTACACGATTGTACACTCTTGTACACACTTGTGCAACCTTGTACACACTTGTACAACCTTGTACACACTTGTACAACCTTGTACACACTTGTTCAAGCTTGTACACACTTGTACAACCTTGTACACACTTGTACACCCTTGTACACACTTGTACAACCTTTTACAAACTTGTACACACTTGTACAAAATTGTACATTCTTGTACATACTTGTACACCCTTGTACACACTTGTACAACCTTGTACAAACCTGTACACCCTTGTACACACTTGTACAAGCTTGTACACACTTGTACAAGCTTGTACACACTTGTACACCCTTGTACAAACTTGTGCACCCTTGTACACTTTTGTACACCCTTGTACACATTTGTACAACCTTGTACAAACTTGTACACACTTGTACAAACTTGTACACACTTGTACAAACTTGTGTACACTTGTACAACCTTGTACACACTTGTACAATCTTGTACACACTTGTACAACCTTGTACACACTTGTACAACCTCGTACACACTTGTACAACCTTGTACACACTTGTACAACCTTGTACACAATTGTAAAACCTTGTACACACTTGTACAACCTCGTACACACTTGTACAACCTTGTACACACTTGTACAACCTTGTACACAATTGTAAAACCTTGTACACACTTGTACAACCTTGTACACACTTGTACAAAATTTTACATTCTTGTACATACTTGTACACCCTTGTACACACTTGTACAACCTTGTACAAACCTGTACACCCTTGTACACACTTGTACAAGCTTGTACACACTTGTACAAGCTTGTACATACTTGTACAAGCTTGTACACACTTGTACACCCTTGTACAAACTTGTGCACCCTTGAACACTTTTGTACACCCTTGTACACATTTGTACAACCTTGTACAAACTTAAACACACTTGTACAAACATGTACACACTTGAACAACCTTGTACACACTTGTACAACCTTGTACACACTTGTACAAGCTTGTATACGCTTGTACAACCTTGTACACACTTGTACAACCTTGTACACACTTGTACAAGCTTGTACACACTTGTACAACCTTGTACACACTTGTACAACCTTTTACACAATTGTAAAACCTTGTACACACTTGTACATTCTTGTACAAACTTGTACTTACTTGTACAACCTTGTACAAACTTGTACACACTTGTACAAACTTTTACATCCTTGTATACATTTGTACACCCTTGTACACACTTGTACAACCTTGTACAAACCTGTACACCCTTGTACACACTTGTACAAGCTTGTACACGATTGTACACCCTTGTACACACTTGTGCACCCTTGTACACACTTGTACACCCTTGTACACACATGTACAACCTTTTACAAACTTGTACACACTTGTACAAACTTGTACATTCTTGTACATACTTGTACACCCTTGTAAACACTTGTACAAAATTGTACAAACCTGTACACCCTTGTACACACATGTACAAGCTTGTACACACTTGTACAAGCTTGTACACACTTGTACACCCTTGTACAAACTTGTGCACCCTTGTACACTTTTGTAAACCCTTGTATACATTTGTACAAACTTGTACAAACTTGTACACACTTGTACAAACTTGTACACACTTGTACAAACTTGTACACCCTTGTACACACTTGTACAACCTTGTACACACTTGTACAACCTTGTACAAACCTGTACACCCTTGTACACACTTGTACAAGCTTGTACACGATTGTACACTCTTGTACACACTTGTGCAACCTTGTACACACTTGTACAACCTTGTACACACTTGTACAACCTTGTACACACTTGTTCAAGCTTGTACACACTTGTACAACCTTGTACACACTTGTACACCCTTGTACACACTTGTACAACCTTTTACAAACTTGTACACACTTGTACAAAATTGTACATTCTTGTACATACTTGTACACCCTTGTACACACTTGTACAACCTTGTACAAACCTGTACACCCTTGTACACACTTGTACAAGCTTGTACACACTTGTACAAGCTTGTACACACTTGTACACCCTTGTACAAACTTGTGCACCCTTGTACACTTTTGTACACCCTTGTACACATTTGTACAACCTTGTACAAACTTGTACACACTTGTACAAACTTGTACACACTTGTACAAACTTGTGTACACTTGTACAACCTTGTACACACTTGTACAACCTTGTACACACTTGTACAACCTTGTACACACTTGTACAACCTCGTACACACTTGTACAACCTTATACACACTTGTACAACCTTGTACACAATTGTAAAACCTTGTACACACTTTTACAACCTTGTACACACTTGTACACCCTTGTACACACTTGTACAAAATTTTACATTCTTGTACATACTTGTACACCCTTGTACACACTTGTACAACCTTGTACAAACCTGTACACCCTTGTACACACTTGTACAAGCTTGTACACACTTGTACAAGCTTGTACACACTTGTACAAGCTTGTACACACTTGTACACCCTTGTACAAACTTGTGCACCCTTGAATACTTTTGTACACCCTTGTACACATTTGTACAACCTTGTACAAACTTAAACACACTTGTACAAACATGTACACACTTGAACAACCTTGTACACACTTGTACAAACCTTGTACACACTTGTACAACCTTGTACACACTTGTACAACCTTGTACACACTTGTACAACCTTGTACACACTTGTACAAGCTTGTACACACTTGTACAACCTTGTACACACTTGTAAAACCTTGTACAAACCTGTACACCCTTGTACATACTTGTACAAGCTTGTACACGATTGTACACCCTTGTACACACTTGTGCACCCTTGTACACACTTGTACACCCTTGTACACACTTGTACAACCTTTTACAAACTTGTACACACTTGTACAAACTTGTACATTCTTGTACATACTTGTACACCCTTGTAAACACTTTTACAACCTTGTACAAACCTGTACACCCTTGTACACACTTGTACAAGCTTGTACACACTTGTACAAGCTTGTACACACTTGTACACCCTTGTACAAACTTGTGCACCCTTGTACACTTTTGTACACCCTTGTATACATTTGTACAAACTTGTACAAACTTGTACACACTTGTACAAACTTGTACACACTTGTACAAACTTGTGTACACTTGTACAACCTTGTACACACTTGTACAACCTTGTACACACTTGTACAACCTTGTACACACTTGTACAACCTTGTACACACTTGTACAACCTTGTACACACTTGTACAACCTTGTACAAACCTGTACACCCTTGTACACACTTGTACAAGCTTGTACACGATTGTACACTCTTGTACACACTTGTGCAACCTTGTACACACTTGTACAACCTTGTACACACTTGTACAACCTTGTACACACTTGTTCAAGCTTGTACACACTTGTACAACCTTGTACACACTTGTACACCCTTGTACACACTTGTACAACCTTTTACAAACTTGTACACACTTGTACAAAATTGTACATTCTTGTACATACTTGTACACCCTTGTACACACTTGTACACCCTTATACAAACTTGTGCACCCTTGTACACTTTTGTACACCCTTGTACACATTTGTACAAACTTGTACAAACTTGTACACACTTGTACAAACTTGTACACACTTGTACAAACTTGTGTACACTTGTACAACCTTGTACACACTTGTACAACCTTGTACACACTTGTACAACCTTGTACACACTTGTACAACCTTGTACACACTTGTACAACCTTGTACACAATTGTAAAACCTTGTACACACGTGTACAACCTTTTACAAACTTGTACACACTTGTACACACTTTTACATCCTTGTACACATTTGTACACCCTTGTACACACTTGTACAACCTTTTACAAACTTGTACACACTTGTACAAACTTGTACATTCTTGTACATACTTGTACAACCTTGTACACACTTGTACAACCTTGTACAAACCTGTAAACCCTTGTACAAGCTTGTACACACTTGTACAAGCTTGTACACTTTGTACACCCTTGTACAAACTTGTGCACCCTTGTACACTTTTGTACACCCTTGTACACACTTGTTCAACCTTGTACAAACCTGTAAACCCTTGTACAAGCTTGTACACACTTGTACAAGCTTGTACACACTTGTACACCCTTGTACAAACTTGTGCACCCTTGTACACTTTTGTACACCCTTGTACAAGTTTGTACAAATGTATACAAGGGTGTACAAAAGTGTACAAGGGTGCACAAGTTTGTACAAGGGTGTACAAGTGTGTACAAGCTTGTACAAGTGTGTACAAGCTTGTACAAGTGTGTACAAGCTTGTACAAGTGTGTACAAGGGTGTACAGGTTTGTACAATTTTGTACAAGTGTTTACAAGGGTGTACAAGTATGTACAAGAATGTACAAGTTTGTACAAGTGTGTACAAGTTTGTAAAAGGTTGTACATGTGTGTACAAGGGTGTACAAGTGTGTACAAGGGTGCACAAGTGTGTACAAGGGTGTACAATCGTGTACAAGCTTGTACAAGTGTGTACAAGGGTGTACAGGTTTGTACAAGGTTGTACAAGTGTGTACAAGGGTGTACAAATGTATACAAGGATGTAAAAGTTTGTACAAGTTTGTACAAGGTTGTACAAGTAAGTACAAGTTTGTACAAGAATGTACAAGTGTGTACAAGGTTTTACAATTGTGTAAAAGGTTGTACAAGTGTGTACAAGGTTGTACAAGTGTGTACAAGGTTGTACAAGTGTGTACAAGGTTGTACAAGTGTGTACAAGCTTGTACAAGTGTGTACAAGGTTGTACAAGTGTGTACAAGGTTGTTCAAGTGTGTACATGTTTGTACAAGTGTGTTTAAGTTTGTACAAGGTTGTACAAATGTGTACAAGGGTGTACAAAAGTGTTCAAGGGTGCACAAGTTTGTACAAGGGTGTACAAGTGTGTACAAGCTTGTACAAGTGTGTACAAGCTTGTACAAGTGTGTACAAGGGTGTACAGGTTTGTACAAGGTTGTACAAGTGTGTACAAGGGTGTACAAGTATGTACAAGAATGTAAAATTTTGTACAAGTGTGTACAAGGGTGTACAAGTGTGTACAAGGTTGTACAAGTGTGTACAAGGTTTTACAATTGTGTACAAGGTTGTACAAGTGTGTACAAGGGTGTACAAGTTTGTATACGCTTGTACAACCTTGTACACACTTGTACAACCTTGTACACACTTGTACAAGCTTGTACACACTTGTACAACCTTGTACACACTTGTACAACCTTTTACACAATTGTAAAACCTTGTACACACTTGTACATTCTTGTACAAACTTGTACTTACTTGTACAACCTTGTACAAACTTGTACACACTTGTACAAACTTTTACATCCTTGTATACATTTGTACACCCTTGTACACACTTGTACAACCTTGTACAAACCTGTACACCCTTGTACACACTTGTACAAGCTTGTACACGATTGTACACCCTTGTACACACTTGTGCACCCTTGTACACACTTGTACACCCTTGTACACACATGTACAACCTTTTACAAACTTGTACACACTTGTACAAACTTGTACATTCTTGTACATACTTGTACACCCTTGTAAACACTTGTACAAAATTGTACAAACCTGTACACCCTTGTACACACATGTACAAGCTTGTACACACTTGTACAAGCTTGTACACACTTGTACACCCTTGTACAAACTTGTGCACCCTTGTACACTTTTGTAAACCCTTGTATACATTTGTACAAACTTGTACAAACTTGTACACACTTGTACAAACTTGTACACACTTGTACAAACTTGTACACCCTTGTACACACTTGTACAACCTTGTACACACTTGTACAACCTTGTACAAACCTGTACACCCTTGTACACACTTGTACAAGCTTGTACACGATTGTACACTCTTGTACACACTTGTGCAACCTTGTACACACTTGTACAACCTTGTACACACTTGTACAACCTTGTACACACTTGTTCAAGCTTGTACACACTTGTACAACCTTGTACACACTTGTACACCCTTGTACACACTTGTACAACCTTTTACAAACTTGTACACACTTGTACAAAATTGTACATTCTTGTACATACTTGTACACCCTTGTACACACTTGTACAACCTTGTACAAACCTGTACACCCTTGTACACACTTGTACAAGCTTGTACACACTTGTACAAGCTTGTACACACTTGTACACCCTTGTACAAACTTGTGCACCCTTGTACACTTTTGTACACCCTTGTACACATTTGTACAACCTTGTACAAACTTGTACACACTTGTACAAACTTGTACACACTTGTACAAACTTGTGTACACTTGTACAACCTTGTACACACTTGTACAACCTTGTACACACTTGTACAACCTTGTACACACTTGTACAACCTCGTACACACTTGTACAACCTTATACACACTTGTACAACCTTGTACACAATTGTAAAACCTTGTACACACTTTTACAACCTTGTACACACTTGTACACCCTTGTACACACTTGTACAAAATTTTACATTCTTGTACATACTTGTACACCCTTGTACACACTTGTACAACCTTGTACAAACCTGTACACCCTTGTACACACTTGTACAAGCTTGTACACACTTGTACAAGCTTGTACACACTTGTACAAGCTTGTACACACTTGTACACCCTTGTACAAACTTGTGCACCCTTGAATACTTTTGTACACCCTTGTACACATTTGTACAACCTTGTACAAACTTAAACACACTTGTACAAACATGTACACACTTGAACAACCTTGTACACACTTGTACAAACCTTGTACACACTTGTACAACCTTGTACACACTTGTACAACCTTGTACACACTTGTACAACCTTGTACACACTTGTACAAGCTTGTACACACTTGTACAACCTTGTACACACTTGTAAAACCTTGTACAAACCTGTACACCCTTGTACATACTTGTACAAGCTTGTACACGATTGTACACCCTTGTACACACTTGTGCACCCTTGTACACACTTGTACACCCTTGTACACACTTGTACAACCTTTTACAAACTTGTACACACTTGTACAAACTTGTACATTCTTGTACATACTTGTACACCCTTGTAAACACTTTTACAACCTTGTACAAACCTGTACACCCTTGTACACACTTGTACAAGCTTGTACACACTTGTACAAGCTTGTACACACTTGTACACCCTTGTACAAACTTGTGCACCCTTGTACACTTTTGTACACCCTTGTATACATTTGTACAAACTTGTACAAACTTGTACACACTTGTACAAACTTGTACACACTTGTACAAACTTGTGTACACTTGTACAACCTTGTACACACTTGTACAACCTTGTACACACTTGTACAACCTTGTACACACTTGTACAACCTTGTACACACTTGTACAACCTTGTACACACTTGTACAACCTTGTACACACTTGTACAACCTTGTACAAACCTGTACACCCTTGTACACACTTGTACAAGCTTGTACACGATTGTACACTCTTGTACACACTTGTGCAACCTTGTACACACTTGTACAACCTTGTACACACTTGTACAACCTTGTACACACTTGTTCAAGCTTGTACACACTTGTACAACCTTGTACACACTTGTACACCCTTGTACACACTTGTACAACCTTTTACAAACTTGTACACACTTGTACAAAATTGTACATTCTTGTACATACTTGTACACCCTTGTACACACTTGTACACCCTTGTACAAACTTGTGCACCCTTGTACACTTTTGTACACCCTTGTACACATTTGTACAAACTTGTACAAACTTGTACACACTTGTACAAACTTGTACACACTTGTACAAACTTGTGTACACTTGTACAACCTTGTACACACTTGTACAACCTTGTACACACTTGTACAACCTTGTACACACTTGTACAACCTTGTACACACTTGTACAACCTTGTACACAATTGTAAAACCTTGTACACACGTGTACAACCTTTTACAAACTTGTACACACTTGTACACACTTTTACATCCTTGTACACATTTGTACACCCTTGTACACACTTGTACAACCTTTTACAAACTTGTACACACTTGTACAAACTTGTACATTCTTGTACATACTTGTACAACCTTGTACACACTTGTACAACCTTGTACAAACCTGTAAACCCTTGTACAAGCTTGTACACACTTGTACAAGCTTGTACACTTTGTACACCCTTGTACAAACTTGTGCACCCTTGTACACTTTTGTACACCCTTGTACACACTTGTTCAACCTTGTACAAACCTGTAAACCCTTGTACAAGCTTGTACACACTTGTACAAGCTTGTACACACTTGTACACCCTTGTACAAACTTGTGCACCCTTGTACACTTTTGTACACCCTTGTACAAGTTTGTACAAATGTATACAAGGGTGTACAAAAGTGTACAAGGGTGCACAAGTTTGTACAAGGGTGTACAAGTGTGTACAAGCTTGTACAAGTGTGTACAAGCTTGTACAAGTGTGTACAAGCTTGTACAAGTGTGTACAAGGGTGTACAGGTTTGTACAATTTTGTACAAGTGTTTACAAGGGTGTACAAGTATGTACAAGAATGTACAAGTTTGTACAAGTGTGTACAAGTTTGTAAAAGGTTGTACATGTGTGTACAAGGGTGTACAAGTGTGTACAAGGGTGCACAAGTGTGTACAAGGGTGTACAATCGTGTACAAGCTTGTACAAGTGTGTACAAGGGTGTACAGGTTTGTACAAGGTTGTACAAGTGTGTACAAGGGTGTACAAATGTATACAAGGATGTAAAAGTTTGTACAAGTTTGTACAAGGTTGTACAAGTAAGTACAAGTTTGTACAAGAATGTACAAGTGTGTACAAGGTTTTACAATTGTGTAAAAGGTTGTACAAGTGTGTACAAGGTTGTACAAGTGTGTACAAGGTTGTACAAGTGTGTACAAGGTTGTACAAGTGTGTACAAGCTTGTACAAGTGTGTACAAGGTTGTACAAGTGTGTACAAGGTTGTTCAAGTGTGTACATGTTTGTACAAGTGTGTTTAAGTTTGTACAAGGTTGTACAAATGTGTACAAGGGTGTACAAAAGTGTTCAAGGGTGCACAAGTTTGTACAAGGGTGTACAAGTGTGTACAAGCTTGTACAAGTGTGTACAAGCTTGTACAAGTGTGTACAAGGGTGTACAGGTTTGTACAAGGTTGTACAAGTGTGTACAAGGGTGTACAAGTATGTACAAGAATGTAAAATTTTGTACAAGTGTGTACAAGGGTGTACAAGTGTGTACAAGGTTGTACAAGTGTGTACAAGGTTTTACAATTGTGTACAAGGTTGTACAAGTGTGTACAAGGTTGTACAAGTGTGTACGAGGTTGTACAAGTGTGTACAAGGTTGTACAAGTGTGTACAAGGTTGTACAAGTGTGTACAAGGTTGTACAAGTGTACACAAGTTTGTACAAGTGTGTACAAGTTTGTACAAGTGTGTACAAGTTTGTACAAGGTTGTACAAATGTGTACAAGTGTGTACAAAAGTGTACAAGGGTGCACAAGTTTGTACAAGAGTGTACAAGTGTGTACAAGCTTGTACAAGTGTGTACAAGGGTGTACAGGTTTGTACAAGGTTGTACAAGTGTGTACAAGGGTGTACAAGTATGTACAAGAATGTACAATTTTGTACATGTGTGTACAAGTTTGTAAAAGGTTGTACAAGTGTGTACAAGGGTGTACAAGTGTGTACAAGGTTGTACAAGTGTGTACAAGCTTGAACAAGTGTGTACAAGGTTGTACAAGTGTGTACAAGGTTGTACAAGTGTGTACAAGGTTGCACAAGTGTGTACAAGAGTGTACAATCGTGTACATGCTTGTACAAGTGTGTACAAGGGTGTACAGGTTTGTACAAGGTTGTACAAGTGTGTACAAGGTTGTACAAGTGTGTACAAGTTTGTACAAGTGTGTACAAGTTTGTACAAGTGTGTACAAGTTTGTACAAGTGTGTACAAGTTTGTACAAGTTTGTACAAATGTATACAAGGGTGTACAAAAGTGTACAAGGGTGCACAAGTTTGTACAAGGGTGTACAAGTGTGTACAAGCTTGTACAAGTTTGTACAAGCTTGTACAAGTGTGTACAAGGGTGTACAGGTTTGTACAATTTTGTACAAGTGTTTACAAGGGTGTACAAGTATGTACAAGAATGTACAAGTTTGTACAAGTGTGTACAAGTTTGTAAAAGGTTGTACATGTGTGTACAAGGGTGTACAAGTGTGTACAAGGGTGCACAAGTGTGTACAAGGGTGTACAATCGTGTACAAGCTTGTACAAGTGTGTACAAGGGTGTACAGGTTTGTACAAGGTTGTACAAGTGTGTACAAGGGTGTACAAATGTATACAAGGATGTAAAAGTTTGTACAAGTGTGTACAAGTTTGTACAAGGTTGTACAAGTAAGTACAAGTTTGTACAAGAATGTACAAGTGTGTACAAGGTTTTACAATTGTGTAAAAGGTTGTACAAGTGTGTACAAGGTTGTACAAGTGTGTACAAGCTTGTACAAGTGTGTACAAGGTTGTACAAGTGTGTTCAAGGTTGTACAAGTGTGTACAAGCTTGTACAAGTGTGTACAAGGTTGTACAAGTGTGTACAAGGTTGTTCAAGTGTGTACATGTTTGTACAAGTGTGTTTAAGTTTGTACAAGGTTGTACAAATGTGTACAAGGGTGTACAAAAGTGTTCAAGGGTGCACAAGTTTGTACAAGGGTGTACAAGTGTGTACAAGCTTTTACAAGTGTGTACAAGCTTGTACAAGTGTGTACAAGCTTGTACAAGTGTGTACAAGGGTGTACAGGTTTGTACAAGGTTGTACAAGTGTGTACAAGGGTGTACAAGTATGTACAAGAATGTAAAATTTTGTACAAGTGTGTACAAGGGTGTACAAGTGTGTACAAGGTTGTACAAGTGTGTACAAGGTTTTACAATTGTGTACAAGGTTGTACAAGTGTGTACAAGGTTGTACAAGTGTGTACGAGGTTGTACAAGTGTGTACAAGGTTGTACAAGTGTGTACGAGGTTGTACAAGTGTGTACAAGGTTGTACAAGTGTGTACAAGGTTGTACAAGTGTGTACAAGGTTGTAAAAGTGTGTACAAGGTTGTACAAGTGTACACAAGTTTGTACAAGTGTGTACAAGTTTGTACAAGTGTGTACAAGTTTGTACAAGGTTGTACAAATGTGTACAAGGGTGTACAAAAGTGTACAAGGGTGCACAAGTTTGTACAAGGGTGTACAAGTGTGTACAAGCTTGTACAAGTGTGTACAAGTTTGTAAAAGGTTGTACAAGTGTGTACAAGGGTGTACAAGTGTGTACAAGGTTGTACAAGTGTGTACAAGCTTGAACAAGTGTGTACAAGGTTGTACAAGTGTGTACAAGGTTGTACAAGTGTGTACAAGGTTGCACAAGTGTGTACAAGAGTGTACAATCGTGTACAAGCTTGTACAAGTGTGTACAAGGGTGTACAGGTTTGTACAAGGTTGTACAAGTGTGTACAAGGTTGTACAAGTGTGTACAAGGGTGTACAAGTTTGTACAAGTGTGTACAAGTTTGTACAAGTGTGTACAAGTTTGTACAAGTTTGTACAAATGTATACAAGGGTGTACAAAAGTGTACAAGGGTGCACAAGTTTGTACAAGGGTGTACAAGTGTGTACAAGCTTGTACAAGTGTGTACAAGCTTGTACAAGTGTGTACAAGGGTGTACAGGCTTGTACAATTTTGTACAAGTGTTTACAATAGTGTACAAGTATGTACAAGAATGTACAAGTTTGTACAAGTGTGTAAAAGTTTGTAAAAGGTTGTACATGTGTGTACAAGGGTGTACAAGTGTGTACAAGGGTGCACAAGTGTGTACAAGGGTGTACAATCGTGTACAAGCTTGTACAAGTGTGTACAAGGGTGTACAGGTTTGTACAAGGTTGTACAAGTGTGTACAAGGGTGTACAAATGTATACAAGGATGTAAAAGTTTGTACAAGTGTGTACAAGTTTGTACAAGGTTGTACAAGTAAGTACAAGTTTGTACAAGAATGTACAAGTGTGTACAAGGTTTTACAATTGTGTAAAAGGTTGTACAAGTGTGTACAAGGTTGTACAAGTGTGTACAAGTTTGTACAAGTGTGTACAAGGTTGTACAAGTGTGTACAAGGTTGTACAAGTGTATACAAGCTTGTACAAGTGTGTACAAGGTTGTACAAGTGTGTACAAGGTTGTTCAAGTGTGTACATGTTTGTACAAGTGTGTTTAAGTTTGTACAAGGTTGTACAAATGTGTACAAGGGTGTACAAAAGTGTTCAAGGGTGCACAAGTTTGTACAAGGTTGTACAAGTGTGTACAAGGGTGTACAAGTATGTACAAGAATGTAAAATTTTGTACAAGTGTGTACAAGGGTGTACAAGTGTGTACAAGGTTGTACAAGTGTGTACAAGGTTTTACAATTGTGTACAAGGTTGTACAAGTGTGTACAAGGTTGTACAAGTGTGTACGAGGTTGTACAAGTGTGTACAAGGTTGTACAAGTGTGTACAAGGTTGTACAAGTGTGTACAAGTTTGTACAAGTGTGTACAAGTTTGTACAAGGTTGTACAAATAAGACATCCCTCTAAATAACAAGACATCCCTCCAAATATTAAGACATCCCTCTAAATAACAAGAAACCTCTAAATAACAAGACATCCCTCTAATAAACTAGACATTCCGCTAAATATTAAGACATCCCTCTAAATAACAAGACATCCCTCCAAATACCAAGACATCCCTCTAAATATTAAGACATCCCTCCAAAAAACAAGACAACCCTTTAAAAAACAAGACATCCCTCTAAATAACAAGACATCCCTCTAAATAACAAGACATCCCTCTAAATATTAAGACATCCCTCCAAATAACAAGACATCCCTCTAAATATTAAGACATCCCTCTAAATAACAAGACATCCCACTAAATATTAAGACATCCCTTTAAATAACAAGACATCTCTCTAAATAACAAGACATCTCTCTAAATAACAAGACATCCCACTAAATAACAAGACGTCCCTCTAAATAACAAGACATCCCTTTTAAATAACAAGACATTCCTCTAAATAACAAGACATCCCTCTAAATAACAAGACATCCCTCCAAATAAAAAGACATCCCTCTAAATAGCAAGACATCCCTCTAAATAACAAGACATCCCTCCAAATAACAAGATATCCCTCTAAATAACAAGACATTCCTCCAAATAACAAGACTTCCCTCCAAATAAGAAGACATCCCTCTAAATAACAAGACATCCCTCTAAATAACAAGACATCCCTCTAAATACCAAGACAACCCTCTAAAAAACAAGACATCCCTCCAAATAACAAGACAACCCTCTAAAAAACAAGACATCCCTCTAAATAAAAAGACATCTCTCCAAATAACAAGACATCCCATTAAATAACAAGACATCCCACTAAATAACAAGACATCCCTCTAAATATTAAGACATCCCTCTAAATAACAAGACATCCCTCCAAATATTAAGACATCCCTCTAAATAACAAGACATCCCTCTAAATAACAAGACATCCCTCCAAATATGAAGACATCCCTCTAAATAACAAGACATCCCTCTAAATAACAAGACATCCCTCTAAATAACAAGACATCTCTCTAAATATTAAGACATCCCTTCAAATAACAAGACATCCCTCTAAATAACAAGACATCCATCTAAATAACAAGACATCCCTCTAAATAACAAGACATCCCTCTAAATAACAAGACATCCCTCTAAAAAACAAGACATCCCTCTAAATATTAAGACATCAATCTAAATAACAAGACATCCCTCCAAATAACAAGACAACCCTCTAAAAAACAAAAAAACCCTCTAAATAACAAGACATCTCTCTGAAAAACAAGACATCCCTCTAAATATCAAGACATCCCTCTAAATAACAAGACATCCATCTATATAACAAGACATTCCTCTAAATATTAAGACATCCCTCTAAATAACAAGACATACCTGTAAATAACAAGACATCCCATCTAAATTACAACACAAACCTCTAAAAAACAAGACATCCCTCCAAATAACAAGACAACCCTCTAAAAAACAAGACATCCCTCTAAATAACAAGACATCCCTCTAAATAACAAGACATCCCTCTAATAAACTAGACATTCCGCTAAATATTAAGACATCCCTCTAAATAACAAGACATCCCTCTAAATACCAAGACATCCCTCTAAATATTAAGACATCCCTCCAAATAACAAGACAACCCTTTAAAAAACAAGACATCCCTCTAAATAACAAGACATCCTTCTAAATAACAAGACATCCCTCTAAATATTAAGACATCCCTTCAAATAACAAGACATCCCTCTAAATATTAAGACATCCCTCTAAATAACAAGACATCCCTCTAAATATTAAGACATCCCTTTAAATTACAAGACATCTCTCTAAATAACAAGACATCCCTCTAAATAACAAGACATCCCACTAAATAACAAGACATCCCTCTAAATAACAAGACATCCCTTTTAAATAACAAGACATTCCTCTAAATAACAAGACATCCCTCTAAATAACAAGACATATCTCCAAATAAAAAGACATCCCTCTAAATAGCAAGACATCCCTCTAATAAACAAGACATTCCGCTAAATATTAAGACATCCCTCTAAATAACAAGACATCCCTCTAAATATTAAGACATCCCTTTAAATAACAAGACATCTCTCTAAATAACAAGACATCCCTCTAAATAACAAGACATCCCACTAAATAACAAGACATCCCTCTAAATAACAAGACATCTCTTTTAAATAACAAGACATTCCTCTAAATAACAAGACATCCCTCTAAATAACAAGACATCCCTCCAAATAAAAAGACATCCCTCTAAATAGCAAGACATCCCTGTAATAAACAAGACATTCCGCTAAATATTAAGACATCCCTCTAAATAACAAGACATCCCATCTAAATTACAAGACAACCCTCGAAAAAACAAGACATCCCTCCAAATAACAAGACAACCCTCTAAAAAACAAGACATCCCTCTAAATAAAAAGACATCTCTCCAAATAACAAGACATCCCTCTAAATAACAAGACATCCCACTAAAAAACAAGACATCCCTCTAAATATTAAGACATCCCTCTAAATAACAAGACATCCCTCCAAATATTAAGACATCCCTCTAAATAACAAGACATCCCTCTAAATAACAAGACATCCCTCTAATAAACTAGACATTCCGCTAAATATTAAGACATCCCTCTAAATAACAAGACATCCCTCCAAATACCAAGACATCCCTCTAAATATTAAGACATCCCTCCAAATAACAAGAAAACCCTTTAAAAAACAAGACATCCCTCTAAATAACAAGACATCCCTCTAAATAACAAGACATCCCTCTAAATATTAAGACATCCCTCTAAATAACAAGACATCCCTCTAAATATTAAGACATCTCTCTAAATAACAAGACATCCCTCTAAATATTAAGACATCCCTTTAAATAACAAGACATCCCTCTAAATAACAAGACATCCCTCTAAATAACAAGACATCCCACTAAATAACAAGACGTCCCTCTAAATAACAAGACATCCCTTTTAAATAACAAGACATTCCTCCAAATAACAAGACATCCCTCTAAATAACAAGACATCCCTCCAAATAAAAAGACATCCCTCTAAATAGCAAGACATCCCTCTAAATAACAAGACATCCCTCCAAATAACAAGATATCCCTCTAAATAACAAGACATTCCTCCAAATAACAAGACTTCCCTCCAAATAAGAAGACATCCTTCTAAATAACAAGACATCCCTCTAAATAACAAGACATCCCTCTAAATACCAAGACATCCCTCCAAATAACAAGACAACCCTTTAAAAAACAAGACATCCCTCTAAATAACAAGACATCCCTCTAAATAACAAGACATCCCTCTAAATATTAAGACATCCCTTCAAATAACAAGACATCCCTCTAAATATTAAGACATCCCTCTAAATAACAAGACATCCCTCTAAATATTAAGACATCCCTTTCAATAACAAGACATCTCTCTAAATAACAAGACATCCCTCTAAATAACAAGACATCCCTCTAAATATTAAGACATCCCTCCAAATAACAAGACATCCCTCTAAATATTAAGACATCCCTCTAAATAACAAGACATCCCTCTAAATATTAAGACATTCCTTTAAATAACAAGACATCTCTCTAAATAACAAGACATCCCTCTAAATAACAAGACATCCCACTAAATAACAAGACATCCCTCTAAATAACAAGACATCCCTTTTAAATAACAAGACATTCCTCTAAATAACAAGACATCCCTCTAAATAACAAGACATCCCTCTAAATATTAAGACATCCCTTTAAATAACAGGACATCTCTCTAAATAACAAGACATCCCTCTAAATAACAAGACATCCCACTAAATAACAAGACATCCCTCTAAATAACAAGACATCCCTCTAAATAAAAAGACATCCCTCTAAATAACTAGACATCCCTCCAAATACCAAGACATCCCTCTAAATAACAAGACATCCCTCTAAATAAAAAGACATCCCTCTAAATAACTAGACATCCCTCCAAATACCAAGACATCCCTCTAAATAACAAGACATCCCTCTAAATAACAAAACATACCTCCAAATAACAAGACATCCCTCTAAATTATAAGACATCCCTCTTAATATCAAGCATCCCTCCAAATAACAAGACATCCCTCTAAATAACAAGACATCCCTCCAAATATGAAGACATCCCTCCAAATATTAAGACATCCCTCTAAATAACAAGACATCCCTCTAAATAACAAGACATCTCTCTAAATATTAAGACATCCCTTCAAATAACAAGACATCCCTCTAAATAACAAGACATCCCTCTAAATAACAAGACATCCCTCTAAATAACAATACATCCCTCTAAATAACAAGACATCCCTCTAAAAAACAAGACATCCCTCTAAATATTAAGACATCAATCTAAATAACAAGACATCCCTCCAAATAACAAGACAACCCTCTAAAAAACAAAAAAACCCTCTAAATAACAAGACATCCCTCTAAATAACAAGACATCCCACTAAAAAACAAGACATCCCTCTAAATATTAAGACATCCCTCTAAATAACAAGACATCCCTCCAAATATTAAGACATCCCTCTAAATAACAAGACATCCCTCTAAATAACAAGACATCCCTCTAATAAACTAGACATTCCGCTAAATATTAAGACATCCCTCTAAATAACAAGACATCCCTCCAAATACCAAGACATCCCTCTAAATATTAAGACATCCCTCCAAATAACAAGAAAACCCTTTAAAAAACAAGACATCCCTCTAAATAACAAGACATCCCTCTAAATAACAAGACATCCCTCTAAATATTAAGACATCCCTCCAAATAACAAGACATCCCTCTAAATATTAAGACATCCCTCTAAATAACAAGACATCCCTCTAAATATTAAGACATCCCTTTAAATAACAAGACATCTCTCTAAATAACAAGACATCCCTCTAAATAACAAGACATCCCACTAAATAACAAGACGTCCCTCTAAATAACAAGACATCCCTTTTAAATAACAAGACATTCCTCTAAATAACAAGACATCCCTCTAAATAACAAGACATCCCTCCAAATAAAAAGACATCCCTCTAAATAGCAAGACATCCCTCTAAATAACAAGACATCCCTCCAAATAACAAGATATCCCTCTAAATAACAAGACATTCCTCCAAATAACAAGACTTCCCTCCAAATAAGAAGACATCCCTCTAAATAACAAGACATCCCTCTAAATAACAAGACATCCCTCTAAATACCAAGACATCCCTCTAAATATTA
Organism: Macrosteles quadrilineatus; assembly: GCF_028750875.1. Taxonomy (NCBI): domain Eukaryota; kingdom Metazoa; phylum Arthropoda; class Insecta; order Hemiptera; family Cicadellidae; genus Macrosteles; species Macrosteles quadrilineatus. The sequence goes on along the minus strand of NW_026542672.1, from coordinate 285,775 downwards.
AGACATCCCTCCAAATAACAAGACAACCCTTTAAAAAACAAGACATCCCTCTAAATAACAAGACATCCCTCTAAATAACAAGACATCCCTCTAAATATTAAGACATCCCTTTAAATAACAAGACATCTCTCTAAATAACAAGACATCCCTCTAAATAACAAGACATCCCACTAAATAACAAGACATCCCTCTAAATAACAAGACATCCCTTTTAAATAACAAGACATTCCTCTAAATAACAAGACATCCCTCTAAATAACAAGACATCCCTCCAAATAACAAGAAATCCCTCAAAATAGCAAGACATCCCTCTAAATATTAAGACATCCCTTCAAATAACAAGACATCCCTCTAAATAACAAGACATCCCTCCAAATAACAAGACATCCCTCTAAATAAAAAGACATCCCTCTAAATAACTAGACATCCCTCCAAATACCAAGACATCCCTCTAAATAACAAGACATCCCTCTAAATAAAAAGACATCCCTCTAAATAACTAGACATCCCTCCAAATACCAAGACATCCCTCTAAATAACAAGACATCCCTCTAAATAACAAGACATACCTCCAAATAACAAGACATCCCTCTAAATTATAAGACATCCCTCTTAATAACAAGCATCCCTCCAAATAACAAGACATCCCTCTAAATAACAAGACATCCCTCCAAATATGAAGACATCCCTCCAAATATGAAGACATCCCTCTAAATAACAAGACATCCCTCTAAATAACAAGACATCCCTCTAAATAACAAGACATCTCTCTAAATATTAAGACATCCCTTCAAATAACAAGACATCCCTCTAAATAACAAGACATCCCTCTAAATAACAAGACATCCCTCTAAATAACAAGACATCCCTCTAAATAACAAGACATCCCTTTTAAATAACAAGACATTCCTCTAAATAACAAGACATCCCTCTAAATAACAAGACATCCCTCCAAATAAAAAGACATCCCTCTAAATATTAAGACATCAATCTAAATAACAAGACATCCCTCCAAATAACAAGACAACCCTCTAAAAAACAAAAAAACCTTCTAAATAACAAGACATCTCTCTAAAAAACAAGACATCCCTCTAAATATCAAGACATCCCTCTAAATAACAAGACATCCATCTATATAACAAGACATTCCTCTAAATATTAAGACATCCCTCTAAATAACAAGACATACCTGTAAATAACAAGACATCCCTCTAAATAACAAGACATCCCATCTAAATTACAAGACAACCCTCTAAAAAACAAGACATCCCTTAAGACATTCCGCTAAATATTAAGACATCCCTCTAAATAACAAGACATCCCTCTAAATACCAAGACATCCCTCTAAATATTAAGACATCCCTCCAAATAACAAGACAACCCTTTAAAAAACAAGACATCCCTCTAAATAACAAGACATCCCTCTAAATAACAAGACATCCCTCTAAATAACAAGACATCCCTCTAAATATTAAGACATCCCTTCAAATAACAAGACATCCCTCTAAATATTAAGACATCCCTCTAAATAACAAAACATCCCTCTAAATATTAAGACATCCCTTTAAATAACAGGACATCTCTCTAAATAACAAGACATCCCTCTAAATAACAAGACATCCCACGAAATAACAAGACATCCCTCTAAATAACAAGACATCCCTTTTAAATAACAAGACATTCCTCAAAATAACAAGACATCCCTCTAAATAACAAGACATCCCTCCAAATAAAAAGACATCCCTCTAAATAGCAAGACATCCCTCTAATAAACAAGACATTCCGCTAAATATTAAGACATCCCTCTAAATATTAAGACATCCCTTTAAATAACAAGACATCTCTCTAAATAACAAGACATCCCTCTAAATAACAAGACATCCCACTAAATAACAAGACATCCCTCTAAATAACAAGACATCCCTTTTAAATAACAAGACATTCCTCTAAATAACAAGACATCCCTCTAAATAACAAGACATCCCTCCAAATAAAAAGACATCCCTCTAAATAGCAAGACATCCCTCTAATAAACAAGACATTCCGCTAAATATTAAGACATCCCTCTAAATAACAAGACATCCCATCTAAATTACAAGACAACCCTCTAAAAAACAAGACATCCCTCCAAATAACAAGACAACCCTCTAAAAAACAAGACATCCCTCTAAATAAAAAGACATCTCTCCAAATAACAAGACATCCCTCTAAATAACAAGACATCCCATCTAAATTACAAGACAACCCTCTAAAAAACAAGACATCCCTCTAAATAACAAGACATCCCTCTAAATAACAAGACATCCCTCTAAATATTAAGACATCCCTCCAAATAACAAGACATCCCTCTAAATATTAAGACATCCCTCTAAATAACAAGACATCCCTCTAAATATTAAGACATCCCTTTAAATAACAAGACATCTCTCTAAATAACAAGACATCCCTCTAAATAACAAGACATCCCACTAAATAACAAGACGTCCCTCTAAATAAAAAGACATCCCTTTTAAATAACAAGACATTCCTCTAAATAACAAGACATCCCTCTAAATAACAAGACATCCCTCCAAATAAAAAGACATCCCTCTAAATAGCAAGACATCCCTCTAAATAACAAGACATCCCTCCAAATAACAAGATATCCCTCTAAATAACAAGACATTCCTCCAAATAACAAGACTTCCCTCCAAATAAGAAGACATCCCTCTAAATAACAAGACATCCCTCTAAATAACAAGACATCCCTCTAAATACCAAGACATCCCTCTAAATATTAAGACATCCCTCCAAATAACAAGACAACCCTTTAAAAAACAAGACATCCCTCTAAATAACAAGACATCCCTCTAAATAACAAGACATCCCTCTAAATATTAAGACATCCCTTCAAATAACAAGACATCCCTCTAAATATTAAGACATCCCTCTAAATAACAAGACATCCCTCTAAATATTAAGACATCCCTTTAAATAACAAGACATCTCTCTAAATAACAAGACATCCCTCTAAATAACAAGACATCCCTCTAAATATTAAGACATCCCTCCAAATAACAAGACATCCCTCTAAATATTAAGACATCCCTCTAAATAACAAGACATCCCTCTAAATATTAAGACATCCCTTTAAATAACAAGACATCTCTCTAAATAACAAGACATCCCTCTAAATAACAAGACATCTCACTAAAAAACAAGACATCCCTCTAAATAACAAGACATCCCTTTTAAATAACAAGACATTCCTCTAAATAACAAGACATCCCTCTAAATAACAAGACATCCCTCCAAATAACAAGAAATCCCTCAAAAAAGCAAGACATCCCTCTAAATATTAAGACAACCCTTCAAATAACAAGACATCCCTCTAAATAACAAGACATCCCTCTAAATAACAAGACATCCCTCTAAATAAAAAGACATCCCTCTAAATAACTAGACATCCCTCCAAATACCAAGACATCCCTCTAAATAACAAGACATCCCTCTAAATAACAAGACATACCTCCAAATAACGAAACATCCCTCTAAATTATAAGACATCCCTCTTAATAACAAGCATCCCTCCAAATAACAAGACATCCCTCTAAATAACAAGACATCCCTCCAAATATGAAGACATCCCTCTAAATAACAAGACATCCCTCTAAATAACAAGACATCCCTCTAAATAACAAGACATCTCTCTAAATATTAAGACATCCCTTCAAATAACAAGACATCCCTCTAAATAACAAGACATCCCTCTAAATAACAAGACATCCCTCTAAATAACAAGACATCCCTCTAAATAACAAGACATCCCTCTAAAAAACAAGACATCCCTCTAAATATTAAGACATCAATCTAAATAACAAGACATCCCTCCAAATAACAAGACAACCCTCTAAAAAACAAAAAAACCCTTTAAATAACAAGACATCTCTCTAAAAAACAAGACATCCCTCTAAATATCAAGACATCCCTCTAAATAACAAGACATCCATCTATATAACAAGACATTCCTCTAAATATTAAGACATCCCTCTAAATAACAAGACATACCTGTAAATAACAAGACATCCCTCTAAATAACAAGACATCCCATCTAAATTACAAGACAACCCTCTAAAAAACAAGACATCCCTCCAAATAACAAGACAACCCTCTAAAAAACAAGACATCCCTCTAAATAACAAGACATCCCTCTAAATAACAAGACATCACTCTAAATATTAAGACATCCCTCCATATAACAAGACAACCCTTTAAAAAACAAGACATCCCTCTAAATAACAAGACATCCCTCTAAATAACAAGACATCCCTCTAAATATTAAGACATCCCTTCAAATAACAAGACATCCCTCTAAATATTAAGACATCCCTCTAAATAACAAGACATCCCTCTAAATATTAAGACATCCCTTTAAATAACAAGACATCTCTCTAAATAACAAGACATCCCTCTAAATAACAAGACATCCCTCTAATAAACAAGACATTCCGCTAAATATTAAGACATCCCTCTAAATAACAAGACATCCCATCTAAATTACAAGAAAACCCTCTAAAAACAAGACAACCCTCTAAAAAACAAGACATCCCTCTAAATAAAAAGACATCTTAGACACAAGTGTGTTTAAGTTTGTACAAGGTTGTACAAATGTGTACAAGGGTGTACAAAAGTGTACAAGGGTGCACAAGTTTGTACAAGGGTGTACAAGTGTGTACAAGGTTGTACAAGTGTGTACAAGGGTGTACAAGTTTGTACAAGTGTGTACAAGTTTGTACAAGTGTGTACAAGTTTGTACAAGGTTGTACAAATGTATACAAGGGTGTACAAAAGTGTACAAGGGTGCACAAGTTTGTACAAGGGTGTACAAGTGTGTACAAGCTTGTACAAGTGTGTACAAGCTTGTACAAGTGTGTACAAGGGTGTACAGGTTTGTACAAGGTTGTACAAGTGTTTACAAGGGAGTACAAGTATGTACAAGAATGTACAAGTTTGTACAAGTGTGTACAAGTGTGTACAAGGTTGTACAAGTGTGTACAAGGTTGTACAAGTGTGTACAAGGTTGTACAAGTGTGTACAAGGTTGAACAAGTGTGTACAAAGGTGTACAAGTGTGTACAAGGTTGTCAGGTGTGTACAAGGTTGTACAAGTGTGTACAAGGTTGTACAAGTGTGTACAAGGTTGTACAAGTGTGTACAAGCTTGTACAAGTGTGTACAAGGGTGTACAGGTTTGTACAAGGTTGTACAAAAGAATGTACAAGTTTGTACAAGTGTGTACAAGTTTGTAAAAGGTTGTACAAGTGTGTACAAGGTTGTACAAGTGTGTACAAGGTTGTATCATAGTGTACAAGGTTGTACAAGTGTGTACAAAGGTGTACAAGTGTGTACAAGGTTGTACAAGTGTGTACAAAGTTGTACAAGTGTGTACATGGTTGCACAAGGTTGTACAATTGTGTACAAGGTTGGACAAGTGTGTACAAGGGTGCACAAGTTTGTACAAGGGTGTACAAGTGTGTACAAGGGTGCACAAGTGTGTACAAGGGTGTACAATCGTGTACAAGCTTGTACAAGTGTGTACAAGGGTGTACAGGTTTGTACAAGGTTGTACAAGTGTGTACAAGGGTGTACAAATGTGTACAAGGATGTAAAAGTTTGTACAAGTGTGTACAAGTTTGTACAAGGTTGTACAAGTAAGTACAAGTTTGTACAAGAATGTACAAGTGTGTACAAGGTTTTACAATTGTGTAAAAGGTTGTACAAGTGTGTACAAGGTTGTACAAGTGTGTACAAGGTTGTACAAGTGTGTACAAGCTTGTACAAGTGTGTACAAGGTTGTACAAGTGTGTACAAGGTTGTACAAGTGTGTACAAGGTTGTACAAGTGTGTACAAGTTTGTTCAAGTGAGTACAAGTTTGTACAAGGTTGTACAAATGTGTACAAGGATGTACAAAAGTGTACAAGGGTGCACAAGTTTGTACAAGGGTGTACAAGTGTGTACAAGTTTGTACAAGTGTGTACAAGCTTGTACAAGGGTTTACAGGTTTGTACAAGGTTGTACAAGTGTGTACAAGGGTGTACAAGTATGTACAAGAATGTACAAGTTTGTACAAGTGTGTACAAGGGTGTACAAGTATGTACAAGGGTTTACAAATGTGTACAAGGATGTAAAAGTTTGTACAAGTGTGTACAAGTTTGTAGTAGGTTGTACAAGGTTGTACAAGTGTGTACAAGGTTGTACAAGTGTGTACAAGGTTGTACAAGTGTGTACAAGGTTGTACAAGGGTGTACAAGGTTGTACAAGTGTGTACAAGGTTGTACAAGTGTGTACAAGGGTTCACAAGTGTGTACAAGGGTGTACAAACGTGTACAAGCTTGTACAATCGTGTACAAGCTTGTACAAGTGTGTACAAGGGTTTACAGGTTTGTACAAGGTTGTACAAGTGTGTACAAGGGTGTACAAATGTGTACAAGGATGTAAAAGTTTATACAAGTGTGTACAAATTTGTACAAGGTTGTTTAAGTGTGTACAATGTTTTACAATTGTGTACAAAGTTGTACAAGTGTGTACAAGGTTGTACAAGTGTGTACAAGGATGTACAAGTGTGTACAAGGTTGTACAAGTGTGTACAAGTTTGTACAAGTGTGTACAAGTTTGTACAAGGTTGTACAAATGTGTACAAGGGTGTACAAAAGTGTACAAGGGTGCACAAGTTTGTACAAGGGTGTACAAGTGTGTACAAGGGTGTACAGGTTTGTACAAGGTTGTACAAGTGTGTACAAGCTTGAACAAGTGTGTACAAGGTTGTACAAGTGTTTACAAGGTTGTACAAGTGTGTACAAGGTTGCACAAGTGTGTACAAGGTTGCACAAGTGTGTACAAGAGTGTACAATCGTGTACAAGCTTGTACAAGTGTGTACAAGGGTGTACAGGTTTGTACAAGGTTGTACAAGTGTGTACAAGGTTTTACAATTGTGTACAAGGTTGTACAAGTGTGTACAAGGTTGTACAAGTGTGTACAAGGTTGTACAAGTGTGTACAAGCTTGTACAAGTGTGTACAAGGTTGTACAAGTGTGTACATGGTTGTTCAAGTGTGTACATGTTTGTACAAGTGTGTTTAAGTTTGTACAAGGTTGTACAAATGTGTACAAGGGTGTACAAAAGTGTACAAGGGTGCACAAGTTTGTACAAGGGTGTACAAGTGTGTACAAGCTTGTACAAGTGTGTACAATGGTGTACAGGTTTGTACAAGTGTGTACAAGTTTGTAAAAGGTTGTACAAGTGTGTACAAGGGTGAACAAGTGTGTACAAGCTTGTACAAGTGTGTACAAGGGTGTACAAGTGTGTACAAGGTTGTAAAATTTTTTACAAGGTTGTACAAGTGTGTACAAGGTTGTACAAGTGTGTACAAGGTTGTACAAGTGTGTACAAGGTTGTACAAGATTGTACAATTGTGTACAAGGTTGTACAAGTGTGTACAAGGTTGTACAAGTGTGTACAAGGTTGTACAAGTGTGTACAAGGGTGTACAAGTTTGTACAAGTGTGTACAAGGTTGTACAAGTGTGTACAAGGGTGTACAAGTTTGTACAAGTGTGTACAAGTTTGTACAATTGTGTACAAGTTTGTACAAGGTTGTACAAATGTATACAAGGGTGCACAAGTGTGTACAAGGGTGTACAATCGTGTACAAGCTTGTACAAGTGTGTACAAGGGTGTACAGGTTTGTACAAGGTTGTACAAGTGTGTACAAGGGTGTACAAATGTGTACAAGGATGTAAAAGTTTGTACAAGTGTGTACAAGTTTGTACAAGGTTGTACAAGTAAGTACAAGTTTGTACAAGAATGTACAAGTGTGTACAAGGTTTTACAATTGTGTAAAAGGTTGTACAAGTGTGTACAAGGTTGTACAAGCGTGTACAAGGTTGTACAAGTGTGTACAAGGTTGTACAAGTGTGTACAAGGTTGTACAAGTGTGTACAAGTTTGTTCAAGTGTGTACAAGTTTGTACAAGGTTGTACAAATGTGTACAAGGGTGTACAAAAGTGTACAAGGGTGCACAAGTTTGTACAAGGGTGTACAAGTGTGTACAAGCTTGTACAAGTGTGTACAAGCTTGTACAAGGGTTTACAGGTTTGTACAAGGTTGTACAAGTGTGTACAAGGGTGTACAAGTATGTACAAGAATGTACAAGTTTGTACAAGTGTGTACAAGGGTGTACAAGTATGTACAAGAATGTACAAGTTTGTACAAGTGTGTACAAGGATGTACAAATGTGTACAAGGATGTAAAAGTTTGTGCAAGTGTGTACAAGTTTGTACAAGGTTGTACAAGGTTGTACAAGTGTGTACAAGGTTGTACAAGTGTGTACAAGGTTGTACAAGTGTGTACAAGGTTGTACAAGTGTGTACAAGGTTGTACAAGTGTGTACAAGGGTGCACAAGTGTGTACAAGGGTGTACAATCGTGTACAAGCTTGTACAATCGTGTACATGCTTGTTTCAAGTTTGTACAAGGGTTTACAGGTTTGTACAAGGTTGTACAAGTGTGTACAAGGGTGTACAAGTATGTACAAGAATGTACAAGTTTGTACAAGTGTGTACAAGGGTGTACAAATGTGTACAAGGATGTAAAAGTTTGTACAAGTGTGTACAAGTTTGTACAAGGTTGTACAAGGTTGTACAAGTGTGTACAAGGTTGTACAAGTGTGTACAAGGTTGTACAAGTGTGTACAAGTTTGTACAAGTGTGTACAAGTTTGTACAAGGTTGTACAAATGTGTACAAGGGTGTACAAAAGTGTACAAGGGTGCACAAGTTTGTACAAGGGTGTACAAGTGTGTACAAGGGTGTACAGGTTTGTACAAGGTTGTACAAGTGTTTACAAGGTTGTACAAGTGTGTACAAGGTTGCACAAGTGTGTACAAGAGTGTACAATCGTGTACAAGCTTGTACAAGTGTGTACAAGGGTGTACAGGTTTGTACAAGGTTGTACAAGTGTGTACAAGGTTTTACAATTGTGTACAAGGTTGTACAAGTGTGTACAAGGTTGTACAAGTGTGTACAAGTTTGTACAAGTGTGTACAAGTTTGTACAAGTGTGTACAAGCTTGTACAAGTGTGTACAAGGTTGTACAAGTGTGTACATGGTTGTTCAAGTGTGTACATGTTTGTACAAGTGTGTTTAAGTTTGTACAAGGTTGTACAAATGTGTACAAGGGTGTACAAAAGTGTACAAGGGTGCACAAATTTGTACAAGGGTGTACAAGTGTGTACAAGCTTGTACAAGTGTGTACAAGGGTGTACAAGGTTGTACAAGTGTGTACAAGGGTGTACAAGTTTGTACAAGTGTGTACAAGTTTGTACAATTGTGTACAAGTTTGTACAAGGTTGTACAAATGTATACAAGGGTGTACAAAAGTGTACAAGGGTGCACAAGTTTGTACAAGGGTGTACAAGTGTGTACAAGCTTGTACAAGTGTGTACAAGCTTGTACAAGTGTGTACAAGCTTGTACAAGTGTGTACAAGGGTGTACAGGTTTGTACAAGGTTGTACAAGTGTTTACAAGGGTGTACAAGTATGCACAAGAATGTACAAGTTTGTACAAGTGTGTACAAGTTTGTAAAAGGTTGTACAAGTGTATACAAGGGTGTACAAGTGTGTACAAGGGTGCACAAGTGTGTACAAGGGTGTACAATCTTGTACAAGCTTGTACAAGTGTGTACAAGGGTGTACAGGTTTGTACAAGGTTGTACAAGTGTGTACAAGGGTGTACAAATGTGTACAAGGATGTAAAAGTTTGTACAAGTGTGTACAAGTTTGTACAAGGTTGTACAAGTAAGTACAAGTTTGTACAAGAATGTACAAGTGTGTACAAGGTTTTACAATTGTGTAAAAGGTTGTACAAGTGTGTACAAGGTTGTACAAGTGTGTACAAGGTTGTACAAGTGTGTACAAGGTTGTACAAGTGTGTACAAGTTTGTACAAGTGTGTACAAGGTTGTACAAGTGTGTACAAGGTTGTACAAGTGTGTACAAGGTTGTACAAGTGTGTACAAGGTTGTACAAGTGTGTACAAGGGTGCACAAGTGTGTACAAGGGTGTACAATCGTGTACATGCTTGTACAAGTTTTTACAAGGTTTTACAAGTGTGTACAAGGTTGTACAAGGTTGTACAAGTGTTTACAAGGGTGTACAAGTATGCACAAGAATGTACAAGTTTGTACAAGTGTGTACAAGTTTGTAAAAGGTTGTACAAGTGTATACAAGGGTGTACAAGTGTGTACAAGGGTGCACAAGTGTGTACAAGGGTGTACAAATGTGTACAAGGATGTAAAAGTTTGTACAAGTGTGTACAAGTTTGTACAAGGTTGTACAAGTAAGTACAAGTTTGTACAAGAATGTACAAGTGTGTACAAGGTTTTACAATTGTGTAAAAGGTTGTACAAGTGTGTACAAGGTTGTACAAGTGTGTACAAGGTTGTACAAGTGTGTACAAGGTTGTACAAGTGTGTACAAGTTTGTACAAGTGTGTACAAGTTTGTACAAGGTTGTACCAATGTATACAAGGGTGTACAAAAGTGTACAAGGGTGCACAAGTTTGTACAAGGGTGTACAAGTGTGTACAAGCTTGTACAAGTGTGTACAAGCTTGTACAAGTGTGTACAAGCTTGTACAAGTGTGTACAAGGGTGTACAGGTTTGTACAAGGTTGTACAAGTGTTTACAAGGGTGTACAAAAGAATGTACAAGTTTGTACAAGTGTGTACAAGTTTGTAAAAGGTTGTACAAGTGTGTACAAGGTTGTACAAGTGTGTACAAGGTTGTATCATAGTGTACAAGGTTGTACAAGTGTGTACAAAGGTGTACAAGTGTGTACAAGGTTGTACAAGTGTGTACAAAGTTGTACAAGTGTGTACATGGTTGTACAAGGTTGTACAATTGTGTACAAGGTTGTACAAGTGTGTACAAGGGTGCACAAGTTTGTACAAGGGTGTACAAATGTGTACAAGCTTGTACAAGTGTGTACAAGCTTGTACAAGTGTGTACAAGTGTGTACAAGTTTGTACAAGGTTGTACAAGTGTTTACAAGGGTGTACAAGTATGTACAAGAATGTTCAAGTTTGTACAAGTGTGTACAAGTTTGTAAAAGGTTGTACAAGTGTGTACAAGAGTGTACAATCGTGTACAAGCTTGTACAAGTGTGTACAAGGGTGTACAGGTTTGTACAAGGTTGTACAAGTGTGTACAAGGTTTTACAATTGTGTACAAGGTTGTACAAGTGTGTACAAGGTTGTACAAGTGTGTACAAGGTTGTACAAGTGTGTACAAGGTTGTACAAGTGTGTACAAGGTTGTACAAGTGTGTACAAGGTTGTACAAGTGTGTACAAGGTTGTACAAGTGTGTACAAGAGTGTACAATCGTGTACAAGCTTGTACAAGTGTGTACAAGGGTGTACAGGTTTGTACAAGGTTGTACAAGTGTGTACAAGGTTTTACAATTGTGTACAAGGTTGTACAAGTGTGTACAAGGTTGTACAAGTGTGTACAAGGTTGTACAAGTGTGTACAAGTTTGTACAAGTGTGTACAGGCTTGTACAAGTGTGTACAAGGTTGTACAAGTGTGTACATGGTTGTTCAAGTGTGTACATGTTTGTACAAGTGTGTTTAAGTTTGTACAAGGTTGTACAAATGTGTACAAGGGTGTACAAAAGTGCACAAGGGTGCACAAGTTTGTACAAGGGTGTACAAGTGTGTACAAGCTTGTACAAGTGTGTACAAGGGTGTACAGGTTTGTACAAGGTTGTACAAATGTGTACAAGGATGTACAAGTATGTACAAGAATGTACAATTTTGTACAAGTGTGTACAAGTTTGTAAAAGGTTGTACAAGTGTGTACAAGGGTGAACAAGTGTGTACAAGGTTGTACAAGTGTGTACAAGCTTGTACAAGTGTGTACAAGGGTGTACAAGTGTGTACAAGGTTGTACAAGTTTTTACAAGGTTGTACAAGTGTGTACAAGGTTGTACAAGTGTGTACAAGGTTGTACAAGTGTGTACAAGGTTGTACAAGTGTGTACAAGGTTGTACAAGTGTGTACAAGGTTGTACAAGTGTGTACAAGGTTGTACAAGTGTGTACAAGGTTGTACAAGTGTGTACAAGTTTGTACAAGTGTGTACAAGGTTGTACAAGTGTGTACAAGGTTGTACAAGTGTGTACAAGGGTTCACAAGTGTGTACAAGGGTGTACAATCGTGTACAAGCTTGTACAATCGTGTACAAGCTTGTACAAGTGTGTACAAGGGTTTACAGGTTTGTACAAGGTTGTACAAGTGTGTACAAGGGTGTACAAATGTGTACAAGGATGTAAAAGTTTATACAAGTGTGTACAAGTTTGTACAAGGTTGTTTAAGTGTGTACAATGTTTTACAATTGTGTACAAGGTTGTACAAGTGTGTACAAGGTTGTACAAGTGTGTACAAGGATGTACAAGTGTGTACAAGGTTGTACAAGTGTGTACAAGTTTGTACAAGTGTGTACAAGTTTGTACAAGTGTGTACAAGTTTGTACAAGGTTGTACAAATGTGTACAAGGGTGTACAAAAGTGTACAAGGGTGCACAAGTTTGTACAAGGGTGTACAAGTTTGTACAAGTGTGTACAAGTTTGTACAAGTGTGTACAAGCTTGTACAAGTGTGTACAAGGTTGTACAAGTGTGTACATGGTTGTTCAAGTGTGTACATGTTTGTACAAGTGTGTTTAAGTTTGTACAAGGTTGTACAAATGTGTACAAGGGTGTACAAAAGTGTACAAGGGTGCACAAATTTGTACAAGGGTGTACAAGTGTGTACAAGCTTGTACAAGTGTGTACAAGGGTGTACAAGGTTGTACAAGTGTGTACAAGGGTGTACAAGTTTGTACAAGTGTGTACAAGTTTGTACAATTGTGTACAAGTTTGTACAAGGTTGTACAAATGTATACAAGGGTGTACAAAAGTGTACAAGGGTGCACAAGTTTGTACAAGGGTGTACAAGTGTGTACAAGCTTGTACAAGTGTGTACAAGCTTGTACAAGTGTGTACAAGCTTGTACAAGTGTGTACAAGGGTGTACAGGTTTGTACAAGGTTGTACAAGTGTTTACAAGGGTGTACAAGTATGCACAAGAATGTACAAGTTTGTACAAGTGTGTACAAGTTTGTAAAAGGTTGTACAAGTGTATACAAGGGTGTACAAGTGTGTACAAGGGTGCACAAGTGTGTACAAGGGTGTACAATCTTGTACAAGCTTGTACAAGTGTGTACAAGGGTGTACAGGTTTGTACAAGGTTGTACAAGTGTGTACAAGGGTGTACAAATGTGTACAAGGATGTAAAAGTTTGTACAAGTGTGTACAAGTTTGTACAAGGTTGTACAAGTAAGTACAAGTTTGTACAAGAATGTACAAGTGTGTACAAGGTTTTACAATTGTGTAAAAGGTTGTACAAGTGTGTACAAGGTTGTACAAGTGTGTACAAGGTTGTACAAGTGTGTACAAGGTTGTACAAGTGTGTACAAGTTTGTACAAGTGTGTACAAGGTTGTACAAGTGTGTACAAGGTTGTACAAGTGTGTACAAGGTTGTACAAGTGTGTACAAGGTTGTACAAGTGTGTACAAGGGTGCACAAGTGTGTACAAGGGTGTACAATCGTGTACATGCTTGTACAAGTTTTTACAAGGTTTTACAAGTGTGTACAAGGTTGTACAAGGTTGTACAAGTGTTTACAAGGGTGTACAAGTATGCACAAGAATGTACAAGTTTGTACAAGTGTGTACAAGTTTGTAAAAGGTTGTACAAGTGTATACAAGGGTGTACAAGTGTGTACAAGGGTGCACAAGTGTGTACAAGGGTGTACAAATGTGTACAAGGATGTAAAAGTTTGTACAAGTGTGTACAAGTTTGTACAAGGTTGTACAAGTAAGTACAAGTTTGTACAAGAATGTACAAGTGTGTACAAGGTTTTACAATTGTGTAAAAGGTTGTACAAGTGTGTACAAGGTTGTACAAGTGTGTACAAGGTTGTACAAGTGTGTACAAGGTTGTACAAGTGTGTACAAGTTTGTACAAGTGTGTACAAGTTTGTACAAGGTTGTACCAATGTATACAAGGGTGTACAAAAGTGTACAAGGGTGCACAAGTTTGTACAAGGGTGTACAAGTGTGTACAAGCTTGTACAAGTGTGTACAAGCTTGTACAAGTGTGTACAAGCTTGTACAAGTGTGTACAAGGGTGTACAGGTTTGTACAAGGTTGTACAAGTGTTTACAAGGGTGTACAAAAGAATGTACAAGTTTGTACAAGTGTGTACAAGTTTGTAAAAGGTTGTACAAGTGTGTACAAGGTTGTACAAGTGTGTACAAGGTTGTATCATAGTGTACAAGGTTGTACAAGTGTGTACAAAGGTGTACAAGTGTGTACAAGGTTGTACAAGTGTGTACAAAGTTGTACAAGTGTGTACATGGTTGTACAAGGTTGTACAATTGTGTACAAGGTTGTACAAGTGTGTACAAGGGTGCACAAGTTTGTACAAGGGTGTACAAATGTGTACAAGCTTGTACAAGTGTGTACAAGCTTGTACAAGTGTGTACAAGTGTGTACAAGTTTGTACAAGGTTGTACAAGTGTTTACAAGGGTGTACAAGTATGTACAAGAATGTTCAAGTTTGTACAAGTGTGTACAAGTTTGTAAAAGGTTGTACAAGTGTGTACAAGAGTGTACAATCGTGTACAAGCTTGTACAAGTGTGTACAAGGGTGTACAGGTTTGTACAAGGTTGTACAAGTGTGTACAAGGTTTTACAATTGTGTACAAGGTTGTACAAGTGTGTACAAGGTTGTACAAGTGTGTACAAGGTTGTACAAGTGTGTACAAGGTTGTACAAGTGTGTACAAGGTTGTACAAGTGTGTACAAGGTTGTACAAGTGTGTACAAGGTTGTACAAGTGTGTACAAGAGTGTACAATCGTGTACAAGCTTGTACAAGTGTGTACAAGGGTGTACAGGTTTGTACAAGGTTGTACAAGTGTGTACAAGGTTTTACAATTGTGTACAAGGTTGTACAAGTGTGTACAAGGTTGTACAAGTGTGTACAAGGTTGTACAAGTGTGTACAAGTTTGTACAAGTGTGTACAGGCTTGTACAAGTGTGTACAAGGTTGTACAAGTGTGTACATGGTTGTTCAAGTGTGTACATGTTTGTACAAGTGTGTTTAAGTTTGTACAAGGTTGTACAAATGTGTACAAGGGTGTACAAAAGTGCACAAGGGTGCACAAGTTTGTACAAGGGTGTACAAGTGTGTACAAGCTTGTACAAGTGTGTACAAGGGTGTACAGGTTTGTACAAGGTTGTACAAATGTGTACAAGGATGTACAAGTATGTACAAGAATGTACAATTTTGTACAAGTGTGTACAAGTTTGTAAAAGGTTGTACAAGTGTGTACAAGGGTGAACAAGTGTGTACAAGGTTGTACAAGTGTGTACAAGCTTGTACAAGTGTGTACAAGGGTGTACAAGTGTGTACAAGGTTGTACAAGTTTTTACAAGGTTGTACAAGTGTGTACAAGGTTGTACAAGTGTGTACAAGGTTGTACAAGTGTGTACAAGGTTGTACAAGTGTGTACAAGGTTGTACAAGTGTGTACAAGGTTGTACAAGTGTGTACAAGGTTGTACAAGTGTGTACAAGGTTGTACAAGTGTGTACAAGTTTGTACAAGTGTGTACAAGGTTGTACAAGTGTGTACAAGGTTGTACAAGTGTGTACAAGGGTTCACAAGTGTGTACAAGGGTGTACAATCGTGTACAAGCTTGTACAATCGTGTACAAGCTTGTACAAGTGTGTACAAGGGTTTACAGGTTTGTACAAGGTTGTACAAGTGTGTACAAGGGTGTACAAATGTGTACAAGGATGTAAAAGTTTATACAAGTGTGTACAAGTTTGTACAAGGTTGTTTAAGTGTGTACAATGTTTTACAATTGTGTACAAGGTTGTACAAGTGTGTACAAGGTTGTACAAGTGTGTACAAGGATGTACAAGTGTGTACAAGGTTGTACAAGTGTGTACAAGTTTGTACAAGTGTGTACAAGTTTGTACAAGTGTGTACAAGTTTGTACAAGGTTGTACAAATGTGTACAAGGGTGTACAAAAGTGTACAAGGGTGCACAAGTTTGTACAAGGGTGTACAAGTGTGTACAAGGGTGTACAGGTTTGTACAAGGTTGTACAAGTGTGTACAAGCTTGAACAAGTGTGTACAAGGTTGTACAAGTGTTTACAAGGTTGTACAAGTGTGTACAAGGTTGCACAAGTGTGTACAAGGTTGCACAAGTGTGTACAAGAGTGTACAATCGTGTACAAGCTTGTACAAGTGTGTACAAGGGTGTACAGGTTTGTACAAGGTTGTACAAGTGTGTACAAGGTTTTACAATTGTGTACAAGGTTGTACAAGTGTGTACAAGGTTGTACAAGTGTGTACAAGGTTGTACAAGTGTGTACAAGCTTGTACAAGTGTGTACAAGGTTGTACAAGTGTGTACATGGTTGTTCAAGTGTGTACATGTTTGTACAAGTGTGTTTAAGTTTGTACAAGGTTGTACAAATGTGTACAAGGGTGTACAAAAGTGTACAAGGGTGCACAAGTTTGTACAAGGGTGTACAAGTGTGTACAAGCTTGTACAAGTGTGTACAATGGTGTACAGGTTTGTACTAGGTTGTACAAATGTGTACAAGGATGTACAAGTATGTACAAGAATGTACAATTTTGTACAAGTGTGTACAAGTTTGTAAAAGGTTGTACAAGTGTGTACAAGGGTGAACAAGTGTGTACAAGGTTGTACAAGTGTGTACAAGCTTGTACAAGTGTGTACAAGCTTGTACAAGTGTGTACAAGCTTGTACAAGTGTGTACAAGCTTGTACAAGTGTGTACAAGGGTGTACAAGTGTGTACAAGGTTGTACAAGTTTTTACAAGGTTGTACAAGTGTGTACAAGGTTGTACAAGTGTGTACAAGGTTGTACAAGTGTGTACAAGGTTGTACAAGATTGTACAATTGTGTACAAGGTTGTACAAGTGTGTACAAGGTTGTACAAGTGTGTACAAGGTTGTACAAGTGTGTACAAGGGTGTACAAGTGTGTACAAGGTTGTACAAGTGTGTACAAGGGTGTACAAGTTTGTACAAGTGTGTACAAGTTTGTACAATTGTGTACAAGTTTGTACAAGGTTGTACAAATGTATACAAGGGTGCACAAGTGTGTACAAGGGTGTACAATCGTGTACAAGCTTGTACAAGTGTGTACAAGGGTGTACAGGTTTGTACAAGGTTGTACAAGTGTGTACAAGGGTGTACAAATGTGTACAAGGATGTAAAAGTTTGTACAAGTGTGTACAAGTTTGTACAAGGTTGTACAAGTAAGTACAAGTTTGTACAAGAATGTACAAGTGTGTACAAGGTTTTACAATTGTGTAAAAGGTTGTACAAGTGTGTACAAGGTTGTACAAGCGTGTACAAGGTTGTACAAGTGTGTACAAGGTTGTACAAGTGTGTACAAGGTTGTACAAGAGTGTACAAGTTTGTTCAAGTGTGTACAAGTTTGTACAAGGTTGTACAAATGTGTACAAGGGTGTACAAAAGTGTACAAGGGTGCACAAGTTTGTACAAGGGTGTACAAGTGTGTACAAGCTTGTACAAGTGTGTACAAGCTTGTACAAGGGTTTACAGGTTTGTACAAGGTTGTACAAGTGTGTACAAGGGTGTACAAGTATGTACAAGAATGTACAAGTTTGTACAAGTGTGTACAAGGGTGTACAAGTATGTACAAGAATGTACAAGTTTGTACAAGTGTGTACAAGGATGTACAAATGTGTACAAGGATGTAAAAGTTTGTGCAAGTGTGTACAAGTTTGTACAAGGTTGTACAAGGTTGTACAAGTGTGTACAAGGTTGTACAAGTATGTACAAGGTTGTACAAGTGTGTACAAGGTTGTACAAGTGTGTACAAGGTTGTACAAGTGTGTACAAGGGTGCACAAGTGTGTACAAGTGTGTACAATCGTGTACAAGCTTGTACAATCGTGTACATGCTTGTTTCAAGTTTGTACAAGGGTTTACAGGTTTGTACAAGGTTGTACAAGTGTGTACAAGGGTGTACAAGTATGTACAAGAATGTACAAGTTTGTACAAGTGTGTACAAGGGTGTACAAATGTGTACAAGGATGTAAAAGTTTGTACAAGTGTGTACAAGTTTGTACAAGGTTGTACAAGGTTGTACAAGTGTGTACAAGGTTGTACAAGTGTGTACAAGGTTGTACAAGTGTGTACAAGTTTGTACAAGTGTGTACAAGTTTGTACAAGGTTGTACAAATTCGTACAAGGGTGTACAAAAGTGTACAAGGGTGCACAAGTTTGTACAAGGGTGTACAAGTGTGTACAAGGGTGTACAGGTTTGTACAAGGTTGTACAAGTGTTTACAAGGTTGTACAAGTGTGTACAAGGTTGCACAAGTGTGTACAAGAGTGTACAATCGTGTACAAGCTTGTACAAGTGTGTACAAGGGTGTACAGGTTTGTACAAGGTTGTACAAGTGTGTACAAGGTTTTACAATTGTGTACAAGGTTGTACAAGTGTGTACAAGGTTGTACAAGTGTGTACAAGGTTGTACAAGTGTGTACAAGTTTGTACAAGTGTGTACAACCTTGTACAAGTGTGTACAAGGTTGTACAAGTGTGTACATGGTTGTTCAAGTGTGTACATGTTTGTACAAGTGTGTTTAAGTTTGTACAAGGTTGTACAAATGTGTACAAGGGTGTACAAAAGTGTACAAGGGTGCACAAGTTTGTACAAGGGTGTACAAGTGTGTACAAGCTTGTACAAGTGTGTACAAGGGTGTACAGGTTTGTACAAGGTTGTACAAATGTGTACAAGGATGTACAAGTATGTACAAGAATGTACAATTTTGTACAAGTGTGTACAAGTTTGTAAAAGGTTGTACAAGTGTGTACAAGGGTGAACAAGTGTGTACAAGGTTGTACAAGTGTGTACAAGCTTGTACAAGTGTGTACAAGGGTGTACAAGTGTGTACAAGGTTGTACAAGTTTTTACAAGGTTGTACAAGTGTGTACAAGGTTGTACAAGTGTGTACAAGGTTGTACAAGTGTGTACAAGGTTGTACAAGTGTGTACAAGGTTGTACAAGTGTGTACAAGGTTGTACAAGTGTGTACAAGGTTGTACAAGGTTGTACAATTGTGTACAAGGTTGTACAAGGTTGTACAATTGTGTACAAGTGTGTACAAGGTTGTACAAGTGTGTACAAGGGTGTACAAGTTTGTACAAGTGTGTACAAGTTTGTACAATTGTGTACAAGTTTGTACAAGGTTGTACAAATGTATACAAGGGTGTACAAAAGTGTACAAGGGTGCACAAGTTTGTACAAGGGTGTACAAGTGTGTACAAGCTTGTACAAGTGTGTACAAGCTTGTACAAGTGTGTACAAGGGTGTACAGGTTTGTACAAGGTTGTACAAGTGTTTACAAGGGTGTACAAGTATGTACAAGAATGTACAAGTTTGTACAAGTGTGTACAAGTTTGTAAAAGGTTGTACAAGTGTGTACAAGGGTGTACAAGTGTGTACAAGGGTGCACAAGTGTGTACAAGCTTGTACAAGTGTGTACAAGGGTGTACAGGTTTGTACAAGGTTGTACAAGTGTGTACAAGGATGTACAAGTATGTACAAGAATGTACAATTTTGTACAAGTGTGTACAAGTTTGTAAAAGGTTGTACAAGTGTGTACAAGGGTGTACAAGTGTGTACAAGGTTGTACAAGTGTGTACAAGCTTGTACAAGTGTGTACAAGGGTGTACAAGTGTGTACAAGCTTGTACAAGTGTGTACAAGGGTGTACAAGTGTGTACAAGGTTGTACAAGTTTTTACAAGGTTGTACAAGTGTGTACAAGGTTGTACAAGTGTGTACAAGGTTGTACAAGTGTGTACAAGGTTGTACAAGTGTGTACAAGGTTGTACAAGTGTGTACAAGGTTGTATAAGTGTGTACAAGGTTGAAAAAGTGTGTACAAGTGTGTACAAGGTTGTACAAGTGTGGACACGGTTGTACAAGTGTGTACAAAGGTGTACAATTGTGTACAAGGTTGTACAAGTGTGTACAAGGTTGTACAAGTGTGTACAAGGTTGTACAAGTGTGTACAAGGTTGTACAAGGTTGTACAATTGTGTACAAGGTTGTACAAGTGTGTACAAGGTTGTACAAGTGTGTACAAGGTTGTACAAGTGAGTACAAGGGTGTACAAGTTTGTACAAGTGTGTACAAGTTTGTACAAGTGTGTACAAGTTTGTACAAGGTTGTACAAATGTATACAAGGGTGTACAAAAGTGTACAAGGGTGCACAAGTTTGTACAAGGGTGTACAAGTGTGTACAAGCTTGTACAAGTGTGTACAAGCTTGTACAAGTGTGTACAAGCTTGTACAAGTGTGTACAAGGGTGTACAGGTTTGTACAAGGTTGTACAAGTGTTTACAAGGGTGTACAAGTATGTACAAGAATGTACAAGTTTGTACAAGTGTGTACAAGTGTGTACAAGGTTGTACAAGTGTGTACAAGGTTGTACAAGTGTGTACAAGGTTGTACAAGTGTGTACAAGGTTGTACAAGTGTGTACAAAGGTGTACAAGGTTGTACAAGGTTGTACAATTGTGTACAAGGTTGTACAAGTGTGTACAAGGTTGTACAAGTGTGTACAAGGGTGTACAAGTTTGTACAAGTGTGTACAAGGGTGTACAGGTTTGTACAAGGTTGTACAAGTGTTTACAAGGGTGTACAAGGTTGTACAATTGTGTACAAGGTTGTACAAGTGTGTACAAGGTTGTACAAGTGTGTACAAGGGTGTACAAGTTTGTACAAGTGTGTACAAGGGTGTACAGGTTTGTACAGGTTTGTACAAGGTTGTACAAGTGTTTACAAGGGTGTACAAGTATGTACAAGAATGTAAAAGTTTGTACAAGTGTGTACAAGTTTGTAAAAGGTTGTACAAGTGTGTACAAGGGTGTACAAGTGTGTACAAGGGTGCACAAGTGTGTACAAGGGTGTACAATCGTGTACAATCTTGTACAAGTGTGTACAAGGGTGTACAGGGGTGCACAAGTGTGTACAAGGGTGTACAATCGTGTACAAGCTTGTACAAGTTTTTACAAGGTTGTACAAGTGTGTACAAGGTTGTAAAAGTGTGTACAAGGTTGTACAAGTGTGTACAAGGTTGTACAAGTGTGTACAAGGTTGTACAAGTGTGTACAAGGTTGTATAAGTGTGTACAAAGGTGTACAAGTGTGTACAAGGTTGTACAAGTGTGTACAAGGTTGTACAAGTGTGTACATGGTTGTACAAGGTTGTACAATTGTGTACAAGGTTGTACAAGTGTGTACAAGGTTGTACAATGTGTACAAGGGTGTACAAGTTTGTACAAGTGTGTACAAGTTTGTACAAGTGTGTACAAGTTTGTACAAGGTTGTACAAATGTATACAAGGGTGTACAAAAGTGTACAAGGGTGCACAAGTTTGTACAAGGGTGTACAAGTGTGTACAAGCTTGTACAAGTGTGTACAAGCTTGTACAAGTGTGTACAAGGGTGTACAGGTTTGTACAAGGTTGTACAAGTGTTTACAAGGGTGTACAAAAGAATGTACAAGTTTGTACAAGTGTGTACAAGTTTGTAAAAGGTTGTACAAGTGTGTACAAGGTTGTACAAGTGTGTACAAGGTTGTACCATAGTGTACAAGGTTGTACAAGTGTTTACAAAGGTGTACAAGTGTGTACAAGGTTGTACAAGTGTGTACAAAGTTGTACAAGTGTGTACATGGTTGTACAAGGTTTTACAATTGTGTACAAGGTTGTACATGTGTGTACAAGGTTGTACAAGTGTGTACAAGGGTGTACAAGTTTGTACAAGTGTGTACAAGTTTGTACAAGTGTGTACAAGTTTGTACAAGGTTGTACAAATGTATACAAGGGTGTACAAAAGTGTACAAGGGTGCACAAGTTTGTACAAGGGTGTACAAGTGTGTACAAGCTTGTACAAGTGTGTACAAGCTTGTACAAGTGTGTACAAGCTTGTACAAGTGTGTACAAGGGTGTACAGGTTTGTACAAGGTTGTACAAGTGTTTACAAGGGTGTACAAGTATGTACAAGAATGTACAAGTTTGTACAAGTGTGTACAAGTGTGTACAAGGTTGTACAAGTGTGTACAAGGTTGTACAAGTGTGTACAAGGTTGTACAAGTGTGTACAAGGTTGTACAAGTGTGTACAAAGGTGTACAAGGTTGTACAAGGTTGTACAATTGTGTACAAGGTTGTACAAGTGTGTACAAGGTTGTACAAGTGTGTACAAGGGTGTACAAGTTTGTACAAGTGTGTACAAGTTTGTACAAGTGTGTACAAGTTTGTACAAGGTTGTACAAATGTATACAAGGGTGTACAAAAGTGTACAAGGGTGCACAAGTTTGTACAAGGGTGTACAAGTGTGTACAAGCTTGTACAAGTGTGTACAAGGGTGTACAGGTTTGTACAAGGTTGTACAAGTGTTTACAAGGGTGTACAAGTATGTACAAGAATGTAAAAGTTTGTACAAGTGTGTACAAGTTTGTAAAAGGTTGTACAAGTGTGTACAAGGGTGTACAAGTGTGTACAAGGGTGCACAAGTGTGTACAAGGGTGTACAATCGTGTACAATCTTGTACAAGTGTGTACAAGGGTGTACAGGTTTGTAAAAGGTTTTACAAGTGTGTACAAGGTTGTACAAGTGTGTACAAGGGTGTACAAGTTTGTACAAGTGTGTACAATTTTGTACAATTGTGTACAAGTTTGTACAAGGTTGTACAAATGTATACAAGGGTGTACAAAAGTAAACAAGGGTGCACAAGTTTGTACAAGGGTGTACAAGTGTGTACAAGCTTGTAAAAGTGTGTACAAGCTTGTACAAGTGTGTACAAGGGTGTACAGGTTTGTACAAGTTTGTACAAGTGTTTACAAGGGTGTACAAGTATGTACAAGAATGTACAAGTTTGTACAAGTGTGTACAAGTTTGTAAAAGGTTGTACAAGTGTGTACAAGGGTGTACAAGTGTGTACAAGGGTGTACAAATGTGTACAAGGATGTAAAAGTTTGTACAAGTGTGTACAAGTTTGTACAAGGTCGTACAAGTAAGTACAAGTTTGTACAAGGGTGCACAAGTGTGTACAAGGTTGTACAAGTGTGTACAAGCTTGTACAAGTGTGTACAAGGTTGTACAAGTGTGTACAAGGTTGTACAAGTGTGTACAAGGTTGTACAAGTGTGTACAAGGTTGTACAAGTGTGTACAAGGTTGTACAAGTGTGTACAAGGTTGTACAAGTGTGTACATGGTTGTACAAGTGTGTACAAGGTTGTACAAGTGTGTACAAGGTTGTACAAGTGTGTACAAGGGTGCACAAGTGTGTACAAGGGTGTACAATCGTGTACAAGCTTGTACAAGTTTTTACAAGGTTGTACAAGTGTGTACAAGGTTGTAAAAGTGTGTACAAGGTTGTACAAGTGTGTACAAGGTTGTACAAGTGTGTACAAGGTTGTACAAGTGTGTACAAGGTTGTATAAGTGTGTACAAAGGTGTACAAGTGTGTACAAGGTTGTACAAGTGTGTACAAGGTTGTACAAGTGTGTACATGGTTGTACAAGGTTGTACAATTGTGTACAAGGTTGTACAAGTGTGTACAAGGTTGTACAATGTGTACAAGGGTGTACAAGTTTGTACAAGTGTGTACAAGTTTGTACAAGTGTGTACAAGTTTGTACAAGGTTGTACAAATGTATACAAGGGTGTACAAAAGTGTACAAGGGTGCACAAGTTTGTACAAGGGTGTACAAGTGTGTACAAGCTTGTACAAGTGTGTACAAGCTTGTACAAGTGTGTACAAGGGTGTACAGGTTTGTACAAGGTTGTACAAGTGTTTACAAGGGTGTACAAAAGAATGTACAAGTTTGTACAAGTGTGTACAAGTTTGTAAAAGGTTGTACAAGTGTGTACAAGGTTGTACAAGTGTGTACAAGGTTGTACCATAGTGTACAAGGTTGTACAAGTGTTTACAAAGGTGTACAAGTGTGTACAAGGTTGTACAAGTGTGTACAAAGTTGTACAAGTGTGTACATGGTTGTACAAGGTTTTACAATTGTGTACAAGGTTGTACATGTGTGTACAAGGTTGTACAAGTGTGTACAAGGGTGTACAAGTTTGTACAAGTGTGTACAAGTTTGTACAAGTGTGTACAAGTTTGTACAAGGTTGTACAAATGTACACAAGGGTGTACAAAAGTGTACAAGGGTGCACAAGTTTGTACAAGGTTGTACAAGTGTGTACAAGTTTGTACAAGGTTTTACAAGTGTGTACAAGTTTGTACAAGGTTGTACAAACGTGTACAATTGTGTACAAGGTTGTACAAGTGTGTACAAGGTTTTACAAGTGTGTACAAGGTTGTACAAGTGTGTACAAGGTTGTACAAGTGTGTACAAGGTTGTACAAGTGTGTACAAGGTTGTACAAGTGTGTACAAGGTTGTACAAGTGTGTACAAGGTTGAACAAGTGTGTACAAGGGTGTACAGGTTTGTACAAGGTTGTACAAGTGTTTACAAGGGTGTACAAGTATGTACAAGAATGTACAAGTTTGTACAAGTGTGTACAAGTTTGTAAAAGGTTGTACAAGTGTGTACAAGGGTGTACAAGTGTGTACAAGGGTGCACAAGTGTGTACAAGCTTGTACAAGTGTGTACAAGGGTGTACAGGTTTGTACAAGGTTGTACAAGTGTGTACAAGGATGTACAAGTATGTACAAGAATGTACAATTTTGTACAAGTGTGTACAAGTTTGTAAAAGGTTGTACAAGTGTGTACAAGGGTGTACAAGTGTGTACAAGGTTGTACAAGTGTGTACAAGCTTGTACAAGTGTGTACAAGGGTGTACAAGTGTGTACAAGCTTGTACAAGTGTGTACAAGGGTGTACAAGTGTGTACAAGGTTGTACAAGTTTTTACAAGGTTGTACAAGTGTGTACAAGGTTGTACAAGTGTGTACAAGGTTGTACAAGTGTGTACAAGGTTGTACAAGTGTGTACAAGGTTGTACAAGTGTGTACAAGGTTGTATAAGTGTGTACAAGGTTGAAAAAGTGTGTACAAGGTTGTACAAGTGTGTACAAGGTTGTACAAGTGTGGACAAGGTTGTACAAGTGTGTACAAAGGTGTAAAGTTGTGTACAAGGTTGTACAAGTGTGTACAAGGTTGTACAAGTGTGTACAAGGTTGTACAAGTGTGTACAAGGTTGTACAAGGTTGTACAATTGTGTACAAGGTTGTACAAGTGTGTACAAGGTTGTACAAGTGTGTACAAGGTTGTACAAGTGTGTACAAGGTTGTACAAGTGAGTACAAGGGTGTACAAGTTTGTACAAGTGTGTACAAGTTTGTACAAGTGTGTACAAGTTTGTACAAGTGTGTACAAGTTTGTACAAGGTTGTACAAATGTATACAAGGGTGTACAAAAGTGTACAAGGGTGCACAAGTTTGTACAAGGGTGTACAAGTGTGTACAAGCTTGTACAAGTGTGTACAAGCTTGTACAAGTGTGTACAAGGGTGTACAGGTTTGTACAAGTCTGTACAAGTGTTTACAAGGGTTTACAAGTATGTACAAGAATGTACAAGTTTGTACAAGTGTGTACAAGGTTGTACAAGTGTGTACAAGGTTGTACAAGTGTGTACAAGGTTGTACAAGTGTGTACAAGGTTGTACAAGTGTGTACAAAGGTGTACAAGGTTGTACAAGGTTGTACAATTGTGTACAAGGTTGTACAAGTGTGTACAAGGTTGTACAAGTGTGTACAAGGGTGTACAAGTTTGTACAAGTGTGTACAAGTTTGTACAAGTGTGTACAAGTTTGTACAAGGTTGTACAAATGTATACAAGGGTGTACAAAAGTGTACAAGGGTGCACAAGTTTGTACAAGGGTGTACAAGTGTGTACAAGCTTGTACAAGTGTGTACAAGGGTGTACAGGTTTGTACAAGGTTGTACAAGTGTTTACAAGGGTGTACAAGTATGTACAAGAATGTAAAAGTTTGTACAAGTGTGTACAAGTTTGTAAAAGGTTATACAAGTGTGTACAAGGGTGTACAAGTGTGTACAAGGGTGCACAAGTGTGTACAAGGGTGTACAATCGTGTACAAGCTTGTACAAGTTTTTACAAGGTTGTACAAGTGTGTACAAGGTTGTACAAGTGTGTACAAGGTTGTACAAGTGTGTACAAGGTTGTACAAGTGTGTACAAGGTTGTACAAGTGTGTACAAGGTTGTACAAGTGTGTACAAGGTTGTACCAGTGTGTACAAGGTTGTATAAGTGTGTACAAAGGTGTACAAGTGTGTACAAGGTTGTACAAGTGTGTACAAGGTTGTACAAGTGTGTACATGGTTGTACAAGGTTGTACAATTGTGTACAAGGTTGTACAAGTGTGTACAAGGTTGTACAATGTGTACAAGGGTGTACAAGTTTGTACAAGTGTGTACAAGTTTGTACAAGTGTGTACAAGTTTGTACAAGGTTGTACAAATGTATACAAGGGTGTACAAAAGTGTACAAGGGTGCACAAGTTTGTACAAGGGTGTACAAGTGTGTACAAGGGTGTACAGGTTTGTACAAGGTTGTACAAGTGTTTACAAGGGTGTACAAAAGAATGTACAAGTTTGTACAAGTGTGTACAAGTTTGTAAAAGGTTGTAACAAGGTTGTACAAGTGTGTACAAGGTTGTACCATAGTGTACAAGGTTGTACAAGTGTGTACAAAGGTGTACAAGTGTGTACAAGGTTGTACAAGTGTGTACAAAGTTGTACAAGTGTGTACATGGTTGTACAAGGTTTTACAATTGTGTACAAGGTTGTACAAGTGTGTACAAGGTTGTACAAGTGTGTACAAGGGTGTACAAGTTTGTACAAGTGTGTACAAGTTTGTACAAGTGTGTACAAGTTTGTACAAGGTTGTACAAATGTACACAAGGGTGTACAAAAGTGTACAAGGGTGCACAAGTTTGTACAAGGTTGTACAAGTGTGTACAAGGTTGTACAAGTGTGTACAAGGTTGTACAAGTGTGTACAAGGTTGTACAAGTGTGTACAAGGTTGTACAAGTGTGTACAAGGTTGTACAAGTGTGTACAAGGTTGTACAAGTGTGTACAAGGTTGTACAAGTGTGTACAAGGGTGCACAAGTGTGTACAAGGGTGTACAATCGTGTACAAGCTTGTACAATCGTGTACAAGCTTGTACAAGTGTGTACAAGGGTTTACAGGTTTGTACAAGGTTGTACAAGTGTGTACAAGGGTGTACAAATGTGTACAAGGATGTAAAAGTTTGTACAAGTGTGTACAAGTTTGTACAAGGTTGTACAAGTGTGTACAATGTTTTACAATTGTGTACAAGGTTGTACAAGTGTGTACAAGGTTGTACAGGTTTGTACAAGGTTGTACAAGTGTTTACAAGGGAGTACAAGTATGTACAAGAATGTACAAGTTTGTACAAGTGTGTACAAGTGTGTACAAGGTTGTACAAGTGTGTACAAGGTTGTACAAGTGTGTACAAGGTTGTACAAGTGTGTACAAGGTTGAACAAGTGTGTACAAAGGTGTACAAGTGTGTACAAGGTTGTACAAGTGTGTACAAGGTTGTACAAGTGTGTACAAGGTTGTACAAGTGTGTACAAGGTTGTACAAGGTTGTACAATTGTGTACAAGGTTGTACAAGTGTGTACAAGGTTGTACAAGTGTGTACAAGGGTGTACACACTTGTACAACCTTGTACACACTTGTACAACCTTGTACACACTTGTACAACCTTGTACACACTTGTACACACTTGTACAAACTTGTACATTCTTGTACATACTTGTACTCCCTTGTAAACACTTGTACAACCTTGTACAAACCTGTACAACCTTGTACACACTTGTACAACCTTGTACACAATTGTAAAACATTGTACACACTTGTACAACCTTGTACAAACTTGTACACACTTGTACAAACTTTTACATCCTTGTACACATTTGTACACCCTTGTACACACTTGTACAACCTTGTACAAACCTGTAAACCCTTGTACACACTTGTACAAGCTTGTACACGATTGTACAAGCTTGTACACGATTGTACACCCTTGTACACACTTGTGCACCCTTGTACACACTTGTACAACCTTGTACACACTTGTACAACCTTGTACACACTTGTACAACCTTGTACACACTTGTACAACCTTGTACACACTTGTACAACCTTGTACACACTTGTACAACCTTGTACACACTTGTACAACCTTGTACACACTTGTACAACCTTGTACACAATTGTACAACCTTGTACAAACTTGTACACACTTGTACAACCTTGTACAAACTTGTGCACCCTTGTACACTTTTGTACACCCTTGTGTACATTTGTACAACCTTGTACAAACTTGTACACACTTGTACAAACTTGTACACACTTGTACAAACTTGTACACCCTTGTACACACTTGTACAACCTTGTACACACTTGTAAAACCTTGTACAACCATGTACACACTTGTACAACTTTGTACACACTTGTACAACCTTGTACACACTTGTACACCTTTGTACACACTTGTACAACCTTGTACACTATGGTACAACCTTGTACACACTTGTACAACCTTGTTACAACCTTTTACAAACTTGTACACACTTGTACAAACTTGTACATTCTTTTGTACACCCTTGTAAACACTTGTACAACCTTGTACAAACCTGTACACCCTTGTACACACTTGTATACATTTGTACAACCTTGTACAAACTTGTACACACTTGTACAAACTTGTACACACTTGTACAAACTTGTACACCCTTGTACACACTTGTACAACCTTGTACACACTTGTACAACCTTGTACACAATTGTACAACCTTGTACAACCTTGTACACCTTTGTACACACTTGTACAACCTTGTACACACTTGTACAACCTTGTACACACTTGTACAACCTTGTACACACTTGTACAACCTTGTACACACTTGTACAAACTTGTACATTCTTGTACATACTTGTACACCCTTGTAAACACTTGTACAGACTTGTACAAACCTGTACACCCTTGTACACACTTGTACAAGCTTGTACACACTTGTACAAGCTTGTACACACTTGTACACCCTTGTACAAACTTGTGCACCCTTGTACACTTTTGTACACCCTTGTATACATTTGTACAACCTTGTACAAACTTGTACACACTTGTACAAACTTGTACACACTTGTACAAACTTGTACACACTTGTACAAACTTGTACACCCTTGTACTCACTTGTACAACCTTGTACACACTTGTACAACCTTGTACACACTTGTACAACCTTGTACACACTTGTACAACCTTGTACACAATTGTACAACCTTGTACAACCTTGTACACACTTGTACAACCTTGTACACACTTGTACAACCTTGTACACACTTGTACAACCTTGTACACAACTTTACACCTTTGTACACACTTGTACAACCTTTTCCACACTTGTACAAACTTGTACACCCTTGTACACACTTGTACAACCTTGTACACACTTGTACAACCTTGTACACAATTGTACAACCTTGTACAACCTTGTACACCTTTGTACACACTTGTACAACCTTGTACACACTTGTACAACCTTGTAAAAACTTGTACAACCTTGTACACACTTGTACACCCTTGTACACACTTGTACAACCTTGTACACACTTGTACAACCTTGTACACACTTGTACAACCTTGTACACACTTGTACAACCTTGTAAAAACTTGTACAAGCTTGTACACGATTGTACACCCTTGTACACACTTGTGCACCCTTGTACACACTTGTACAACCTTGTACACACTTGTACAACCTTGTACACACTTGTACAACCATGTACACACTTGTACAACCTTGTACACACTTGTACAACCTTGTACACACTTGTACAACCTTGTACACACTTGTACAACCTTGTACACACTTGTACAACCTTGTACACACTTGTACAACCTTGTACACACTTGTACAACCTTGTACACACTTGTACAAGCTTTTACACACTTGTACAACCTTGTACACACTTGTGCACCCTTGTACAAACTTGTACTTACTTGTACAACCTTGTACAAACTTGTACACACTTGTACAAACTTTTACATCCTTGTACACATTTGTACACCCTTGTACACACTTGTACAACCTTGTACAAACCTGTACACCCTTGAACACACTTGTACAAGTTTGTACACGATTGTACACCCTTGTACACACTTGTGCACCCTTGTACACACTTGTACACCCTTGTACACACTTGTACAACCTTTTACAAACTTGTACACACTTGTACAAACTTGTACATTCTTGTACATACTTGTACACCCTTGTAAACACTTGTACAAACTTGTACAAACCTGTACACCCTTGTACACACTTGTACAAGCTTGTACACACTTGTACAAGCTTGTACACACTTGTACACCCTTGTACAAACTTGTGCACCCTTGTTTACTTTTGTACACCCTTGTATACATTTGTACAACCTTGTACAAACTTGAACACAATTGTACAAACTTGTACACACTTGTACAAACTTGTACACCCTTGTACACACTTGTACAACCTTGTACACACTTGTACAACCTTGTACAAACCTGTACACCCTTGTACACACTTGTACAAGATTGTACACGATTGTACACCCTTGTACACACTTGTGCACCCTTGTACACACTTGTACACCCTTGTACACACTTGTATAACCTTTTACAAACTTGTACACACTTGTACAAACTTTTACATTCTTGTACATACTTGTACACCCTTGTAAACACTTGTACAACCTTGTACAAACCTGTACACCCTTGTACACTTTTGTACACCCTTGTATACATTTGTACAACCTTGTACAAACTTGTACACACTTGTACAAACTTGTACACACTTGTACAAACTTGTACACCCTTGTACACACTTGTACAACCTTGTACACACTTGTACAACCTTGTACACAATTGTACAACCTTGTAAAACCTTGTACACCTTTGTACACACTTGTACAACCTTGTACACACTTGTACAACCTTGTACACACTTGTACAACCTTGTACACACTTGTACAACCTTGTACACACTTGTACAACCTTGTACACACTTGTACAACCTTGTACACACTTGTACAAACTTGTACATTCTTGTACATATTTGTACACCCTTGTAAACACTTGTACAACCTTGTACAAACCTGTACACCCTTGTACACACTTGTACAAGCTTGTACACACTTGTACATGCTTGTACACACTTGTACACACTTGTACAACCTTTTACAAACTTGTACACACTTGTACAAACTTGTACATTCTTGTGCATACTTGTACACCCTTGTAAACACTTGTACAAGCTTGTACACACTTGTACAAGCTTGTACACACTTGTACACCCTTGTTCAAACTTGTGCACCCTTGTACACTTTTGTACACCCTTGTATACATTTGTACAACCTTGTACAAACTTGTACACAATTGTACAAACTTGTACACACTTGTACAAACTTGTACACCCTTGTACACACTCGTACAACCTTGTACACACTTGTACAACCTTGTACACACCTGTACACCCTTGTACACACTTGTACAACCTTGTACACACTTGTACAAGCTTGTACACACTTGTACAACCTTGTACACACTTGTACAACCTTTTACACAATTGTAAAACCTTGTACACACTTGTACATTCTTGTACAAACTTGTACTTACTTGTACAACCTTGTACAAACTTGAACACACTTGTACAAACTTTTACATCCTTGTACACATTTGTACACCCTTGTACACACTTGTACAACCTTGTACAAACCTGTACACCCTTGTACACGATTGTACAAGCTTGTACAAGATTGTACACCCTTGTACACACTTGTGCACCCTTGTACACACTTGTACACCCTTGTACACACTTGTACAACCTTTTACAAACTTGTACACACTTGTACAAACTTGTACATTCTTGTGCATACTTGTACACCCTTGTAAACACTTGTACAAGCTTGTACACACTTGTACAAGCTTGTACACACTTGTACACCCTTGTTCAAACTTGTGCACCCTTGTACACACTTGTACACCCTTGTACACACTTGTACAACCTTTTACAAACTTGTACACACTTGTACAAACTTGTACATTCTTGTACATACTTGTACACCCTTGTAAACACTTGTACAACCTTGTACAAACCTGTACACCCTTGTACACACTTGTACAAGCTTGTACACACTTGTACACCCTTGTACAAACTTGTGCACCCTTGTACACTTTTGTACACCCTTGTATACATTTGTACAACCTTGTACAAACTTGTGCACACTTGTACAAACTTGTACACACTTGTACAAACTTGTACACCCTTGTACACACTTGTACAACCTTGTACACACTTGTACAACCTTGTACACAATTGTACAACCTTGTACAACCTTGTACACACTTGTACAACCTTGTACACACTTGTACAACCTTGTACACACTTGTACAACCTTGTACACACTTGTACACCTTATTAAGGTTGTACAAATGTATACAAGGGTGTACAAAAGTGTACAAGGGTGCACAAGTTTGTACAAGGGTGTACAAGTGTGTACAAGGGTGTACAGGTTTGTACAAGGTTGTACAAGTGTTTACAAGGGTGTACAAAAGAATTTACAAGTTTGTACAAGTGTGTACAAGTTTGTAAAAGGTTGTAACAAGGTTGTACAAGTGTGTACAAGGTTGTACCATAGTGTACAAGGTTGTACAAGTGTGTACAAAGGTGTACAAGTGTGTACAAGGTTGTACAAGTGTGTACAAAGTTGTACAAGTGTGTACATGGTTGTACAAGGTTTTACAATTGTGTACAAGGTTGTACAAGTGTGTACAAGGTTGTACAAGTGTGTACAAGGGTGTACAAGTTTGTACAAGTGTGTACAAGTTTGTACAAGTGTGTACAAGTTTGTACAAGGTTGTACAAATGTACACAAGGGTGTACAAAAGTGTACAAGGGTGCACAAGTTTGTACAAGGTTGTACAAGTGTGTACAAGTTTGTACAAGGTTGTACAATTGTGTACAAGGTTGTACAAGTGTGTACAAGGTTGTACAAGTGTGTACAAGGTTGTACAAGTGTGTACAAGGTTGTACAAGTGTGTACAAGGTTGTACAAGTGTGTACAAGGTTGTACAAGTGTGTACAAGGTTGTACAAGTGTGTACAAGGTTGTACAAGTGTGTACAAGGGTGCACAAGTGTGTACAAGGGTGTACAATCGTGTACAAGCTTGTACAATCGTGTACAAGCTTGTACAAGTGTGTACAAGGGTTTACAGGTTTGTACAAGGTTGTACAAGTGTGTACAAGGGTGTACAAATGTGTACAAGGATGTAAAAGTTTGTACAAGTGTGTACAAGTTTGTACAAGGTTGTACAAGTGTGTACAATGTTTTACAATTGTGTACAAGGTTGTACAAGTGTGTACAAGGTTGTACAGGTTTGTACAAGGTTGTACAAGTGTTTACAAGGGAGTACAAGTATGTACAAGAATGTACAAGTTTGTACAAGTGTGTACAAGTGTGTACAAGGTTGTACAAGTGTGTACAAGGTTGTACAAGTGTGTACAAGGTTGTACAAGTGTGTACAAGGTTGAACAAGTGTGTACAAAGGTGTACAAGTGTGTACAAGGTTGTACAAGTGTGTACAAGGTTGTACAAGTGTGTACAAGGTTGTACAAGTGTGTACAAGGTTGTACAAGGTTGTACAATTGTGTACAAGGTTGTACAAGTGTGTACAAGGTTGTACAAGTGTGTACAAGGGTGTACAAGTTTGTACAAGTGTGTACAAGTTTGTACAAGTGTGCACAAGTTTGTACAAGGTTGTACAAATGTATACAAGGGTGTACAAAAGTGTACAAGGGTGCACAAGTTTGTACAAGGGTGTACAAGTGTGTACAAGCTTGTACAAGTGTGTACAAGGGTGTACAGGTTTGTACAAGGTTGTACAAGTGTTTACAAGGGTGTACAAGTATGTACAAGAATGTACAAGTTTGTACAAGTGTGTACAAGTTTGTAAAAGGTTGTACAAGTGTGTACAAGGGTGTACAAGTGTGTACAAGGGTGCACAAGTTTGAACAAGGGTGTACAAGTGTGTACAAGCTTGTACAAGTGTGTACAAGCTTGTACAAGTGTTTACAAGGGTGTACAAGTATGCACAAGAATGTACAAGTTTGTACAAGTGTGTACAAGTTTGTAAAAGGTTGTACAAGTGTGTACAAGGGTGTACAAGTGTGTACAAGGGTGCACAAGTGTGTACAAGGGTGTACAATCTTGTACAAGCTTGTACAATCGTGTACAAGGGTGTACAGGTTTGTACAAGGTTGTACAAGTGTGTACAAGGGTGTACAAATGTGTACAAGGATGTAAAAGTTTGTACAAGTGTGTTCAAGTTTGTACAAGGTTGTACAAGTAAGTACAAGTTTGTACAAGAATGTACAAGTGTGTACAAGGTTTTACAATTGTGTAAAAGGTTGTACAAGTGTGTACAAGGTTGTACAAGTGTGTACAAGCTTGTACAAGTGTGTACAAGGTTGTACAAGTGTGTACAAGGGTGTACAGGTGTGTACAAGGTTGTACAAGTGTGTACAAGGTTGTACGAGTGTGTACAAGGGTGTACAAGTTTGTACAAGTGTGTACAAGTTTGTACAATTGTGTACAAGTTTGTACAAGGTTGTACAAATGTATACAAGGGTGTACAAAAGTGTACAAGGGTGCACAAGTTTGAACAAGGGTGTACAAGTGTGTACAAGCTTGTACAAGTGTGTACAAGCTTGTACAAGTGTTTACAAGGGTGTACAAGTATGCACAAGAATGTACAAGTTTGTACAAGTGTGTACAAGTTTGTAAAAGGTTGTACAAGTGTGTACAAGTGTGTACAAGCATGTACAAGTGTGTACAAGCTTGTACAAGTGTGTACAAGGGTGTACAGGTTTGTACAAGGTTGTACAAGTGTTTACAAGGGTGTACAAATATGTACAAGAATGTACAAGTTTGTACAAGTGTGTACAAGGTTGTACAAGTGTGTACAAGGTTGTACAAGTGTGTACAAGGTTGTACAAGTGTGTACAAGGTTGTACAAGTGTGTACAAGGTTGTACAAGTGTGTACAAGGTTGTACAAGTGTGTACAAAGGTGTACAAGGTTTTACAAGGTTGTACAATTGTGTACAAGGTTGTACAAGTGTGTACAAGGTTGTACAAGTGTGTACAAGGGTGTACAAGTTTGTACAAGTGTGTACAAGTTTGTACAAGTGTGTACAAGTTTGTACAAGGTTGTACAAATGTATACAAGGGTGTACAAAAGTGTACAAGGGTGTACAGGTTTGTACAAGGTTGTACAAGTGTTTACAAGGGTGTACAAGTATGTACAAGAATGTAAAAGTTTGTACAAGTGTGTACAAGTTTGTAAAAGGTTATACAAGTGTGTACAAGGGTGTACAAGTGTGTACAAGGGTGCACAAGTTTGTACAAGGGTGTACAATCGTGTACAATCTTGTACAAGTGTGTACAAGGGTGTACAGGTTTGTACAAGGTTGTACAAGTGTGTACAAGGTTGTACAAGTGTATACAAGGGTGTACAAGTTTGTACAAGTGTGTACAAGTTTGTACAAGGTTGTACAAATGTATACAAGGGTGTACAAAAGTAAACAAGGGTGCACAAGTTTGTACAAGGGTGTACAAGTGTGTACAAGCTTGTACAAGTGTGTACAAGCTTGTACAAGTGTGTACAAGCTTGTACAAGTGTGTACAAGGGTGTACAGGTTTGTACAAGTTTGTACAAGTGTTTACAAGGGTGTACAAGTATGTACAAGAATGTACAAGTTTGTACAAGTGTGTACAAGTTTGTAAAAGGTTGTACAAGTGTGTACAAGGGTGTACAAGTGTGTACAAGGGTGCACAAGTGTGTACAAGGGTGTACAATCGTGTACAAACTTGTACAAGTGTGTTCAAGGGTGTACAGGTTTGTACAAGGTTGTACAAGTGTGTACAAGGGTGTACAAATGTGTACAAGGATGTAAAAGTTTGTACAAGTGTGTACAAGTTTGTACAAGGTTGTACAAGTAAGTACAAGTTTGTACAAGGGTGCACAAGTGTGTACAAGGTTGTACAAGTGTGTACAAGCTTGTACAAGTGTGTACAAGGTTGTACAAGTGTGTACAAGGTTGTACAAGTGTGTACAAGGTTGTACAAGTGTGTACAAGGTTGTACAAGTGTGTACAAGGTTGTACAAGTGTGTACAAGGTTGTACAAGTGTGTACAAGGTTGTACAAGTGTGTACATGGTTGTACAAGTGTGTACAAGGTTGTACAAGTGTGTACAAGGTTGTACAAGTGTGTACAAGGGTGCACAAGTGTGTACAAGGGTGTACAATCGTGTACAAGCTTGTACAAGTTTTTACAAGGTTGTACAAGTGTGTACAAGGTTGTACAAGTGTGTACAAGGTTGTACAAGTGTGTACAAGGTTGTACAAGTGTGTACAAGGGTGTACAAGTGTGTACAAGGTTGTACAAGTTTTTACAAGGTTGTACAAGTGTGTACAAGGTTGTACAAGTGTGTACAAAGGTGTACAAGGTTGTACAAGGTTGTACAATTGTGTACAAGGTTGTACAAGTGTGTACAAGGTTGTACAAGTGTGTACAAGGGTGTACAAGTTTGTACAAGTGTGTACAAGTTTGTACAAGTGTGTACAAGTTTGTACAAGGTTGTACAAATGTATACAAGGGTGTACAAAAGTGTACAAGGGTGCACAAGTTTGTACAAGGGTGTACAAGTGTGTACAAGCTTGTACAAGTGTGTACAAGGGTGTACAGGTTTGTACAAGGTTGTACAAGTGTGTACAAGGTTGTACAAGTGTGTACAAGGTTGTACAAGGTTGTACAATTGTGTACAAGGTTGTACAAGGTTGTACAATTGTGTACAAGTGTGTACAAGGTTGTACAAGTGTGTACAAGGGTGTACAAGTTTGTACAAGTGTGTACAAGTTTGTACAATTGTGTACAAGTTTGTACAAGGTTGTACAAATGTATACAAGGGTGTACAAAAGTGTACAAGGGTGCACAAGTTTGTACAAGGGTGTACAAGTGTGTACAAGCTTGTACAAGTGTGTACAAGCTTGTACAAGTGTGTACAA
Organism: Macrosteles quadrilineatus; assembly: GCF_028750875.1. Taxonomy (NCBI): domain Eukaryota; kingdom Metazoa; phylum Arthropoda; class Insecta; order Hemiptera; family Cicadellidae; genus Macrosteles; species Macrosteles quadrilineatus. Next base: position 248,463 of record NW_026542672.1, on the reverse strand, counting down.
GGGTGTACAGGTTTGTACAAGGTTGTACAAGTGTTTACAAGGGTGTACAAGTATGTACAAGAATGTACAAGTTTGTACAAGTGTGTACAAGTTTGTAAAAGGTTGTACAAGTGTGTACAAGGGTGTACAAGTGTGTACAAGGGTGCACAAGTGTGTACAAGCTTGTACAAGTGTGTACAAGGGTGTACAGGTTTGTACAAGGTTGTACAAGTGTGTACAAGGATGTACAAGTATGTACAAGAATGTACAATTTTGTACAAATGTGTACAAGTTTGTAAAAGGTTGTACAAGTGTGTACAAGGGTGTACAAGTGTGTACAAGGTTGTACAAGTGTGTACAAGCTTGTACAAGTGTGTACAAGGGTGTACAAGTGTGTACAAGCTTGTACAAGTGTGTACAAGGGTGTACAAGTGTGTACAAGGTTGTACAAGTTTTTACAAGGTTGTACAAGTGTGTACAAGGTTGTACAAGTGTGTACAAGGTTGTACAAGTGTGTACAAGGTTGTACAAGTGTGTACAAGGTTGTACAAGTGTGTACAAGGTTGTATAAGTGTGTACAAGGTTGAAAAAGTGTGTACAAGTGTGTACAAGGTTGTACAAGTGTGGACAAGGTTGTACAAGTGTGTACAAAGGTGTACAATTGTGTACAAGGTTGTACAAGTGTGTACAAGGTTGTACAAGTGTGTACAAGGTTGTACAAGTGTGTACAAGGTTGTACAAGGTTACAATTGTGTACAAGGTTGTACAAGTGTGTACAAGGTTGTACAAGTGTGTACAAGGTTGTACAAGTGAGTACAAGGGTGTACAAGTTTGTACAAGTGTGTACAAGTTTGTACAAGTGTGTACAAGTTTGTACAAGGTTGTACAAATGTATACAAGGGTGTACAAAAGTGTACAAGGGTGCACAAGTTTGTACAAGGGTGTACAGGTGTGTACAAGCTTGTACAAGTGTGTACAAGCTTGTACAAGTGTGTACAAGCTTGTACAAGTGTGTACAAGCTTGTACAAGTGTGTACAAGGGTGTACAGGTTTGTACAAGGTTGTACAAGTGTTTACAAGGGTGTACAAGTATGTACAAGAATGTACAAGTTTGTACAAGTGTGTACAAGTGTGTACAAGGTTGTACAAGTGTGTACAAGGTTGTACAAGTGTGTACAAGGTTGTACAAGTGTGTACAAGGTTGTACAAGTGTGTACAAAGGTGTACAAGGTTGTACAAGGTTGTACAATTGTGTACAAGGTTGTACAAGTGTGTACAAGGTTGTACAAGTGTGTACAAGGGTGTACAAGTTTGTACAAGTGTGTACAAGTTTGTACAAGTGTGTACAAGTTTGTACAAGGTTGTACAAATGTATACAAGGGTGTACAAAAGTGTACAAGGGTGCACAAGTTTGTACAAGGGTGTACAAGTGTGTACAAGCTTGTACAAGTGTGTACAAGGGTGTACAGGTTTGTACAAGGTTGTACAAGTGTTTACAAGGGTGTACAAGTATGTACAAGAATGTAAAAGTTTGTACAAGTGTGTACAAGTTTGTAAAAGGTTGTACAAGTGTGTACAAGGGTGTACAAGTGTGTACAAGGGTGCACAAGTGTGTACAAGGGTGTACAATCGTGTACAATCTTGTACAAGTGTGTACAAGGGTGTACAGGTTTGTACAAGGTTTTACAAGTGTGTACAAGGTTGTACAAGTGTGTACAAGGGTGTACAAGTTTGTACAAGTGTGTACAATTTTGTACAATTGTGTACAAGTTTGTACAAGGTTGTACAAATGTATACAAGGGTGTACAAAAGTAAACAAGGGTGCACAAGTTTGTACAAGGGTGTACAAGTGTGTACAAGCTTGTAAAAGTGTGTACAAGCTTGTACAAGTGTGTACAAGGGTGTACAGGTTTGTACAAGTTTGTACAAGTGTTTACAAGGGTGTACAAGTATGTACAAGAATGTACAAGTTTGTACAAGTGTGTACAAGTTTGTAAAAGGTTGTACAAGTGTGTACAAGGGTGTACAAGTGTGTACAAGGGTGTACAAATGTGTACAAGGATGTAAAAGTTTGTACAAGTGTGTACAAGTTTGTACAAGGTCGTACAAGTAAGTACAAGTTTGTACAAGGGTGCACAAGTGTGTACAAGGTTGTACAAGTGTGTACAAGCTTGTACAAGTGTGTACAAGGTTGTACAAGTGTGTACAAGGTTGTACAAGTGTGTACAAGGTTGTACAAGTGTGTACAAGGTTGTACAAGTGTGTACAAGGTTGTACAAGTGTGTACAAGGTTGTACAAGTGTGTACATGGTTGTACAAGTGTGTACAAGGTTGTACAAGTGTGTACAAGGTTGTACAAGTGTGTACAAGGGTGCACAAGTGTGTACAAGGGTGTACAATCGTGTACAAGCTTGTACAAGTTTTTACAAGGTTGTACAAGTGTGTACAAGGTTGTAAAAGTGTGTACAAGGTTGTACAAGTGTGTACAAGGTTGTACAAGTGTGTACAAGGTTGTACAAGTGTGTACAAGGTTGTATAAGTGTGTACAAAGGTGTACAAGTGTGTACAAGGTTGTACAAGTGTGTACAAGGTTGTACAAGTGTGTACATGGTTGTACAAGGTTGTACAATTGTGTACAAGGTTGTACAAGTGTGTACAAGGTTGTACAATGTGTACAAGTTGTACAAGTTTGTACAAGTGTGTACAAGTTTGTACAAGTGTGTACAAGTTTGTACAAGGTTGTACAAATGTATACAAGGGTGTACAAAAGTGTACAAGGGTGCACAAGTTTGTACAAGGGTGTACAAGTGTGTACAAGCTTGTACAAGTGTGTACAAGCTTGTACAAGTGTGTACAAGGGTGTACAGGTTTGTACAAGGTTGTACAAGTGTTTACAAGGGTGTACAAAAGAATGTACAAGTTTGTACAAGTGTGTACAAGTTTGTAAAAGGTTGTACAAGTGTGTACAAGGTTGTACAAGTGTGTACAAGGTTGTACCATAGTGTACAAGGTTGTACAAGTGTGTACAAAGGTGTACAAGTGTGTACAAGGTTGTACAAGTGTGTACAAAGTTGTACAAGTGTGTACATGGTTGTACAAGGTTTTACAATTGTGTACAAGGTTGTACATGTGTGTACAAGGTTGTACAAGTGTGTACAAGGGTGTACAAGTTTGTACAAGTGTGTACAAGTTTGTACAAGTGTGTACAAGTTTGTACAAGGTTGTACAAATGTACACAAGGGTGTACAAAAGTGTACAAGGGTGCACAAGTTTGTACAAGGTTGTACAAGTGTGTACAAGTTTGTACAAGGTTTTACAAGTGTGTACAAGTTTGTACAAGGTTGTACAAACGTGTACAATTGTGTACAAGGTTGTACAAGTGTGTACAAGGTTTTACAAGTGTGTACAAGGTTGTACAAGTGTGTACAAGGTTGTACAAGTGTGTACAAGGTTGTACAAGTGTGTACAAGGTTGTACAAGTGTGTACAAGGTTGTACAAGTGTGTACAAGGTTGAACAAGTGTGTACAAGGGTGTACAGGTTTGTACAAGGTTGTACAAGTGTTTACAAGGGTGTACAAGTATGTACAAGAATGTACAAGTTTGTACAAGTGTGTACAAGTTTGTAAAAGGTTGTACAAGTGTGTACAAGGGTGTACAAGTGTGTACAAGGGTGCAAAAGTGTGTACAAGCTTGTACAAGTGTGTACAAGGGTGTACAGGTTTGTACAAGGTTGTACAAGTGTGTACAAGGATGTACAAGTATGTACAAGAATGTACAATTTTGTACAAGTGTGTACAAGTTTGTAAAAGGTTGTACAAGTGTGTACAAGGGTGTACAAGTGTGTACAAGGTTGTACAAGTGTGTACAAGCTTGTACAAGTGTGTACAAGGGTGTACAAGTGTGTACAAGCTTGTACAAGTGTGTACAAGGGTGTACAAGTGTGTACAAGGTTGTACAAGTTTTTACAAGGTTGTACAAGTGTGTACAAGGTTGTACAAGTGTGTACAAGGTTGTACAAGTGTGTACAAGGTTGTACAAGTGTGTACAAGGTTGTACAAGTGTGTACAAGGTTGTATAAGTGTGTACAAGGTTGAAAAAGTGTGTACAAGGTTGTACAAGTGTGTACAAGGTTGTACAAGTGTGGACAAGGTTGTACAAGTGTGTACAAAGGTGTAAAGTTGTGTACAAGGTTGTACAAGTGTGTACAAGGTTGTACAAGTGTGTACAAGGTTGTACAAGTGTGTACAAGGTTGTACAAGGTTGTACAATTGTGTACAAGGTTGTACAAGTGTGTACAAGGTTGTACAAGTGTGTACAAGGTTGTACAAGTGTGTACAAGGTTGTACAAGTGAGTACAAGGGTGTACAAGTTTGTACAAGTGTGTACAAGTTTGTACAAGTGTGTACAAGTTTGTACAAGTGTGTACAAGTTTGTACAAGGTTGTACAAATGTATACAAGGGTGTACAAAAGTGTACAAGGGTGCACAAGTTTGTACAAGGGTGTACAAGTGTGTACAAGCTTGTACAAGTGTGTACAAGCTTGTACAAGTGTGTACAAGGGTGTACAGGTTTGTACAAGTCTGTACAAGTGTTTACAAGGGTGTACAAGTATGTACAAGAATGTACAAGTTTGTACAAGTGTGTACAAGGTTGTACAAGTGTGTACAAGGTTGTACAAGTGTGTACAAGGTTGTACAAGTGTGTACAAGGTTGTACAAGTGTGTACAAAGGTGTACAAGGTTGTACAAGGTTGTACAATTGTGTACAAGGTTGTACAAGTGTGTACAAGGTTGTACAAGTGTGTACAAGGGTGTACAAGTTTGTACAAGTGTGTACAAGTTTGTACAAGTGTGTACAAGTTTGTACAAGGTTGTACAAATGTATACAAGGGTGTACAAAAGTGTACAAGGGTGCACAAGTTTGTACAAGGGTGTACAAGTGTGTACAAGCTTGTACAAGTGTGTACAAGGGTGTACAGGTTTGTACAAGGTTGTACAAGTGTTTACAAGGGTGTACAAGTATGTACAAGAATGTAAAAGTTTGTACAAGTGTGTACAAGTTTGTAAAAGGTTATACAAGTGTGTACAAGGGTGTACAAGTGTGTACAAGGGTGCACAAGTGTGTACAAGGGTGTACAATCGTGTACAAGCTTGTACAAGTTTTTACAAGGTTGTACAAGTGTGTACAAGGTTGTACAAGTGTGTACAAGGTTGTACAAGTGTGTACAAGGTTGTACAAGTGTGTACAAGGTTGTACAAGTGTGTACAAGGTTGTACCAGTGTGTACAAGGTTGTATAAGTGTGTACAAAGGTGTACAAGTGTGTACAAGGTTGTACAAGTGTGTACAAGGTTGTACAAGTGTGTACATGGTTGTACAAGGTTGTACAATTGTGTACAAGGTTGTACAAGTGTGTACAAGGTTGTACAATGTGTACAAGGGTGTACAAGTTTGTACAAGTGTGTACAAGTTTGTACAAGTGTGTACAAGTTTGTACAAGGTTGTACAAATGTATACAAGGGTGTACAAAAGTGTACAAGGGTGCACAAGTTTGTACAAGGGTGTACAAGTGTGTACAAGCTTGTACAAGTGTGTACAAGCTTGTACAAGTGTGTACAAGGGTGTACAGGTTTGTACAAGGTTGTACAAGTGTTTACAAGGGTGTACAAAAGAATGTACAAGTTTGTACAAGTGTGTACAAGTTTGTAAAAGGTTGTACAAGTGTGTACAAGGTTGTACAAGTGTGTACAAGGTTGTACCATAGTGTACAAGGTTGTACAAGTGTGTACAAAGGTGTACAAGTGTGTACAAGGTTGTACAAGTGTGTACAAAGTTGTACAAGTGTGTACATGGTTGTACAAGGTTTTACAATTGTGTACAAGGTTGTACAAGTGTGTACAAGGTTGTACAAGTGTGTACAAGGGTGTACAAGTTTGTACAAGTGTGTACAAGTTTGTACAAGTGTGTACAAGTTTGTACAAGGTTGTACAAATGTACACAAGGGTGTACAAAAGTGTACAAGGGTGCACAAGTTTGTACAAGGTTGTACAAGTGTGTACAAGTTTGTACAAGGTTGTACAATTGTGTACAAGGTTGTACAAGTGTGTACAAGGTTGTACAAGTGTGTACAAGGTTGTACAAGTGTGTACAAGGTTGTACAAGTGTGTACAAGGTTGTACAAGTGTGTACAAGGTTGTACAAGTGTGTACAAGGTTGTACAAGTGTGTACAAGGTTGTACAAGTGTGTACAAGGGTGCACAAGTGTGTACAAGGGTGTACAATCGTGTACAAGCTTGTACAATCGTGTACAAGCTTGTACAAGTGTGTACAAGGGTTTACAGGTTTGTACAAGGTTGTACAAGTGTGTACAAGGGTGTACAAATGTGTACAAGGATGTAAAAGTTTGTACAAGTGTGTACAAGTTTGTACAAGGTTGTACAAGTGTGTACAATGTTTTACAATTGTGTACAAGGTTGTACAAGTGTGTACAAGGTTGTACAGGTTTGTACAAGGTTGTACAAGTGTTTACAAGGGAGTACAAGTATGTACAAGAATGTACAAGTTTGTACAAGTGTGTACAAGTGTGTACAAGGTTGTACAAGTGTGTACAAGGTTGTACAAGTGTGTACAAGGTTGTACAAGTGTGTACAAGGTTGAACAAGTGTGTACAAAGGTGTACAAGTGTGTACAAGGTTGTACAAGTGTGTACAAGGTTGTACAAGTGTGTACAAGGTTGTACAAGTGTGTACAAGGTTGTACAAGGTTGTACAATTGTGTACAAGGTTGTACAAGTGTGTACAAGGTTGTACAAGTGTGTACAAGGGTGTACAAGTTTGTACAAGTGTGTACAAGTTTGTACAAGTGTGCACAAGTTTGTACAAGGTTGTACAAATGTATACAAGGGTGTACAAAAGTGTACAAGGGTGCACAAGTTTGTACAAGGGTGTACAAGTGTGTACAAGCTTGTACAAGTGTGTACAAGGGTGTACAGGTTTGTACAAGGTTGTACAAGTGTTTACAAGGGTGTACAAGTATGTACAAGAATGTACAAGTTTGTACAAGTGTGTACAAGTTTGTAAAAGGTTGTACAAGTGTGTACAAGGGTGTACAAGTGTGTACAAGGGTGCACAAGTTTGAACAAGGGTGTACAAGTGTGTACAAGCTTGTACAAGTGTGTACAAGCTTGTACAAGTGTTTACAAGGGTGTACAAGTATGCACAAGAATGTACAAGTTTGTACAAGTGTGTACAAGTTTGTAAAAGGTTGTACAAGTGTGTACAAGGGTGTACAAGTGTGTACAAGGGTGCACAAGTGTGTACAAGGGTGTACAATCTTGTACAAGCTTGTACAATCGTGTACAAGGGTGTACAGGTTTGTACAAGGTTGTACAAGTGTGTACAAGGGTGTACAAATGTGTACAAGGATGTAAAAGTTTGTACAAGTGTGTTCAAGTTTGTACAAGGTTGTACAAGTAAGTACAAGTTTGTACAAGAATGTACAAGTGTGTACAAGGTTTTACAATTGTGTAAAAGGTTGTACAAGTGTGTACAAGGTTGTACAAGTGTGTACAAGCTTGTACAAGTGTGTACAAGGTTGTACAAGTGTGTACAAGGGTGTACAGGTGTGTACAAGGTTGTACAAGTGTGTACAAGGTTGTACGAGTGTGTACAAGGGTGTACAAGTTTGTACAAGTGTGTACAAGTTTGTACAATTGTGTACAAGTTTGTACAAGGTTGTACAAATGTATACAAGGGTGTACAAAAGTGTACAAGGGTGCACAAGTTTGAACAAGGGTGTACAAGTGTGTACAAGCTTGTACAAGTGTGTACAAGCTTGTACAAGTGTTTACAAGGGTGTACAAGTATGCACAAGAATGTACAAGTTTGTACAAGTGTGTACAAGTTTGTAAAAGGTTGTACAAGTGTGTACAAGTGTGTACAATCATGTACAAGTGTGTACAAGCTTGTACAAGTGTGTACAAGGGTGTACAGGTTTGTACAAGGTTGTACAAGTGTTTACAAGGGTGTACAAATATGTACAAGAATGTACAAGTTTGTACAAGTGTGTACAAGGTTGTACAAGTGTGTACAAGGTTGTACAAGTGTGTACAAGGTTGTACAAGTGTGTACAAGGTTGTACAAGTGTGTACAAGGTTGTACAAGTGTGTACAAGGTTGTACAAGTGTGTACAAAGGTGTACAAGGTTTTACAAGGTTGTACAATTGTGTACAAGGTTGTACAAGTGTGTACAAGGTTGTACAAGTGTGTACAAGGGTGTACAAGTTTGTACAAGTGTGTACAAGTTTGTACAAGTGTGTACAAGTTTGTACAAGGTTGTACAAATGTATACAAGGGTGTACAAAAGTGTACAAGGGTGTACAGGTTTGTACAAGGTTGTACAAGTGTTAACAAGGGTGTACAAGTATGTACAAGAATGTAAAAGTTTGTACAAGTGTGTACAAGTTTGTAAAAGGTTATACAAGTGTGTACAAGGGTGTACAAGTGTGTACAAGGGTGCACAAGTGTGTACAAGGGTGTACAATCGTGTACAATCTTGTACAAGTGTGTACAAGGGTGTACAGGTTTGTACAAGGTTGTACAAGTGTGTACAAGGTTGTACAAGTGTGTACAAGGGTGTACAAGTTTGTACAAGTGTGTACAAGTTTGTACAATTGTGTTCAAGTTTGTACAAGGTTGTACAAATGTATACAAGGGTGTACAAAAGTAAACAAGGGTGCACAAGTTTGTACAAGGGTGTACAAGTGTGTACAAGCTTGTACAAGTGTGTACAAGCTTGTACAAGTGTGTACAAGGGTGTACAGGTTTGTACAAGTTTGTACAAGTGTTTACAAGGGTGTACAAGTATGTACAAGAATGTACAAGTTTGTACAAGTGTGTACAAGTTTGTAAAAGGTTGTACAAGTGTGTACAAGGGTGTACAAGTGTGTACAAGGGTGCACAAGTGTGTACAAGGGTGTACAATCGTGTACAAACTTGTACAAGTGTGTTCAAGGGTGTACAGGTTTGTACAAGGTTGTACAAGTGTGTACAAGGGTGTACAAATGTGTACAAGGATGTAAAAGTTTGTACAAGTGTGTACAAGTTTGTACAAGGTTGTACAAGTAAGTACAAGTTTGTACAAGGGTGCACAAGTGTGTACAAGGTTGTACAAGTGTGTACAAGCTTGTACAAGTGTGTACAAGGTTGTACAAGTGTGTACAAGGTTGTACAAGTGTGTACAAGGTTGTACAATTGTGTACAAGGTTGTACAAGTGTGTACAAGGTTGTACAAGTGTGTACAAGGTTGTACAAGTGTGTACAAGGTTGTACAAGTGTGTACAAGGTTGTACAAGTGTGTACATGGTTGTACAAGTGTGTACAAGGTTGTACAAGTGTGTACAAGGTTGTACAAGTGTGTACAAGGGTGCACAAGTGTGTACAAGGGTGTACAATCGTGTACAAGCTTGTACAAGTTTTTACAAGGTTGTACAAGTGTGTACAAGGTTGTACAAGTGTGTACAAGGTTGTACAAGTGTGTACAAGGTTGTACAAGTGTGTACAAGGTTGTACAAGTGTGTACAAGGTTGTACAAGTGTGTACAAGGTTGTATAAGTGTGTACAAAGGTGTACAAGTGTGTACAAGGTTGTACAAGTGTGTACAAGGTTGTACAAGTGTGTACATGGTTGTACAAGGTTGTACAATTGTGTACAAGGTTGTACAAGTGTGTACAAGGTTGTACAATGTGTACAAGGGTGTACAAGTTTGTACAAGTGTGTACAAGTTTGTACAAGTGTGTACAAGTTTGTACAAGGTTGTACAAATGTATACAAGGGTGTACAAAAGTGTACAAGGGTGCACAAGTGTGTACAAGGGTGTACAAGTGTGTACAAGCTTGTACAAGTGTGTACAAGCTTGTACAAGTGTGTACAAGGGTGTACAGGTTTGTACAAGGTTGTACAAGTGTTTACAAGGGTGTACAAAAGAATGTACAAGTTTGTACAAGTGTGTACAAGTTTGTAAAAGGTTGTACAAGTGTGTACAAGGTTGTACAAGTGTGTACAAGGTTGTATTATAGTGTACAAGGTTGTACAAGTGTGTACAAAGGTGTACAAGTGTGTACAAGGTTGTACAAGTGTGTACAAAGTTGTACAAGTGTGTACATGGTTGTACAAGGTTTTACAATTGTGTACAAGGTTGTACAAGTGTGTACAAGGTTGTACAAGTGTGTACAAGGATGTACAAGTTTGTACAAGTGTGTACAAGTTTGTACAAGTGTGTACAAGTTTGTACAAGGTTGTACAAATGTACACAAGGGTGTACAAAAGTGTACAAGGGTGCACAAGTTTGTACAAGGTTGTACAAGTGTGTACAAGTTTGTACAAGGTTGTACAAGTGTGTACAAGTTTGTACAAGGTTGTACAAACGTGTACAATTGTGTACAAGGTTGTACAAGTGTGTACAAGGTTGTACAAGTGTGTACAAGGTTGTACAAGTGTGTACAAGGTTGTACAAGTGTGTACAAGGTTGTACAAGTGTGTACAAGGTTGTACAAGTGTGTACAAGGTTGTACAAGTGTGTACAAGGTTGTACAAGTGTGTACAAGGTTGTACAAGTGTGTACAAGGGTGCACAAGTGTGTACAAGGGTGTACAATCGTGTACAAGCTTGTACAATCGTGTACAAGCTTGTACAAGTGTGTACAAGGGTTTACAGGTTTGTACAAGGTTGTACAAGTGTGTACAAGGGTGTACAAATGTGTACAAGGATGTAAAAGTTTGTACAAGTGTGTACAAGTTTGTACAAGGTTGTACAAGTGTGTACAATGTTTTACAATTGTGTACAAGGTTGTACAAGTGTGTACAAGGTTGTACAGGTTTGTACAAGGTTGTACAAGTGTTTACAAGGGAGTACAAGTATGTACAAGAATGTACAAGTTTGTACAAGTGTGTACAAGTGTGTACAAGGTTGTACAAGTGTGTACAAGGTTGTACAAGTGTGTACAAGGTTGTACAAGTGTGTACAAGGTTGAACAAGTGTGTACAAAGGTGTACAAGTTTGAACATAGGTGTACAAGTGTCTACAAGCTTGTACAAGTGTGTACAAGCTTGTACAAGTGTTTACAAGGGTGTACAAGTATGCACAAGAATGTACAAGTTTGTACAAGTGTGTACAAGTTTGTAAAAGGTTGTACAAGTGTGTACAAGGGTGTACAAGTGTGCACAAGGGTGCACAAGTGTGTACAAGGGTGTACAATCTTGTACAAGCTTGTACAATCGTGAACAAGGGTGTACAGGTTTGTACAAGGTTGTACAAGTGTGTACAAGGGTGTACAAATGTGTACAAGGATGTAAAAGTTTGTACAAGTGTGTACAAGTTTGTACAAGGTTGTACAAGTAAGTACAAGTTTGTACAAGAATGTACAAGTGTGAACAAGGTTTTACAATTGTGTAAAAGGTTGTACAAGTGTGTACAAGGTTGTACAAGTGTGTACAAGCTTGTACAAGTGTGTACAAGGTTGTACAAGTGTGTACAAGGTTGTACAAGTGTGTACAAGGTTGTACAAGTGTGTACAAGGTTGTACAAGTGTGTACAAGGTTGTACAAGTGTGTACAAGGTTGTACAAGTGTGTACAAGGTTGTACAAGTGTGTACAAGGGTGCACAAGTGTGTACATGGTTGTACAAGGTTGAACAATTGTGTACAAGGTTGTACAAGTGTGTACAAAGTTGTACAAGTGTGTACAAGGGTGTACAAGTTTGTACAAGTGTGTACAAGTTTGTACAAGTGTGTACAAGTTTGTACAAGGTTGTACAAATGTATACAAGGGTGTACACAAGTGTACAAGGGTGCACAAGTTTGTACAAGGGTGTACAAGTGTGTACAAGCTTGTACAAGTGTGTACAAGGGTGTACAGGTTTGTACAAGGTTGTACAAGTGTTTACAAGGGTGTACAAGTATGTACAAGAATGTAAAAGTTTGTACAATTGTGTACAAGTTTGTATAAGGTTGTACAAATGTATACAAGGGTGTACAAAAGTAAACAAGGGTGCACAAGTTTGTACAAGGGTGTACAAGTGTGTACAAGCTTGTACAAGTGTGTACAAGCTTGTACAAGTGTGTACAAGGGTGTACAGGTTTGTACAAGTTTGTACAAGTGTTTACAAGGGTGTACAAGTATGTACAAGAATGTACAAGTTTGTACAAGTGTGTACAAGTTTGTAAAAGGTTGTACAAGTGTGTACAAGGGTGTACAAGTGTGTACAAGGGTGCACAAGTGTGTACAAGGGTGTACAATCGTGTACAAGCTTGTACAAGTTTTTACAAGGTTGTACAAGTGTGTACAAGGTTGTACAAGTGTGTACAAGGTTGTACAAGTGTGTACAAGGTTGTACAAGTGTGTACAAGGTTGTACAAGTGTGTACAAGGTTGTACAAGTGTGTACAAGGTTGTACAAGTGTGTACAAGGTTGTACAAGTGTGTACAAGGTTGTACAAGTGTGTACAAGGTTGTATAAGTGTGTACAAAGGTGTACAAGTGTGTACAAGGTTGTACAAGTGTGTACAAGGTTGTACAAGTGTGTACATGGTTGTACAAGGTTGTACAATTGTGTACAAGGTTGTACAAGTGTGTACAAGGTTGTACAATGTGTACAAGGGTGTACAAGTTTGTACAAGTGTGTACAAGTTTGTACAAGTGTGTACAAGTTTGTACAAGGTTGTACAAATGTATACAAGGGTGTACAAAAGTGTACAAGGGTGCACAAGTTTGTACAAGGGTGTACAAGTGTGTACAAGCTTGTACAAGTGTGTACAAGCTTGTACAAGTGTGTACAAGGGTGTACAGGTTTGTACAAGGTTGTACAAGTGTTTACAAGGGTGTACAAAAGAATGTACAAGTTTGTACAAGTGTGTACAAGTTTGTAAAAGGTTGTACAAGTGTGTACAAGGTTGTACAAGTGTGTACAAGGTTGTACCATAGTGTACAAGGTTGTACAAGTGTGTACAAAGGTGTACAAGTGTGTACAAGGTTGTACAAGTGTGTACAAAGTTGTACAAGTGTGTACATGGTTGTACAAGGTTTTACAATTGTGTACAAGGTTGTACAAGTGTGTACAAGGTTGTACAAGTGTGTACAAGGGTGTACAAGTTTGTACAAGTGTGTACAAGTTTGTACAAGTGTGTACAAGTTTGTACAAGGTTGTACAAATGTACACAAGGGTGTACAAAAGTGTACAAGGGTGCACAAGTTTGTACAAGGTTGTACAAGTGTGTACAAGTTTGTACAAGGTTGTACAATTGTGTACAAGGTTGTACAAGTGTGTACAAGGTTGTACAAGTGTGTACAAGGTTGTACAAGTGTGTACAAGGTTGTACAAGTGTGTACAAGGTTGTACAAGTGTGTACAAGGTTGTACAAGTGTGTACAAGGTTGTACAAGTGTGTACAAGGTTGTACAAGTGTGTACAAGGTTGTACAAGTGTGTACAAGGGTGCACAAGTGTGTACAAGGGTGTACAATCGTGTACAAGCTTGTACAATCGTGTACAAGCTTGTACAAGTGTGTACAAGGGTTTACAGGTTTGTACAAGGTTGTACAAGTGTGTACAAGGGTGTACAAATGTGTACAAGGATGTAAAAGTTTGTACAAGTGTGTACAAGTTTGTACAAGGTTGTACAAGTGTGTACAATGTTTTACAATTGTGTACAAGGTTGTACAAGTGTGTACAAGGTTGTACAGGTTTGTACAAGGTTGTACAAGTGTTTACAAGGGAGTACAAGTATGTACAAGAATGTACAAGTTTGTACAAGTGTGTACAAGTGTGTACAAGGTTGTACAAGTGTGTACAAGGTTGTACAAGTGTGTACAAGGTTGTACAAGTGTGTACAAGGTTGAACAAGTGTGTACAAAGGTGTACAAGTGTGTACAAGGTTGTACAAGTGTGTACAAGGTTGTACAAGTGTGTACAAGGTTGTACAAGTGTGTACAAGGTTGTACAAGGTTGTACAATTGTGTACAAGGTTGTACAAGTGTGTACAAGGTTGTACAAGTGTGTACAAGGGTGTACAAGTTTGTACAAGTGTGTACAAGTTTGTACAAGTGTGCACAAGTTTGTACAAGGTTGTACAAATGTATACAAGGGTGTACAAAAGTGTACAAGGGTGCACAAGTTTGTACAAGGGTGTACAAGTGTGTACAAGCTTGTACAAGTGTGTACAAGGGTGTACAGGTTTGTACAAGGTTGTACAAGTGTTTACAAGGGTGTACAAGTATGTACAAGAATGTACAAGTTTGTACAAGTGTGTACAAGTTTGTAAAAGGTTGTACAAGTGTGTACAAGGGTGTACAAGTGTGTACAAGGGTGCACAAGTTTGAACAAGGGTGTACAAGTGTGTACAAGCTTGTACAAGTGTGTACAAGCTTGTACAAGTGTTTACAAGGGTGTACAAGTATGCACAAGAATGTACAAGTTTGTACAAGTGTGTACAAGTTTGTAAAAGGTTGTACAAGTGTGTACAAGGGTGTACAAGTGTGTACAAGGGTGCACAAGTGTGTACAAGGGTGTACAATCTTGTACAAGCTTGTACAATCATGTACAAGGGTGTACAGGTTTGTACAAGGTTGTACAAGTGTGTACAAGGGTGTACAAATGTGTACAAGGATGTAAAAGTTTGTACAAGTGTGTTCAAGTTTGTACAAGGTTGTACAAGTAAGTACAAGTTTGTACAAGAATGTACAAGTGTGTACAAGGTTTTACAATTGTGTAAAAGGTTGTACAAGTGTGTACAAGGTTGTACAAGTGTGTACAAGCTTGTACAAGTGTGTACAAGGTTGTACAAGTGTGTACAAGGGTGTACAGGTGTGTACAAGGTTGTACAAGTGTGTACAAGGTTGTACGAGTGTGTACAAGGGTGTACAAGTTTGTACAAGTGTGTACAAGTTTGTACAATTGTGTACAAGTTTGTACAAGGTTGTACAAATGTATACAAGGGTGTACAAAAGTGTACAAGGGTGCACAAGTTTGAACAAGGGTGTACAAGTGTGTACAAGCTTGTACAAGTGTGTACAAGCTTGTACAAGTGTTTACAAGGGTGTACAAGTATGCACAAGAATGTACAAGTTTGTACAAGTGTGTACAAGTTTGTAAAAGGTTGTACAAGTGTGTACAAGTGTGTACAAGCATGTACAAGTGTGTACAAGCTTGTACAAGTGTGTACAAGGGTGTACAGGTTTGTACAAGGTTGTACAAGTGTTTACAAGGGTGTACAAATATGTACAAGAATGTACAAGTTTGTACAAGTGTGTACAAGGTTGTACAAGTGTGTACAAGGTTGTACAAGTGTGTACAAGGTTGTACAAGTGTGTACAAGGTTGTACAAGTGTGTACAAGGTTGTACAAGTGTGTACAAGGTTGTACAAGTGTGTACAAAGGTGTACAAGGTTTTACAAGGTTGTACAATTGTGTACAAGGTTGTACAAGTGTGTACAAGGTTGTACAAGTGTGTACAAGGGTGTACAAGTTTGTACAAGTGTGTACAAGTTTGTACAAGTGTGTACAAGTTTGTACAAGGTTGTACAAATGTATACAAGGGTGTACAAAAGTGTACAAGGGTGCACAAGTTTGTACAAGGGTGTACAAGTGTGTACAAGCTTGTACAAGTGTGTACAAGGGTGTACAGGTTTGTACAAGGTTGTACAAGTGTTTACAAGGGTGTACAAGTATGTACAAGAATGTAAAAGTTTGTACAAGTGTGTACAAGTTTGTAAAAGGTTATACAAGTGTGTACAAGGGTGTACAAGTGTGTACAAGGGTGCACAAGTGTGTACAAGGGTGTACAATCGTGTACAATCTTGTACAAGTGTGTACAAGGGTGTACAGGTTTGTACAAGGTTGTACAAGTGTGTACAAGGTTGTACAAGTGTGTACAAGGGTGTACAAGTTTGTACAAGTGTGTACAAGTTTGTACAATTGTGTTCAAGTTTGTACAAGGTTGTACAAATGTATACAAGGGTGTACAAAAGTAAACAAGGGTGCACAAGTTTGTACAAGGGTGTACAAGTGTGTACAAGCTTGTACAAGTGTGTACAAGCTTGTACAAGTGTGTACAAGGGTGTACAGGTTTGTACAAGTTTGTACAAGTGTTTACAAGGGTGTACAAGTATGTACAAGAATGTACAAGTTTGTACAAGTGTGTACAAGTTTGTAAAAGGTTGTACAAGTGTGTACAAGGGTGTACAAGTGTGTACAAGGGTGCACAAGTGTGTACAAGGGTGTACAATCGTGTACAAGCTTGTACAAGTGTGTTCAAGGGTGTACAGGTTTGTACAAGGTTGTACAAGTGTGTACAAGGGTGTACAAATGTGTACAAGGATGTAAAAGTTTGTACAAGTGTGTACAAGTTTGTACAAGGTTGTACAAGTAAGTACAAGTTTGTACAAGGGTGCACAAGTGTGTACAAGGTTGTACAAGTGTGTACAAGCTTGTACAAGTGTGTACAAGGTTGTACAAGTGTGTACAAGGTTGTACAAGTGTGTACAAGGTTGTACAAGTGTGTACAAGGTTGTACAAGTGTGTACAAGGTTGTACAAGTGTGTACAAGGTTGTACAAGTGTGTACATGGTTGTACAAGTGTGTACAAGGTTGTACAAGTGTGTACAAGGTTGTACAAGTGTGTACAAGGGTGCACAAGTGTGTACAAGGGTGTACAATCGTGTACAAGCTTGTACAAGTTTTTACAAGGTTGTACAAGTGTGTACAAGGTTGTACAAGTGTGTACAAGGTTGTACAAGTGTGTACAAGGTTGTACAAGTGTGTACAAGGTTGTACAAGTGTGTACAAGGTTGTACAAGTGTGTACAAGGTTGTATAAGTGTGTACAAAGGTGTACAAGTGTGTACAAGGTTGTACAAGTGTGTACAAGGTTGTACAAGTGTGTACATGGTTGTACAGTGTTGTACAATTGTGTACAAGGTTGTACAAGTGTGTACAAGGTTGTACAATGTGTACAAGGGTGTACAAGTTTGTACAAGTGTGTACAAGTTTGTACAAGTGTGTACAAGTTTGTACAAGGTTGTACAAATGTATACAAGGGTGTACAAAAGTGTACAAGGGTGCACAAGTGTGTACAAGAGTGTACAAGTGTGTACAAGCTTGTACAAGTGTGTACAAGCTTGTACAAGTGTGTACAAGGGTGTACAGGTTTGTACAAGGTTGTACAAGTGTTTACATGGGTGTACAAAAGAATGTACAAGTTTGTACAAGTGTGTACAAGTTTGTAAAAGGTTGTACAAGTGTGTACAAGGTTGTACAAGTGTGTACAAGGTTGTATTATAGTGTACAAGGTTGTACAAGTGTGTACAAAGGTGTACAAGTGTGTACAAGGTTGTACAATTGTGTACAAAGTTGTACAAGTGTGTACATGGTTGTACAAGGTTTTACAATTGTGTACAAGGTTGTACAAGTGTGTACAAGGTTGTACAAGTGTGTACAAGGGTGTACAAGTTTGTACAAGTGTGTACAAGTTTGTACAAGTGTGTACAAGTTTGTACAAGGTTGTACAAATGTACACAAGGGTGTACAAAAGTGTACAAGGGTGCACAAGTTTGTACAAGGTTGTACAAGTGTGTACAAGTTTGTACAAGGTTGTACAAGTGTGTACAAGTTTGTACAAGGTTGTACAAACGTGTACAATTGTGTACAAGGTTGTACAAGTGTGTACAAGGTTGTACAAGTGTGTACAAGGTTGTACAAGTGTGTACAAGGTTGTACAAGTGTGTACAAGGTTGTACAAGTGTGTACAAGGTTGTACAAGTGTGTACAAGGTTGTACAAGTGTGTACAAGGTTGTACAAGTGTGTACAAGGTTGTACAAGTGTGTACAAGGTTGTACAAGTGTGTACAAGGTTGTACAAGTGTGTACAAGGGTGCACAAGTGTGTACAAGGGTGTACAATCGTGTACAAGCTTGTACAATCGTGTACAAGCTTGTACAAGTGTGTACAAGGGTTTACAGGTTTGTACAAGGTTGTACAAGTGTGTACAAGGGTGTACAAATGTGTACAAGGATGTAAAAGTTTGTACAAGTGTGTACAAGTTTGTACAAGGTTGTACAAGTGTGTACAATGTTTTACAATTGTGTACAAGGTTGTACAAGTGTGTACAAGGTTGTACAGGTTTGTACAAGGTTGTACAAGTGTTTACAAGGGAGTACAAGTATGTACAAGAATGTACAAGTTTGTACAAGTGTGTACAAGTGTGTACAAGGTTGTACAAGTGTGTACAAGGTTGTACAAGTGTGTACAAGGTTGTACAAGTGTGTACAAGGTTGAACAAGTGTGTACAAAGGTGTACAAGTTTGAACATAGGTGTACAAGTGTCTACAAGCTTGTACAAGTGTGTACAAGCTTGTACAAGTGTTTACAAGGGTGTACAAGTATGCACAAGAATGTACAAGTTTGTACAAGTGTGTACAAGTTTGTAAAAGGTTGTACAAGTGTGTACAAGGGTGTACAAGTGTGTACAAGGGTGCACAAGTGTGTACAAGGGTGTACAATCTTGTACAAGCTTGTACAATCGTGAACAAGGGTGTACAGGTTTGTACAAGGTTGTACAACTGTGTACAAGGGTGTACAAATGTGTACAAGGATGTAAAAGTTTGTACAAGTGTGTACAAGTTTGTACAAGGTTGTACAAGTAAGTACAAGTTTGTACAAGAATGTACAAGTGTGAACAAGCTTGTACAAGTGTGTAAAAGGTTGTACAAGTGTGTACAAGGTTGTACAAGTGTGTACAAGCTTGTACAAGTGTGTACAAGGTTGTACAAGTGTGTACAAGGTTGTACAAGTGTGTACAAGGGTGTACAAGTTTGTACAAGTGTGTACAAGTTTGTACAAGTGTGTACAAGTTTGTACAAGGTTGTACAAATGTATACAAGGGTGTACACAAGTGTACAAGGGTGCACAAGTTTGTACAAGGGTGTACAAGTGTGTACAAGCTTGTACAAGTGTGTACAAGGGTGTACAGGTTTGTACAAGGTTGTACAAGTGTTTACAAGGGTGTACAAGTATGTACAAGAATGTAAAAGTTTGTACAAGTGTGTACAAGTTTGTAAAAGGTTGTACAAGTGTGTACAAGGGTGTACAAGTGTGTACAAGGGTGCACAAGTGTGTACAAGGTTGTACAAGTGTGTACAAGGGTGTACAAGTTTGTACAAGTGTGTACAAGTTTGTACAATTGTGTACAAGTTTGTACAAGGTTGTACAAATGTATACAAGGGTGTACAAAAGTAAACAAGGGTGCACAAGTTTGTACAAGGGTGTACAAGTGTGTACAAGCTTGTACAAGTGTGTACAAGCTTGTACAAGTGTGTACAAGGGTGTACAGGTTTGTACAAGTTTGTACAAGTGTTTACAAGGGTGCACAAGTGTGTACAAGGGTGTACAATCGTGTACAAGGGTGTACAAGTGTGTACAAGGTTTTACAAGTTTTTACAAGGTTGTACAAGTGTGTACAAGGTTGTACAAGTGTGTACAAGGGTGTACAAGTGTGTACAAGGGTGTACAAGTGTGTACAAGGGTGCACAAGTGTGTACAAGGGTGTACAATCGTGTACAAGGGTGTACAAGTGTGTACAAGGTTGTACAAGTTTTTACAAGGTTGTACAAGTGTGTACAAGGTTGTACAAGTGTGTACAAGGTTGTACAAGTGTGTACAAGTTTGTACAAGGTTGTACAAACGTGTACAATTGTGTACAAGGTTGTACAAGTTTGTACAAGTGTGTACAAGTTTGTAAAAGGTTGTACAAGTGTGTACAAGGGTGTACAAGTGTGTACAAGGGTGCACAAGTGTGTACAAGGGTGTACAATCGTGTACAAGGGTGTACAAGTGTGTACAAGGTTGTACAAGTTTTTACAAGGTTGTACAAGTGTGTACAAGGTTGTACAAGTGTGTACAAGGTTGTACAAGTGTGTACAAGTTTGTACAAGGTTGTACAAACGTGTACAATTGTGTACAAGGTTGTACAAGTGTGTACAAGGTTGTACAAGTGTGTACAAGGTTGTACAAGTGTGTACAAGGTTGTACAAGGTTGTACAAGGGTGCACAAGTGTGTACAAGGGTGTACAATCGTGTACAAGCTTGTACAATCGTGTACAAGCTTGTACAAGTGTGTACAAGGGTTTACAGGTTTGTACAAGGTTGTACAAGTGTGTACAAGGGTGTACAAATGTGTACAAGGATGTAAAAGTTTGTACAAGTGTGTACAAGTTTGTACAAGGTTGTACAAGTGTGTACAATGTTTTACAATTGTGTACAAGGTTGTACAAGTGTGTACAAGGTTGTACAGGTTTGTACAAGGTTGTACAAGTGTTTACAAGGGAGTACAAGTATGTACAAGAATGTACAAGTTTGTACAAGTGTGTACAAGTGTGTACAAGGTTGTACAAGTGTGTACAAGGTTGTACAAGTGTGTACAAGGTTGTACAAGTGTGTACAAGGTTGAACAAGTGTGTACAAAGGTGTACAAGTTTGAACAAGGGTGTACAAGTGTGTACAAGCTTGTACAAGTGTGTACAAGCTTGTACAAGTGTTTACAAGGGTGTACAAGTATGCACAAGAATGTACAAGTTTGTACAAGTGTGTACAAGTTTGTAAAAGGTTGTACAAGTGTGTACAAGGGTGTACAAGTGTGTACAAGGGTGCACAAGTGTGTACAAGGGTGTACAATCTTGTACAAGCTTGTACAATCGTGTACAAGGGTGTACAGGTTTGTACAAGGTTGTACAAGTGTGTACAAGGGTGTACAAATGTGTACAAGGATGTAAAAGTTTGTACAAGTGTGTACAAGTTTGTACAAGGTTGTACAAGTAAGTACAAGTTTGTACAAGAATGTACAAGTGTGAACAAGGTTTTACAATTGTGTAAAAGGTTGTACAAGTGTGTACAAGGTTGTACAAGTGTGTACAAGCTTGTACAAGTGTGTACAAGGTTGTACAAGTGTGTACAAGGTTGTACAAGTGTGTACAATGGTGTACAGGTGTGTACAATGTTGTACAAGTGTGTACAAGGTTGTACGAGTGTGTACAAGGGTGTACAAGTTTGTACAAGTGTGTACAAGTTTGTACAATTGTGTACAAGTTTGTACAAGGTTGTACAAATGTATACAAGGGTGTACAAAAGTGTACAAGGGTGCACAAGTTTGAACAAGGGTGTACAAGTGTGTACAAGCTTGTACAAGTGTGTACAAGCTTGTACAAGTGTTTACAAGGGTGTACAAGTATGCACAAGAATGTACAAGTTTGTACAAGTGTGTACAAGTTTGTAAAAGGTTGTACAAGTGTGTACAAGGGTGTACAAGTGTGTACAAGGGTGCACAAGTGTGTACAAGGGTGACAATCTTGTACAAGCTTGTACAATCGTGTACAAGGGTGTACAGGTTTGTACAAGGTTGTACAAGTGTGTACAAGGGTGTACAAATGTGTACAAGGATGTAAAAGTTTGTACAAGTGTGTACAAGTTTGTACAAGGTTGTACAAGTAAGTACAAGTTTGTACAATAATGTACAAGTGTGTACAAGGTTTTACAATTGTGTAAAAGGTTGTACAAGTGTGTACAAGGTTGTACAAGTGTGTACAAGGTTGTACAAGTGTGTACAAGGTTGTACAAGTGTGTACAAGGTTGTACAAGTGTGTACAAGGTTGTACAAGTGTGTACAAGGTTGTACAAGTGTGTACAAGGTTGTACAAGTGTGTACAAGGTTGTACAAGTGTGTACAAGGGTGCACAAGTGTGTACAAGGGTGTACAATCGTGTACAAGCTTGTACAATCGTGTACAAGCTTGTACAAGTGTGTACAAGGGTTTACAGGTTTGTACAAGGTTGTACAAGTGTGTACAAGGGTGTACAAATGTGTACAAGGATGTAAAAGTTTGTACAAGTGTGTACAAGTTTGTACAAGGTTGTACAAGTGTGTACAATGTTTTACAATTGTGTACAAGGTTGTACAAGTGTGTACAAGGTTGTACAGGTTTGTACAAGGTTGTACAAGTGTTTACAAGGGAGTACAAGTATGTACAAGAATGTACAAGTTTGTACAAGTGTGTACAAGTGTGTACAAGGTTGTACAAGTGTGTACAAGGTTGTACAAGTGTGTACAAGGTTGTACAAGTGTGTACAAGGTTGAACAAGTGTGTACAAAGGTGTACAAGTTTGAACATAGGTGTAAAAGTGTCTACAAGCTTGTACAAGTGTGTACAAGCTTGTACAATTGTTTACAAGGGTGTACAAGTATGCACAAGAATGTACAAGTTTGTACAAGTGTGTACAAGTTTGTAAAAGGTTGTACAAGTGTGTACAAGGGTGTACAAGTGTGTACAAGGGTGCACAAATGTGTACAAGGGTGTACAATCTTGTACAAGCTTGTACAATCGTGAACAAGGGTGTACAGGTTTGTACAAGGTTGTACAAGTGTGTACAAGGGAGTACAAATGTGTACAAGGATGTAAAAGTTTGTACAAGTGTGTACAAGTTTGTACAAGGTTGTACAAGTAAGTACAAGTTTGTACAAGAATGTACAAGTGTGAACAAGGTTTTACAATTGTGTAAAAGGTTGTACAAGTGTGTACAAGGTTGTACAAGTGTGTACAAGCTTGTACAAGTGTGTACAAGGTTGTACAAGTGTGTACAATGGTGTACAGGTGTGTACAATGTTGTACAAGTGTGTACAAGGTTGTACGAGTGTGTACAAGGGTGTACAAGTTTGTACAAGTGTGTACAAGTTTGTACAATTGTGTACAAGTTTGTACAAGGTTGTACAAATGTATACAAGGGTGTACAAAAGTGTACAAGGGTGCACAAGTTTGAACAAGGGTGTACAAGTGTGTACAAGCTTGTACAAGTGTGTACAAGCTTGTACAAGTGTTTACAAGGGTGTACAAGTATGCACAAGAATGTACAAGTTTGTACAAGTGTGTACAAGTTTGTAAAAGGTTGTACAAGTGTGTACAAGGGTGTACAAGTGTGTACAAGGGTGCACAAGTGTGTACAAGGGTGTACAATCTTGTACAAGCTTGTACAATCGTGTACAAGGGTGTACAGGTTTGTACAAGGTTGTACAAGTGTGTACAAGGGTGTACAAATGTGTACAAGGATGTAAAAGTTTGTACAAGTGTGTACAAGTTTGTACAAGGTTGTACAAGTAAGTACAAGTTTGTACAAGAATGTACAAGTGTGTACAAGGTTTTACAATTGTGTAAAAGGTTGTACAAGTGTGTACAAGGTTGTACAAGTGTGTACAAGGTTGTACAAGTGTGTACAAGGTTGTACAAGTGTGTACAAGGTTGTACAAGTGTGTACAAGGTTGTACAAGTGTGTACAAGGTTGTACAAGTGTGTACAAGGTTGTACAAGTGTGTACAAGGTTGTACAAGTGTGTACAAGGTTGTACAAGTGTGTACAAGGGTGCACAAGTGTGTACATGGTTGTACAAGGTTGAACAATTGTGTACAAGGTTGTACAAGTGTGTACAAGGTTGTACAAGTGTGTACAAGGGTGTACAAGTTTGTACAAGTGTGTACAAGTTTGTACAAGTGTGTACAAGTTTGTACAAGGTTGTACAAATGTATACAAGGGTGTACACAAGTGTACAAGGGTGCACAAGTTTGTACAAGGGTGTACAAGTGTGTACAAGCTTGTACAAGTGTGTACAAGGGTGTACAGGTTTGTACAAGGTTGTACAAGTGTTTACAAGGGTGTACAAGTATGTACAAGAATGTAAAAGTTTGTACAAGTGTGTACAAGTTTGTAAAAGGTTGTACAAGTGTGTACAAGGGTGTACAAGTGTGTACAAGGGTGCACAAGTGTGTACAAGGGTGTACAATCGTGTACAATCTTGTACAAGTGTGTACAAGGGTGTACAGGTTTGTACAAGGTTGTACAAGTGTGTACAAGGTTGTACAAGTGTGTACAAGGGTGTACAAGTTTGTACAAGTGTGTACAAGTTTGTACAATTGTGTACAAGTTTGTACAAGGTTGTACAAATGTATACAAGGGTGTACAAAAGTAAACAAGGGTGCACAAGTTTGTACAATGGTGTACAAGTGTGTACAAGCTTGTACAAGTGTGTACAAGGGTGTACAGGTTTGTACAAGTTTGTACAAGTGTTTACAAGGGTGTACAAGTATGTACAAGAATGTACAAGTTTGTACAAGTGTGTACAAGTTTGTAAAAGGTTGTACAATAGTGTACAAGGGTGTACAAGTGTGTACAAGGGTGTACAAGTGTGTACAAGGGTGCACAAGTGTGTACAAGGGTGTACAATCGTGTACAAGGGTGTACAAGTGTGTACAAGGTTGTACAAGTTTTTACAAGGTTGTACAAGTGTGTACAAGGTTGTACAAGTGTGTACAAGGTTGTACAAGTGTGTACAAGGTTGTACAAGTGTGTACAAGTTTGTACAAGGTTGTACAAACGTGTACAATTGTGTACAAGGTTGTACAAGTTTGTACAAGTGTGTACAAGTTTGTAAAAGGTTGTACAAGTGTGTACAAGGGTGTACAAGTGTGTACAAGGGTGCACAAGTGTGTACAAGGGTGTACAATCGTGTACAAGGGTGTACAAGTGTGTACAAGGTTGTACAAGTTTTTACAAGGTTGTACAAGTGTGTACAAGGTTGTACAAGTGTGTACAAGGTTGTACAAGTGTGTACAAGTTTGTACAAGGTTGTACAAACGTGTACAATTGTGTACAAGGTTGTACAAGTGTGTACAAGGTTGTACAAGTGTGTACAAGGTTGTACAAGGTTGTACAAGGGTGCACAAGTGTGTACAAGGGTGTACAATCGTGTACAAGCTTGTACAATCGTGTACAAGCTTGTACAAGTGTGTACAAGGGTTTACAGGTTTGTACAAGGTTGTACAAGTGTGTACAAGGGTGTACAAATGTGTACAAGGATGTAAAATTTTGTACAAGTGTGTACAAGTTTGTACAAGGTTGTACAAGTGTGTACAATGTTTTACAATTGTGTACAAGGTTGTACAAGTGTGTACAAGGTTGTACAGGTTTGTACAAGGTTGTACAAGTGTTTACAAGGGAGTACAAGTATGTACAAGAATGTACAAGTTTGTACAAGTGTGTACAAGTGTGTACAAGGTTGTACAAGTGTGTACAAGGTTGTACAAGTGTGTACAAGGTTGTACAAGTGTGTACAAGGTTGAACAAGTGTGTACAAAGGTGTACAAGTTTGAACAAGGGTGTACAAGTGTGTACAAGCTTGTACAAGTGTGTATCAGCTTGTACAAGTGTTTACAAGGGTGTACAAGTATGCACAAGAATGTACAAGTTTGTACAAGTGTGTACAAGTTTGTAAAAGGTTGTACAAGTGTGTACAAGGGTGTACAAGTGTGTACAAGGGTGCACAAGTGTGTACAAGGGTGTACAATCTTGTACAAGCTTGTACAATCGTGTACAAGGGTGTACAGGTTTGTACAAGGTTGTACAAGTGTGTACAAGGGTGTACAAATGTGTACAAGGATGTAAAAGTTTGTACAAGTGTGTACAAGTTTGTACAAGGTTGTACAAGTAAGTACAAGTTTGTACAAGAATGTACAAGTGTGAACAAGGTTTTACAATTGTGTAAAAGGTTGTACAAGTGTGTACAAGGTTGTACAAGTGTGTACAAGGTTGTACAAGTGTGTACAAGCTTGTACAAGTGTGTACCAGGTTGTACAAGTGTGTACAAGGTTGTACAAGTGTGTACAATGGTGTACAGGTGTGTACAATGTTGTACAAGTGTGTACAAGGTTGTACGAGTGTGTACAAGGGTGTACAAGTTTGTACAAGTGTGTACAAGTTTGTACAATTGTGTACAAGTTTGTACAAGGTTGTACAAATGTATACGAGGGTGTACAAAAGTGTACAAGGGTGCACAAGTTTGAACAAGGGTGTACAAGTGTGTACAAGCTTGTACAAGTGTGTACAAGCTTGTACAAGTGTTTACAAGGGTGTACAAGTATGCACAAGAATGTACAAGTTTGTACAAGTGTGTACAAGTTTGTAAAAGGTTGTACAAGTGTGTACAAGGGTGTACAAGTGTGTACAAGGGTGCACAAGTGTGTACAAGGGTGTACAATCTTGTACAAGCTTGTACAATCGTGTACAAGGGTGTACAGGTTTGTACAAGGTTGTACAAGTGTGTACAAGGGTGTACAAATGTGTACAAGGATGTAAAAGTTTGTACAAGTGTGTACAAGTTTGTACAAGGTTGTACAAGTAAGTACAAGTTTGTACAAGAATGTACAAGTGTGTACAAGGTTTTACAATTGTGTAAAAGGTTGTACAAGTGTGTACAAGGTTGTACAAGTGTGTACAAGCTTGTACAAGTGTGTACAAGGTTGTACAAGTGTGTACAAGGTTGTACAAGTGTGTACAAGGTTGTACAAGTGTGTACAAGGTTGTACAAGTGTGTACAAGGTTGTACAAGTGTGTACAAGGTTGTACAAGTGTGTACAAGGTTGTACAAGTGTGTACAAGGGTGCACAAGTGTGTACATGGTTGTACAAGGTTGAACAATTGTGTACAAGGTTGTACAAGTGTGTACAAAGTTGTACAAGTGTGTACAAGGGTGTACAAGTTTGTACAAGTGTGTACAAGTTTGTACAAGTGTGTACACACTTGTACAACCTTGTACACACTTGTACAACCTTTTACACAATTGTAAAACCTTGTACACACTTGTACATTCTTGTACAAACTTGTACTTACTTGTACAACCTTGTACAAACTTGTACACACTTGTACAAACTTTTACATCCTTGTACACATTTGTACACCCTTGTACACACTTGTACAACCTTTTACAAACCTGTACACCCTTGTACACGATTGTACAAGCTTGTACAAGATTGTACACCCTTGTACACACTTGTGCACCCTTGTACACACTTGTACACCCTTGTACACACTTGTACAACCTTTTACAAACTTGTACACACTTGTACAAACTTGTACATTCTTGTGCATACTTGTACACCCTTGTAAACACTTGTACAAGCTTGTACACACTTGTACAAGCTTGTACACACTTGTACACCCTTGTTCAAACTTGTGCACCCTTGTACACTTTTGTACACCCTTGTATACATTTGTACAACCTTGTACAAACTTGTACACAATTGTACAAACTTGTACACACTTGTACAAACTTGTACACCCTTGTACACACTCGTACAACCTTGTACACACTTGTACAACCTTGTACAAACCTGTACACCCTTGTACACACTTGTACAACCTTGTACACACTTGTACAACCTTGTACACACTTGTACAAGCTTGTACACACTTGTACAAGCTTGTACACACTTGTACACCCTTGTTCAAACTTGTGCACCCTTGTACACACTTGTACACCCTTGTACACACTTGTACAACCTTTTACAAACTTGTACACACTTGTACAAACTTGTACATTCTTGTACATACTTGTACACCCTTGTAAACACTTGTACAACCTTGTACAAACCTGTACACCCTTGTACACACTTGTACAAGCTTGTACACACTTGTACACCCTTGTACAAACTTGTGCACCCTTGTACACTTTTGTACACCCTTGTATACATTTTTACAACCTTGTACAAACTTGTGCACACTTGTACAAACTTGTACACACTTGTACAAACTTGTACACCCTTGTACACACTTGTACAACCTTGTACACACTTGTACAACCTTGTACACAATTGTACACACTTGTACAACCTTGTACACACTTGTACAACCTTGTACACACTTGTACAACCTTGTACACACTTGTACACCTTTGTACACACTTGTTCAACCTTGTACACACTTGTACACCCTTGTACACACTTGTACAACCTTTTACAAACTTGTACACACTTGTACAAACTTGTACATTCTTGTACATACTTGTACTTCCTTGTAAACACTTGTACAACCTTGTACAAACCTGTACAACCTTGTACACACTTGTACAACCTTGTACACAATTGTAAAACATTGTACACACTTGTACATCCTTGTACAAACTTGTACACACTTGTACAAACTTTTACATCCTTGTACACATTTGTACACCCTTGTACACACTTGTACAACCTTGTACAAACCTGTAAACCCTTGTACACACTTGTACAAGCTTGTACACGATTGTACAAGCTTGTACACGATTATACACCCTTGTACACACTTGTGCACCCTTGTACACACTTGTACAACCTTGTACACACTTGTACAACCTTGTACACACTTGTACAACCTTGTACACACTTGTACAACCTTGTACACACTTGTACAACCTTGTACACGCTTGTACAACCTTGTACACACTTGTACAACCTTGTACACAATTGTACACGTTTGTACAACCTTGTACAAACTTGTACACACTTGTACAACCTTGTACAAACTTGTACACACTTGTACAACCTTGTACAAACTTGTGCAACCTTGTACACTTTTGTACACCCTTGTGTACATTTGTACAACCTTGTACAAACTTGTACACACTTGTACAAACTTGTAAACACTTGTACAAACTTGTACACCCTTGTACACACTTGTACAACCTTGTACACACTTGTACAACCTTGTACACAATTGTAAAACCTTGTACAACCATGTACACACTTGTACAACTTTGTACACACTTGTACAACCTTGTACACACTTGTACACCTTTGTACACACTTGTACAACCTTGTACACTATTGTACAACCTTGTACACACTTGTACAACCTTGTACACTATTGTACAACCTTGTACACACTTGTACAACCTTGTACACACTTGTACAACCTTTTGCAAACTTGTACACACTTGTACAAACTTGTACATTCTTTTGTACACCCTTGTAAACACTTGTACAACCTTGTACAAACCTGTACACCCTTGTACACACTTATACAAGCTTGTACACACTTGTACAAGCTTGTACACACTTGTACACCCTTGTACAAACTTGTGCACCCTTGTACACTTTTGTACACCCTTGTATACATTTGTACAACCTTGTACAAACTTGTACACACTTGTACAAACTTGTACACACTTGTACAAACTTGTACACCCTTGTACACATTGTACAACCTTGTACACACTTGTACAACCTTGTACACAATTGTACAACCTTGTACAACCATGTACACACTTGTACAACCTTGTACACACTTGTACAACCTTGTACACACTTGTACACCTTTGTACACACTTATACAACCTTGTACACACTTGTACAACCTTGTACACACTTGTACAACCTTGTACACACTTGTACAACCTTGTAAAAACTTGTACAAGCTTGTACACGATTGTACACCCTTGTACACACTTGTGCACCCTTGTACACACTTGTACAACCTTGTACACACTTGTACAACCTTGTACACACTTGTACAACCATGTACACACTTGTACAACCTTGTACACACTTGTACAACCTTGTACACACTTGTACAACCTTGTACACACTTGTACAACCTTGTACACACTTGTACAACCTTGTTCACACTTGTACAACCTTGTACACACTTGTACAAGCTTGTACACACTTGTACAACCTTGTACACACTTGTGCACCCTTGTACAAACTTGTACTTACTTGTACAACCTTGTACAAACTTGTACACACTTGTACAAACTTTTACATCCTTGTACACATTTGTACACCCTTGTACACACTTGTACAACCTTTTACAAACCTGTACACCCTTGTACACACTTGTACAACCTTGTACAAACCTGTACACCCTTGAACACACTTGTACAAGCTTGTACACGATTGTACACCCTTGTACACACTTGTGCACCCTTGTACACACTTGTACACCCTTGTACACACTTGTACAACCTTTTACAAACTTGTACACACTTGTACAAACTTGTACATTCTTGTACATACTTGTACACCCTTTGTAAACACTTGTACAAACTTGTACAAACCTGTACACCCTTGTACACACTTGTACAAGCTTGTACACACTTGTACAAGCTTGTACACACTTGTACACCCTTGTACAAACTTGTGCACCCTTGTTTACTTTTGTACACCCTTGTATACATTTGTACAACCTTGTACAAACTTGTACACAATTGTACAAACTTGTACACACTTGTACAAACTTGTACACCCTTGTACACACTTGTACAACCTTGTACACACTTGTACAACCTTGTACAAACCTGTACACCCTTGTACACACTTGTACAACCTTTTACAAACTTGTACACACTTGTACACGATTGTACAAGCTTGTACAAGATTGTACACCCTTGTACACACTTGTGCACCCTTGTACACACTTGTACACCCTTGTACACACTTGTACAACCTTTTACAAACTTGTACACACTTGTACAAACTTGTACATTCTTGTGCATACTTGTACACCCTTGTAAACACTTGTACAAGCTTGTACACACTTGTACAAGCTTGTACACACTTGTACACCCTTGTTCAAACTTGTGCACCCTTGTACACACTTGTACACCCTTGTACACACTTGTACAACCTTTTACAAACTTGTACACACTTGTACAAACTTGTACATTCTTGTACATACTTGTACACCCTTGTAAACACTTGTACAACCTTGTACAAACCTGTACACCCTTGTACACACTTGTACAAGCTTGTACACACTTGTACACCCTTGTACAAACTTGTGCACCCTTGTACACTTTTGTACACCCTTGTATACATTTTTACAACCTTGTACAAACTTGTGCACACTTGTACAAACTTGTACACACTTGTACAAACTTGTACACCCTTGTACACACTTGTACAACCTTGTACACACTTGTACAACCTTGTACACAATTGTACACACTTGTACAACCTTGTACACACTTGTACAACCTTGTACACACTTGTACAACCTTGTACACACTTGTACACCTTTGTACACACTTGTTCAACCTTGTACACACTTGTACACCCTTGTACACACTTGTACAACCTTTTACAAACTTGTACACACTTGTACAAACTTGTACATTCTTGTACATACTTGTACTTCCTTGTAAACACTTGTACAACCTTGTACAAACCTGTACAACCTTGTACACACTTGTACAACCTTGTACACAATTGTAAAACATTGTACACACTTGTACATCCTTGTACAAACTTGTACACACTTGTACAAACTTTTACATCCTTGTACACATTTGTACACCCTTGTACACACTTGTACAACCTTGTACAAACCTGTAAACCCTTGTACACACTTGTACAAGCTTGTACACGATTGTACAAGCTTGTACACGATTATACACCCTTGTACACACTTGTGCACCCTTGTACACACTTGTACAACCTTGTACACACTTGTACAACCTTGTACACACTTGTACAACCTTGTACACACTTGTACAACCTTGTACACACTTGTACAACCTTGTACACGCTTGTACAACCTTGTACACACTTGTACAACCTTGTACACAATTGTACACGTTTGTACAACCTTGTACAAACTTGTACACACTTGTACAACCTTGTACAAACTTGTACACACTTGTACAACCTTGTACAAACTTGTGCAACCTTGTACACTTTTGTACACCCTTGTGTACATTTGTACAACCTTGTACAAACTTGTACACACTTGTACAAACTTGTAAACACTTGTACAAACTTGTACACCCTTGTACACACTTGTACAACCTTGTACACACTTGTACAACCTTGTACACAATTGTAAAACCTTGTACAACCATGTACACACTTGTACAACTTTGTACACACTTGTACAACCTTGTACACACTTGTACACCTTTGTACACACTTGTACAACCTTGTACACTATTGTACAACCTTGTACACACTTGTACAACCTTGTACACTATTGTACAACCTTGTACACACTTGTACAACCTTGTACACACTTGTACAACCTTTTGCAAACTTGTACACACTTGTACAAACTTGTACATTCTTTTGTACACCCTTGTAAACACTTGTACAACCTTGTACAAACCTGTACACCCTTGTACACACTTATACAAGCTTGTACACACTTGTACAAGCTTGTACACACTTGTACACCCTTGTACAAACTTGTGCACCCTTGTACACTTTTGTACACCCTTGTATACATTTGTACAACCTTGTACAAACTTGTACACACTTGTACAAACTTGTACACACTTGTACAAACTTGTACACCCTTGTACACATTGTACAACCTTGTACACACTTGTACAACCTTGTACACAATTGTACAACCTTGTACAACCATGTACACACTTGTACAACCTTGTACACACTTGTACAACCTTGTACACACTTGTACACCTTTGTACACACTTATACAACCTTGTACACACTTGTACAACCTTGTACACACTTGTACAACCTTGTACACACTTGTACAACCTTGTACACACTTGTACAACCTTGTACACACTTGTACAACCTTGTAAAAACTTGTACAAGCTTGTACACGATTGTACACCCTTGTACACACTTGTGCACCCTTGTACACACTTGTACAACCTTGTACACACTTGTACAACCTTGTACACACTTGTACAACCATGTACACACTTGTACAACCTTGTACACACTTGTACAACCTTGTACACACTTGTACAACCTTGTACACACTTGTACAACCTTGTACACACTTGTACAACCTTGTTCACACTTGTACAACCTTGTACACACTTGTACAAGCTTGTACACACTTGTACAACCTTGTACACACTTGTGCACCCTTGTACAAACTTGTACTTACTTGTACAACCTTGTACAAACTTGTACACACTTGTACAAACTTTTACATCCTTGTACACATTTGTACACCCTTGTACACACTTGTACAACCTTTTACAAACCTGTACACCCTTGTACACACTTGTACAACCTTGTACAAACCTGTACACCCTTGAACACACTTGTACAAGCTTGTACACGATTGTACACCCTTGTACACACTTGTGCACCCTTGTACACACTTGTACACCCTTGTACACACTTGTACAACCTTTTACAAACTTGTACACACTTGTACAAACTTGTACATTCTTGTACATACTTGTACACCCTTTGTAAACACTTGTACAAACTTGTACAAACCTGTACACCCTTGTACACACTTGTACAAGCTTGTACACACTTGTACAAGCTTGTACACACTTGTACACCCTTGTACAAACTTGTGCACCCTTGTTTACTTTTGTACACCCTTGTATACATTTGTACAACCTTGTACAAACTTGTACACAATTGTACAAACTTGTACACACTTGTACAAACTTGTACACCCTTGTACACACTTGTACAACCTTGTACACACTTGTACAACCTTGTACAAACCTGTACACCCTTGTACACACTTGTACAAGATTGTACACGATTGTACACCCTTGTACACACTTGTGCACCCTTGTACACACTTGTACACCCTTGTACACACTTGTACAACCTTGTACACACTTGTACAACCTTTTGCAAACTTGTACACACTTGTACAAACTTGTACATTCTTTTGTACACCCTTGTAAACACTTGTACAACCTTGTACAAACCTGTACACCCTTGTACACACTTATACAAGCTTGTACACACTTGTACAAGCTTGTACACACTTGTACACCCTTGTACAAACTTGTGCACCCTTGTACACTTTTGTACACCCTTGTATACATTTGTACAACCTTGTACAAACTTGTACACACTTGTACAAACTTGTACACACTTGTACAAACTTGTACACCCTTGTACACATTGTACAACCTTGTACACACTTGTACAACCTTGTACACAATTGTACAACCTTGTACAACCATGTACACACTTGTACAACCTTGTACACACTTGTACAACCTTGTACACACTTGTACACCTTTGTACACACTTATACAACCTTGTACACACTTGTACAACCTTGTACACACTTGTACAACCTTGTACACACTTGTACAACCTTGTACACACTTGTACAACCTTGTACACACTTGTACAACCTTGTAAAAACTTGTACAAGCTTGTACACGATTGTACACCCTTGTACACACTTGTGCACCCTTGTACACACTTGTACAACCTTGTACACACTTGTACAACCTTGTACACACTTGTACAACCATGTACACACTTGTACAACCTTGTACACACTTGTACAACCTTGTACACACTTGTACAACCTTGTACACACTTGTACAACCTTGTACACACTTGTACAACCTTGTTCACACTTGTACAACCTTGTACACACTTGTACAAGCTTGTACACACTTGTACAACCTTGTACACACTTGTGCACCCTTGTACAAACTTGTACTTACTTGTACAACCTTGTAAAAACTTGTACAACCTTGTACACACTTGTACACCCTTGTACACACTTGTACAAGCTTGTACACACTTGTACACCCTTGTACACACTTGTACAAGCTTGTACACACTTGTACAACCTTGTACACACTTGTACACCCTTGTACACACTTGTACAACCTTTTACAAACTTGTACACACTTGTACAAAATTGTACATTCTTGTACATACTTGTACATCCTTGTACACACTTGTACAACCTTGTACAAACCTGTACACCCTTGTACACAATTGTACAACCTTGTACAAGCTTGTACAACCTTGTACACACTTGTACAACCTTGTACACACTTGTACAACCTTGTACACACTTGTACACCTTTGTACACACTTGTTCAACCTTGTACACACTTGTACAACCTTGTACACACTTGTACAACCTTGTACACACTTGTACAACCTTGTACACACTTGTACACACTTGTACAAACTTGTACATTCTTGTACATACTTGTACTCCCTTGTAAACACTTGTACAACCTTGTACAAACCTGTACAACTTTGTACACACTTGTACAACCTTGTACACAATTGTAAAACATTTTACACACTTGTACATCCTTGTACAAACTTGTACACACTTGTACAAACTTTTACATCCTTGTACACATTTGTACACCCTTGTACACACTTGTACAACCTTGTACAAACCTGTAAACCCTTGTACACACTTGTACAAGCTTGTACACGATTGTACAAGCTTGTACACGATTGTACACCCTTGTACACACTTGTACACCCTTGTACACACTTGTACAACCTTGTACACACTTGTACAACCTTGTACACAATTGTACAACCTTGTACAACCTTGTACACACTTGTTCAACCTTGTACACACTTGTACAACCTTGTACACACTTGTACACCTTTGTACACACTTGTACAACCTTGTACACACTTGTACAACCTTGTACACACTTGTACAACCTTGTACACACTTGTACAACCTTGTACACACTTTAACACACTTGTACAAACTTGTACATTCTTGTACATACTTGTACACCCTTGTAAACACTTGTACAACCTTGTACAAACCTGTACACCCTTGTACACACTTGTACAAGCTTGTACACATTTGTACGAGCTTGTACACACTTGTACACCCTTGTACACAATTGTACAACCTTGTACAAGCTTGTACAACCTTGTACACACTTGTACAACCTTGTACACACTTGTACAACCTTGTACACACTTGTACACCTTTGTACACACTTGTTCAACCTTGTACACACTTGTACAACCTTGTACACACTTGTACAACCTTGTACACACTTGTACAACCTTGTACACACTTGTACACACTTGTACAAACTTGTACATTCTTGTACATACTTGTACTCCCTTGTAAACACTTGTACAACCTTGTACAAACCTGTACAACTTTGTACACACTTGTACAACCTTGTACACAATTGTAAAACATTTTACACACTTGTACATCCTTGTACAAACTTGTACACACTTGTACAAACTTTTACATCCTTGTACACATTTGTACACCCTTGTACACACTTGTACAACCTTGTACAAACCTGTAAACCCTTGTACACACTTGTACAAGCTTTACACGATTGTACAAGCTTGTACACGATTGTACACCCTTGTACACACTTGTACACCCTTGTACACACTTGTACAACCTTGTACACACTTGTACAACCTTGTACACAATTGTACAACCTTGTACAACCTTGTACACACTTGTTCAACCTTGTACACACTTGTACAACCTTGTACACACTTGTACACCTTTGTACACACTTGTACAACCTTGTACACACTTGTACAAACTTGTACACACTTGTACAACCTTGTACACACTTGTACAACCTTGTACACACTTTAACACACTTGTACAAACTTGTACATTCTTGTACATACTTGTACACCCTTGTAAACACTTGTACAACCTTGTACAAACCTGTACACCCTTGTACACACTTGTACAAGCTTGTACACATTTGTACGAGCTTGTACACACTTGTACACCCTTGTACAAACTTGTGCACCCTTGTACACTTTTGTACACCCTTGTATACATTTGTACAACCTTGTACAAACTTGTACACACTTGTACAAACTTGTACACATTTGTACAAACTTGTACACCCTTGTACTCACTTGTACAACCTTGTACACACTTGTACAACCTTGTACACACTTGTACAACCTTGTACACACTTGTACAACCTTGTACACAATTGTACAACCTTGTACAACCTTGTACACACTTGTACAACCTTGTACACACTTGTACAACCTTGTACACACTTGTACAACCTTGTACACAATTGTACACCTTTGTACACACTTGTCCACACTTGTACAACCTTGTACACACTTGTACAATCTTGTACACACTTTTTCAACCTTGTACACACTTATACAACCTTGTACACACTTGTACAACCTTGTACACACTTGTACAACCTTGTACACACTTGTACAACCTTGTACACACTTGTACACACTTGTACAACCTTGTACACACTTGTACAACCTTGTAAAAACTTGTACAACCTTGTACACACTTGTACACCCTTGTACACACTTGTACAAGCTTGTACACACTTGTACACCCTTGTACACACTTGTACAAGCTTGTACACACTTGTACAACCTTGTACACACTTGTACACCCTTGTACACACTTGTACAACCTTTTACAAACTTGTACACACTTGTACAAAATTGTACATTCTTGTACATACTTGTACATCCTTGTACACACTTGTACAACCTTGTACACACTTGTACAACCTTGTACACAATTGTAAAACCTTGTACAACCATGTACACACTTGTACAACTTTGTACACACTTGTACAACCTTGTACACACTTGTACAACCTTGTACACAATTGTAAAACCTTGTACAACCATGTACACACTTGTACAACTTTGTACACACTTGTACAACCTTGTACACACTTGTACACCTTTGTACACACTTGTACAACCTTGTACACTATTGTACAACCTTGTACACACTTGTACAACCTTGTACACTATTGTACAACCTTGTACACACTTGTACAACCTTGTACACACTTGTACAACCTTTTGCAAACTTGTACACACTTGTACAAACTTGTACATTCTTTTGTACACCCTTGTAAACACTTGTACAACCTTGTACAAACTTGTACAACCTTGTACAAACCTGTACACCCTTGTACACACTTATACAAGCTTGTACACACTTGTACAAGCTTGTACACACTTGTACACCCTTGTACAAACTTGTGCACCCTTGTACACTTTTGTACACCCTTGTATACATTTGTACAACCTTGTACAAACTTGTACACACTTGTACAAACTTGTACACACTTGTACAAACTTGTACACCCTTGTACACATTGTACAACCTTGTACACACTTGTACAACCTTGTACACAATTGTACAACCTTGTACAACCATGTACACACTTGTACAACCTTGTACACACTTGTACAACCTTGTACACACTTGTACACCTTTGTACACACTTATACAACCTTGTACACACTTGTACAACCTTGTACACACTTGTACAACCTTGTACACACTTGTACAACCTTGTACACACTTGTACAACCTTGTACACACTTGTACAACCTTGTAAAAACTTGTACAAGCTTGTACACGATTGTACACCCTTGTACACACTTGTGCACCCTTGTACACACTTGTACAACCTTGTACACACTTGTACAACCTTGTACACACTTGTACAACCATGTACACACTTGTACAACCTTGTACACACTTGTACAACCTTGTACACACTTGTACAACCTTGTACACACTTGTACAACCTTGTACACACTTGTACAACCTTGTTCACACTTGTACAACCTTGTACACACTTGTACAAGCTTGTACACACTTGTACAACCTTGTACACACTTGTGCACCCTTGTACAAACTTGTACTTACTTGTACAACCTTGTACAAACTTGTACACACTTGTACAAACTTTTACATCCTTGTACACATTTGTACACCCTTGTACACACTTGTACAACCTTTTACAAACCTGTACACCCTTGTACACACTTGTACAACCTTGTACAAACCTGTACACCCTTGAACACACTTGTACAAGCTTGTACACGATTGTACACCCTTGTACACACTTGTGCACCCTTGTACACACTTGTACACCCTTGTACACACTTGTACAACCTTTTACAAACTTGTACACACTTGTACAAACTTGTACATTCTTGTACATACTTGTACACCCTTTGTAAACACTTGTACAAACTTGTACAAACCTGTACACCCTTGTACACACTTGTACAAGCTTGTACACACTTGTACAAGCTTGTACACACTTGTACACCCTTGTACAAACTTGTGCACCCTTGTTTACTTTTGTACACCCTTGTATACATTTGTACAACCTTGTACAAACTTGTACACAATTGTACAAACTTGTACACACTTGTACAAACTTGTACACCCTTGTACACACTTGTACAACCTTGTACACACTTGTACAACCTTGTACAAACCTGTACACCCTTGTACACACTTGTACAAGATTGTACACGATTGTACACCCTTGTACACACTTGTGCACCCTTGTACACACTTGTACACCCTTGTACACACTTGTACAACCTTTTACAAACTTGTACACACTTGTACAAACTTTTACATTCTTGTACATACTTGTACACCCTTGTAAACACTTGTACAACCTTGTACAAACCTGTACACCCTTGTACACACTTGTACAAGCTTGTACACACTTGTACACCCTTGTACAAACTTGTGCACCCTTGTACACTTGTGTACACCCTTGTATACATTTGTACAACCTTGTACAAACTTGTACACACTTGTACAAACTTGTACACACTTGTACAAACTTGTACACCCTTGTACACACTTGTACAACCTTGTACACACTTGTACAACCTTGTACACAATTGTACAACCTTGTACAACCTTGTACACACTTGTTCAACCTTGTACACACTTGTACAACCTTGTACACACTTGTACACCTTTGTACACACTTGTACAACCTTGTACACACTTGTACAACCTTGTACACACTTGTACAACCTTGTACACACTTGTACAACCTTGTACACACTTTAACACACTTGTACAAACTTGTACATTCTTGTACATACTTGTACACCCTTGTAAACACTTGTACAACCTTGTACAAACCTGTACACCCTTGTACACACTTGTACAAGCTTGTACACATTTGTACAAGCTTGTACACACTTGTACACCCTTGTACAAACTTGTGCACCCTTGTACACTTTTGTACACCCTTGTATACATTTGTACAACCTTGTACAAACTTGTACACACTTGTACAAACTTGTACACACTTGTACAAACTTGTACACACTTGTACAAACTTGTACACCCTTGTACTCACTTGTACAACCTTGTACACACTTGTACAACCTTGTACACACTTGTACAACCTTGTACACACTTGTACAACCTTGTACACAATTGTACAACCTTGTACAACCTTGTACACACTTGTACAACCTTGTACACACTTGTACAACCTTGTACACACTTGTACAACCTTGTACACACTTGTACAACCTTGTACACAATTGTACACCTTTGTACACACTTGTCCACACTTGTACAACCTTGTACACACTTGTACAATCTTGTACACACTTTTTCAACCTTGTACACACTTATACAACCTTGTACACACTTGTACAACCTTGTACACACTTGTACAACCTTGTACACACTTGTACAACCTTGTACACACTTGTACACACTTGTACAACCTTGTACACACTTGTACAACCTTGTAAAAACTTGTACAACCTTGTACACACTTGTACACCCTTGTACACACTTGTACAAGCTTGTACACACTTGTACACCCTTGTACACACTTGTACAAGCTTGTACACACTTGTACAACCTTGTACACACTTGTACACCCTTGTACACACTTGTACAACCTTTTACAAACTTGTACACACTTGTACAAAATTGTACATTCTTGTACATACTTGTACATCCTTGTACACACTTGTACAACCTTGTACAAACCTGTACACCCTTGTACACACTTGTACAAGCTTGTACACACTTGTGCACCCTTGTACACACTTGTACACCCTTGTACACATTTGTACAACCTTTTACAAACTTGTACACACTTGTACAAACTTGTACATTCTTGTACATACTTGTACACCCTTGTAAACACTTGTACAACCTTGTACAAACCTGTACACCCTTGTACACACTTGTACAAGCTTGTACACACTTGTACAAGCTTGTACACACTTGTACACCCTTGTACACACTTGTACAACCTTTTACAAACTTGTACACACTTGTACAAACTTGTACATTCTTGTACATACTTGTACACGCTTGTAAACACTTGTACAACCTTGTACAAACCTGTACACCCTTGTACACACTTGTACAAGCTTGTACACATTTGTACACCCTTGTACAAACTTGTGCACCCTTGTACACTTTTGTACACCCTTGTATACATTTGTACAACCTTGTACAAACTTGTGCACACTTGTACAAACTTGTACACACTTGTACAAACTTGTACACCCTTGTACACACTTGTACAACCTTGTACACACTTGTACAACCTTGTACACAATTGTACAACCTTGTACAAGCTTGTACAACCTTGTACACACTTGTACAACCTTGTACACACTTGTACAACCTTGTACACACTTGTACACCTTTGTACACACTTGTTCAACCTTGTACACACTTGTACAACCTTGTACACACTTG
This sequence comes from Macrosteles quadrilineatus, assembly GCF_028750875.1. Taxonomy (NCBI): domain Eukaryota; kingdom Metazoa; phylum Arthropoda; class Insecta; order Hemiptera; family Cicadellidae; genus Macrosteles; species Macrosteles quadrilineatus. The sequence continues at coordinate 207,361 of NW_026542672.1, read as the reverse complement.
TACAACCTTGTACACACTTGTACAACCTTGTACACACTTGTACACACTTGTACAAACTTGTACATTCTTGTACATACTTGTACTCCCTTGTAAACACTTGTACAACCTTGTACAAACCTGTACAACTTTGTACACACTTGTACAACCTTGTACACAATTGTAAAACATTTTACACACTTGTACATCCTTGTACAAACTTGTACACACTTGTACAAACTTTTACATCCTTGTACACATTTGTACACCCTTGTACACACTTGTACAACCTTGTACAAACCTGTAAACCCTTGTACACACTTGTACAAGCTTGTACACGATTGTACAAGCTTGTACACGATTGTACACCCTTGTACACACTTGTACACCCTTGTACACACTTGTACAACCTTGTACACACTTGTACAACCTTGTACACAATTGTACAACCTTGTACAACCTTGTACACACTTGTTCAACCTTGTACACACTTGTACAACCTTGTACACACTTGTACACCTTTGTACACACTTGTACAACCTTGTACACACTTGTACAACCTTGTACACACTTGTACAACCTTGTACACACTTGTACAACCTTGTACACACTTTAACACACTTGTACAAACTTGTACATTCTTGTACATACTTGTACACCCTTGTAAACACTTGTACAACCTTGTACAAACCTGTACACCCTTGTACACACTTGTACAAGCTTGTACACATTTGTACAAGCTTGTACACACTTGTACACCCTTGTACAAACTTGTGCACCCTTGTACACTTTTGTACACCCTTGTATACATTTGTACAACCTTGTACAAACTTGTACACACTTGTACAAACTTGTACACATTTGTACAAACTTGTACACCCTTGTACTCACTTGTACAACCTTGTACACACTTGTACAACCTTGTACACACTTGTACAACCTTGTACACACTTGTACAACCTTGTACACAATTGTACAACCTTGTACAACCTTGTACACACTTGTACAACCTTGTACACACTTGTACAACCTTGTACACACTTGTACAACCTTGTACACAATTGTACACCTTTGTACACACTTGTCCACACTTGTACAACCTTGTACACACTTGTACAATCTTGTACACACTTTTTCAACCTTGTACACACTTATACAACCTTGTACACACTTGTACAACCTTGTACACACTTGTACAACCTTGTACACACTTGTACAACCTTGTACACACTTGTACACACTTGTACAACCTTGTACACACTTGTACAACCTTGTAAAAACTTGTACAACCTTGTACACACTTGTACACCCTTGTACACACTTGTACAAGCTTGTACACACTTGTACACCCTTGTACACACTTGTACAAGCTTGTACACACTTGTACAACCTTGTACACACTTGTACACCCTTGTACACACTTGTACAACCTTTTACAAACTTGTACACACTTGTACAAAATTGTACATTCTTGTACATACTTGTACATCCTTGTACACACTTGTAAAACCTTGTACAAACCTGTACACCCTTGTACACACTTGTACAAGCTTGTACACACTTGTACAAGCTTGTACACACTTGTGCACCCTTGTACACACTTGTACACCCTTGTACACATTTGTACAACCTTTTACAAACTTGTACACACTTGTACAAACTTGTACATTCTTGTACATACTTGTACACCCTTGTAAACACTTGTACAACCTTGTACAAACCTGTACACCCTTGTACACACTTGTACAAGCTTGTACACACTTGTACAAGCTTGTACACACTTGTACACCCTTGTACACACTTGTACAACCTTTTACAAACTTGTACACACTTGTACAAACTTGTACATTCTTGTACATACTTGTACACGCTTGTAAACACTTGTACAACCTTGTACAAACCTGTACACCCTTGTACACACTTGTACAAGCTTGTACACACTTGTACACCCTTGTACAAACTTGTGCACCCTTGTACACTTTTGTACACCCTTGTATACATTTGTACAACCTTGTACAAACTTGTGCACACTTGTACAAACTTGTACACACTTGTACAAACTTGTACACCCTTGTACACACTTGTACAACCTTGTACACACTTGTACAACCTTGTACACAATTGTACAACCTTGTACAAGCTTGTACAACCTTGTACACACTTGTACAACCTTGTACACACTTGTACAACCTTGTACACACTTGTACACCTTTGTACACACTTGTTCAACCTTGTACACACTTGTACAACCTTGTACACACTTGTACAACCTTGTACACACTTGTACAACCTTGTACACACTTGTACACACTTGTACAAACTTGTACATTTTTGTACATACTTGTACTCCCTTGTAAACACTTGTACAACCTTGTACAAACCTGTACAACTTTGTACACACTTGTACAACCTTGTACACAATTGTAAAACATTTTACACACTTGTACATCCTTGTACAAACTTGTACACACTTGTACAAACTTTTACATCCTTGTACACATTTGTACACCCTTGTACACACTTGTACAACCTTGTACAAACCTGTAAACCCTTGTACACACTTGTACAAGCTTGTACACGATTGTACAAGCTTGTACACGATTGTACACCTTTGTACACACTTGTGCACCCTTGTACACACTTGTACAACCTTGTACACACTTGTACAACCTTGTACACACTTGTACAACCTTGTACACACTTGTACAACCTTGTACACACTTGTACAACCTTGTACACACTTGTACAACCTTGTACACACTTGTACAACCTTGTACACACTTGTACAACCTTGTACACACTTGTACAACCTTGTACACAATTGTACACGTTTGTACAACCTTGTACAAACTTGTACACACTTGTACAACCTTGTACAAACTTGTACACACTTGTACAACCTTGTACAAACTTGTGCAACCTTGTACACTTTTGTACACCCTTGTGTACATTTGTACAACCTTGTACAAACTTGTACACACTTGTACAAACTTGTACACACTTGTACAAACTTGTACACCCTTGTACACACTTGTACAACCTTGTACACACTTGTACAACCTTGTACACAATTGTAAAACCTTGTACAACCATGTACACACTTGTACAACTTTGTACACACTTGTACAACCTTGTACACACTTGTACACCTTTGTACACACTTGTACAACCTTGTACACTATGGTACAACCTTGTACACACTTGTACAACCTTGTACACACTTGTACAACCTTTTACAAACTTGTACACACTTGTACAAACTTGTACATTCTTTTGTACACCCTTGTAAACACTTGTACAACCTTGTACAAACCTGTACACCCTTGTACACACTTGTACAAGCTTGTACACACTTGTACAAGCTTGTACACACTTGTACACCCTTGTACAAACTTGTGCACCCTTGTACACTTTTGTAACCCTTGTATACATTTGTACAACCTTGTACAAACTTGTACACACTTGTACAAACTTGTACACACTTGTACAAACTTGTACACCCTTGTACACATTGTACAACCTTGTACACACTTGTACAACCTTGTACACAATTGTACAACCTTGTACAACCATGTACACACTTGTACAACCTTGTACACACTTGTATAACCTTGTACACACTTGTACACCTTTGTACACACTTATACAACCTTGTACACACTTGTACAACCTTTTACACACTTGTACAACCTTGTACACACTTGTACAACCTTGTACACACTTGTACAACCTTGTACACACTTGTACAACCTTGTACACACTTGTACAACCTTGTAAAAACTTGTACAAGCTTGTACACGATTGTACACCCTTGTACACACTTGTGCACCCTTGTACACACTTGTACAACCTTGTACACACTTGTACAACCTTGTACACACTTGTACAACCATGTACACACTTGTACAACCTTGTACACACTTGTACAACCTTGTACACACTTGTACAACCTTGTACACACTTGTACAACCTTGTACACACTTGTACAACCTTGTACACACTTGTACAACCTTGTACACACTTGTACAAGCTTGTACACACTTGTACAACCTTGTACACACTTGTGCACCCTTGTACAAACTTGTACTTACTTGTACAACCTTGTACAAACTTGTACACACTTGTACAAACTTTTACATCCTTGTACACATTTGTACACCCTTGTACACACTTGTACAACCTTGTACAAACCTGTACACCCTTGAACACACTTGTACAAGCTTGTAGACGATTGTACACCCTTGTACACACTTGTGCACCCTTGTACACACCTTTACACCCTTGTACACACTTGTACAACCTTTTACAAACTTGTACACACTTGTACAAACTTGTACATTCTTGTACATACTTGTACACCCTTGTAAACACTTGTACAAACTTGTACAAACCTGTACACCCTTGTACACACTTGTACAAGCTTGTACACACTTGTACAAGCTTGTACACACTTGTACACCCTTGTACAAACTTGTGCACCCTTGTTTACTTTTGTACACCCTTGTATACATTTGTACAACCTTGTACAAACTTGTACACAATTGTACAAACTTGTACACACTTGTACAAACTTGTACACCCTTGTACACACTTGTACAACCTTGTACACACTTGTACAACCTTGTACAAACCTGTACACCCTTGTACACACTTGTACAAGATTGTACACGATTGTACACCCTTGTACACACTTGTGCACCCTTGTACACACTTGTACACCCTTGTACACACTTGTACAACCTTTTACAAACTTGTACACACTTGTACAAACTTTTACATTCTTGTACATACTTGTACACCCTTGTAAACACTTGTACAACCTTGTACAAACCTGTACACCCTTGTACACACTTGTACAAGCTTGTACACACTTGTACACCCTTGTACAAACTTGTGCAACCTTGTACACTTTTGTACACCCTTGTATACATTTGTACAACCTTGTACAAACTTGTACACACTTGTACAAACTTGTACACACTTGTACAAACTTGTACACCCTTGTACACACTTTTACAACCTTGTACACAATTGTACAACCTTGTACACAATTGTACAACCTTGTACAACCTTGTACCCACTTGTTCAACCTTGTACACACTTGTACACCTTTGTACACACTTGTACACCTTTGTACACACTTGTACAAGCTTGTACACACTTGTGCACCCTTGTACACACTTGTACACCCTTGTACACACGTGTACAACCTTTTACAAACTTGTACACACTTGTACAAACTTGTACATTCTTGTACATACTTGTACACCCTTGTAAACACTTGTACAACCTTGTACAAACCTGTACACCCTTGTACACACTTGTACAAGCTTGTACACACTTGTACAAGCTTGTACACACTTGTACACCCTTGTACAAACTTGTGCACCCTTGTACACTTTTTTACACCCTTGTATACATTTGTACAACCTTGTACAAACTTGTACACAATTGTACAAACTTGTACACACTTGTACAAACTTGTACACCCTTGTACACACTTGTACAACCTTGTACACACTTGTACAACCTTGTACACACATGTACAACCTTGTACACAATTGTACAACCTTGTACAACCTTGTACACACTTGTACAACCTTGTACACACTTGTACAACCTTGTACACACTTGTACAACCTTGTACACACTTGTACACCTTTGTACACACTTGTACAACCTTGTACACACTTGTACAACCTTGTACACACTTGTAAACCTTGTACACACTTTTTCAACCTTGTACACACTTATACAACCTTGTACACACTTGTACAACCTTGTACACACTTGTACAACCTTGTACACACTTGTACAACCTTGTCCACACTTGTACAACCATGTACACACTTGTACAACCTTGTAAAAACTTGTACAACCTTGTACACACTTGTACACCCTTGTACACACTTGTACAAGCTTGTACACACTTGTACAACCTTGTACACACTTGTTCACCCTCGATATCAGAGGAGTGAGCGAGCGGAAATGCTCGGGGGATCTTAATTTGACCGAGGTGGTCTTTAGTGTTACTAGTGAACACATGCCACTTATGTGCGAGATCAGAAGGGAGAGGGTCGTCCCAATCAAGACCTTGAGTCCATAGTAATTGCATGAAGCATTTTGCTACCATGATTAATGGGGACAAAAATCCACAGGGGTCATATAGTTTGGCAATAAAGCTGAGCATGGAGCGCTTAGTCAACTTTTCAGACGGGGGGTTGAAAGCGTAACAGAAACAGTCTTCTTCAGGAGACCAATGGAGACCTAGGATGGAGTACTGGGGAAGCTGAGCGTCTTGCAGGAAACTTGGAGTCTCTAGATGTTCCGAAGGAAATTTTTCTAGAAGAGCAGAGGAGTTGGAGGCCCACTTGCGAAGTTCAAAGCCACCACGATGTAGAAGTTGGATAAGTTGGTCCTGTAGTTCAAGAGCAGCCTCAACGGAGTCAGCACCCGTGATAATGTCGTCCACGTAGGTGTGATGACGTAGAGAGTGAGAAGCCTGAGGGAAGGCATCACCTTCGTCTTCCGCTAACTGCATTAAAGTTTTAATAGCAAGGTAGGGGGAGCTGTTCATGCCGTAGGTGACGGTAGTAAGTTGAAACGTAGAGATTTCCTTTGAAGGGTCGTCACGCCACATAATCAGTTGAAACTTTTGATCGTCAGGGTGCACTTGTATTTGGCGGTACATTTGCCGAATGTCACATGAAAACACAATTTTATGAGAGCGGAAGTTCAAAATTACGTCACAAATGTCAGTTTGTAATTTACGTCCTGTCAAAAGAATATCGTTTAAGGAGTGACCGGAACTGGTTTTGCTACTGGCGTCAAACACTGTCCTTAAATTGGTCGTGCTAGAGTCCTTCAGTACCCCATGATGAGGTAGGAAGTAGTGTGGGTGTATGTCTTCAACAAAATCTAGTTTTGTCATATGGCCGAGAGTTTGATATTCAGACATGAACGTCTTATACAAGTGTGAAAAATGGGGTTGAGCTTTAAATTTCTGCTCAATAGACAACAAGCGCTTTTCAGCAATGGGCCTAGATTGGCCTAGAATGGAGGGGTCCGTCTTGAACGGAAGTCGCACAACATAACGACCTGATTGATCACGAGAGTGTGATTTTTTATAGTATTCATCACAAAGAAGCTCTTCCTGTGACTTAACCTGGAAGTGAGGGGGTTCCTCCTGTTGCCAAAAACGTTGCAGGGAAGAGTGTAGTGAATTATCACTAACAGAGAGAAGAGAGATCGCAAAACCTGACACGGGTTCCGAGTTAGTTGCACAGGGAGCTTTACCCATCAGAATAAAGCCAAGATGAGTACCTATCACATGAGGCATGTGCGTGCCGAGGGAGTAACTTTCATGAGTCCAGAGGAGGGGTAGCAGAGAACTACCTATAAGCACGTCAATGCCACCAGGCAAGTGAAAAGTAGGATCAGCTAGAACATAGGGCTTGATTTTTGTTAGCACTTCCGGTGATATAGGGGAGCGAGGTAAGTCGACGGAAATCTTATCAAGAATATGGAATTGATGGTCAGTGGCTATTACTCGACCTGAGAGAGTTTCAAGATTCAAGTAAGTTGACCCTTTAGTACAGGAAGCCATTTGAGAAAGACCAGATATTTTGAGTTGAGAAGACTGGCGTTTTATATTCAGGAGATTCGCAGCGCGTTCTGAGAGCAGATCACACATACTGCCAGTATCTAGTAGAGCACGAAACACATGAGAGATACCCTGAGGGGAAGTCAACTTGACCAAGGCGGTGCCGAGTAATACAGTATAATTACCCGAAGTCGTACATGAGTTATTTTGGGCAGAATAATTGCTTACATCCGCGACAGTGGCGGAGATAGAGGCTTGTGAATTAACATCACCAGTCTGAGTGTGAGATGGACCTGAAGTGGTCGGGGAAGTTCTTTGACCTTGAGGTCGAAAAGACATCTGAGAGGTTTGATTATTATCACCAAGGTGTAAGAGAGAGTGGTGTCGCTGTTTACATGTGCGACAAGTGAACTGAGAGCGGCATTCTTTGGAGCTATGTTCACCCAAGCAAGAAAAACAACGATTATGTTTTTTAACAATGGCGTGTCGCTCTCGAGGAGATTTATTTTGAAATACGTCACAAGTGTAAACTTTGTGATCATTTTTGTTACAAACAAAACATTTGTTATAGACAGGACTATTTTCAGTCTGAGAGCTATGAGAGGGGGGAGCATTAGATCTCGAAGTAGCTACCATGGCTAGGCCTACGTCAGACCGGAAATGCACCTTTTTTGGTGTGGTTTTGTGAGGTGAAGGTTGAACGCTTCTGTGGGCCGATGACATGTTATGTATGTTAGCATCTTCTGTCTGCGAACATTCTTGGTTAAGAAATTTTATTATTTCACCAATTTCTGGTAATGAATGAGTAACTGGATCTTCGGTTTGACTGGAACGGAACGATTCAAGTTTTTTACGTAGTTCCTGGTCCATTTTACGCAAAAGGAGTGCGGACAATAGGGGGTTGTTGTCACTAACGTCACAATTTAATGCCTTAAGAGCTTGTGTGTGTTCCGTAAACAGGTTTACAAATTGGCGCAAACCTTTGAGTGAAGTTGCCGTAATGTTTGGCAGGTCCAACAATTGGTTAAGATGCAATGATTGCAATCTTCGATTGTTGTGATATCTGTCACGTAACAATTCATAGGCGACTAGATAATTAGGAGCGGTGAGATTTAAACTCCTTATTAAATTGAGAGGCTCTCCATTTAAGACAGAGAGTAAGTACTGGAATTTCATAACAGAGGATAATGAAGCATTACGGTGGATTGCAGTGTCAAAAAGATTGATAAAACTTGTCCACGTTAATGGATCGCCAGAGAATTTTTGTAAGTCCAGTTTAGGTAATCGTACTTGTGAGCTTGGATGAGTTTCTGAAACAGAAAACGATTCACTGAACGCGGAAGGGGTTTTTGGTGGTTCTGAGGGAACCAGAGTTTCAATCGTAGCTTGAATGTGAGAGAACATGTCTTCAATAGCATCTTGATCATTGGAAAGAGTCTTATCATCGATCCCTTCATCTTCCAGAACGAAGGCACGTTGAAGGTTATTTTCAAATTCACTGCGTTTCTTTTTTATTTCCAACGCGTAAGCGGATAATTTCTTAAGTTGTAATGGTGTTAGAGGGTCGATTTGAGTTGATAATTCATCTACTGTAGCCTTAAGTTTTTCAAAACGTGATTTAATCAGCGCCGTAGAACGGGTGTAGATTGCGGACTTAAAATCAGATGCTTTAGGAGGCATTGTGAAGTGTTCACTTGAAAGTATTCACACGAAAATGGAAGTTGTGGGTACACAAAAGGCTTGTAGCTAGGCCTATGAATGGTATTAGCTTAACAATGTAGTAATTAATTGTCCGCTGAATAATATAGAGATAAAATATTATAAATATCTAAAACATATATCCACCTACTTTGTAGCTTAATTGAGGCAAATAGTGAAAAACACTAAGTTATCAACACGTTAAATAGCAATAAAATATTTTTAAATGAGTGTGGCAGGTTTAATTCGATTTTCAAACCATAAATCAACAATTGAGCTTAGTTGAAAGTATTCAAGTACGGTAATAATAATGCACAATAAAACAAGAGATATGATATAGAACAAATGAATGAGTCACATGAAAGTTCACCGTTATTTACAAAAATAATAAATGGATCTAAATAAGTTTAATGAGAGTAGGCCTCATTAATGAAACAGTGTAGAATAATCCTTAGTAAACAAGAATTGCAACATAAAGAGTAAGTTATTACCCTAATAAATGAGAAAGGAACATAAAATTATAACCATCAATGAAATATGAATCACAATACAAATACGCTAGCTAACAGTTTTGTTTATATGTACAACACTAGTAATAAGAACCAGTAAAAACGGTTATTTTGAACGATTTATTAAAATGTTAATTGACAAGATAAAATTACCTTAAATATAATATCGCACGTTTGTCAACCAAAATTACAGAGATGAACTAATTTAACTTTACTTCATTTAAAATCAAAATTCAGAAAGCATAAACAATGTTAAATAACAATGACAAATTATTGTTTATTTAGTATGATATTCAAAAGAGCAATATTGTTTCAAAGAATAATAGTAAATACCTAATAATAACCTAATAGTTGGTTATTAATAATATCAATCAACCTTATTACACAATACACCTTAAATGAGAAAATGTAAACAACAACAAACGCTGTACAGTGAGTGTGAGATATGCGTCTGCTACTAGTGTCGGCCGTCTGCACGCGACTAAATCCCGCAACTAAAACTAAATCCCGTTTTCGGGATAAAAAAGCCAAGTAGGGAAAAATTGTCTACTACTAGAGAGAACAGCAAATTGTACATGATTGTGACCTGCGCAGACGCGCGAGTGGAGAGAGATTGCTAAACCACGCCCACGAACGGAACGAACGCGAGCCGATATTTTACCAATATGGCGAAAATTGAAAATTGCAGATCGCTAAAAATATGGTTGATGATGAAAATTGGCTGAAATTAATTACCACAGGACTTTAGACAATGAATCCGGCTCGAAGGACCAAATGTTGGGGGCGTAATGGGTGAAAATGAAAATAATTAATAACTCGAAGGACCAGAACTAATTAATAGTTCAAGAGAAAAATAATTAAATTAGAGAAAATGGCGAATCTGCAATTTGAAGGGCACTGAGGTCCCGAGATGGAATAAAATGTCTTGTGAGGGGCAAATGAGATTAGTTTTAGAGTCTAATTAAAACACACACAAAACTTTAAGGTTGTACCTTGAGTCCAATTGTCCAAAGGTGGAGAGTATGGCAGCGGCGTCGTCTATGGTGGAACGATGGCGGATGGCGGAGTCCTTAGACCGAGTGCTTCTGTTTTGTAGAATTTTGGAGTACGCAACGCACCCAAGTTCATAATCACAAAGAGCTCACTAATACGCGGAAGTCACGGTGAAAACGTACGGAAAGTCTAGAAGTAATACACGGACGCGCACACACTGTCTTGAGGTTTGAAGAGTCTGAAAGCACTAGATCACAATTTAAGTAATTTAATCACAAACAAAAGGGGGAAATTAAAATGTATATATAGTTAAATGTACTATAGAGGAGAGGGAGGCCAGATATAATTAATCTATAGCCTAAAAATACGTTTAAGAGAGGTAAAATGGGCAATTAATGTCCCGAGATACGAGAAACGGAATACACCGTGAGTTATGGACGCCGACCGTGGACAGACAGACGCCGATCGCCGGTTTCACACTTTGAAAAATGCAATTGCGGTTTAGAGGGGTCTAGGAATTCGATGGCCAATAGGAAATGCGATTGAAGCAAACACGGCGTCAGGTGATTCATGGGTATGTAGTACAGGAAAATAGGCCTTACTGTGGCGGGAAATTCGAGCAGGCTTAGCAATCTCATTTGAATATTGAAAGCGGGAGTCTATTTACAATAAATTGTTACTGAGACTAAATAATATTACAATAAATGTGGTGATTTATATACACATTAGCATGATTAATTAACCAGTGACTTAATTAACATAATGATTAATTTCTAAATACTCTAAAAATATGAATACCGAACAACACTCTTGTACACACTTGTGCAACCTTGTACACACTTGTACAACCTTGTAAACACTTGTACAACCTTGTACAAACCTGTACACCCTTGTACACACTTGTACACCCTTGTACAAACTTGTGCACCCTTGTACACTTTTGTACACCCTTGTAAACACTTGTACAACCTTGTACAAACCTGTACACCCTTGTACACACTTGTACAGGCTTGTACACACTTGTACAAGCTTGTACACACTTGTACACCCTTGTACAAACTTGTGCACCCTTGTACACTTTTATACACCCTTGTATACATTTGTACCTTGTACAAACTTGTACACACTTGTACAAACTTGTACACACTTGTACAAACTTGTACACCCTTGTACACATTGTACAACCTTGTACATACTTGTACAACCTTGTACACAATTGTACAACCTTGTACAACCATGTACACACTTGTACAACCTTGTACACACTTGTATAACCTTGTACACACTTGTACACCTTTGTACACACTTATACAACCTTGTACACACTTGTACAACCTTTTACACACTTGTACAACCTTGTACACACTTGTACAACCTTGTACACACTTGTACAACCTTGTACACACTTGTACAACCTTGTACACACTTGTACAACCTTGTACACACTTGTACAACCTTGTAAAAACTTGTACAAGCTTGTACACGATTGTACACCCTTGTACACACTTGTGCACCCTTGTACACACTTGTACAACCTTGTACACACTTGTACAACCTTGTACACACTTGTACAACCTTGTACACACTTGTACAACCAAGTACACACTTGTACAACCTTTACACACTTGTACAACCTTGTACACACTTGTACAACCTTGTACACACTTGTACAACCTTGTACACACTTGTACAACCTTGTACACACTTGTACAACCTTGTACACACTTGTACAAGCTTGTACACACTTGTACAACCTTGTACACACTTGTGCACCCTTGTACAAACTTGTACTTACTTGTACAACCTTGTACAAACTTGTACACACTTGTACAAACTTTTACATCCTTGTACACATTTGTACACCCTTGTACACACTTGTACAACCTTGTACAAACCTGTACACCCTTGAACACACTTGTACAAGCTTGTAGACGATTGTACACCCTTGTACACACTTGTGCACCCTTGTACACACTTGTACACCCTTGTACACACTTGTACAACCTTTTACAAACTTGTACACACTTGTACAAACTTGTACATTCTTGTACATACTTGTACACCCTTGTAAACACTTGTACAAACTTGTACAAACCTGTACACCCTTGTACACACTTGTACAAGCTTGTACACACTTGTACAAGCTTGTACACACTTGTACACCCTTGTACAAACTTGTGCACCCTTGTTTACTTTTGTACACCCTTGTATACATTTGTACAACCTTGTACAAACTTGTACACAATTGTACAAACTTGTACACACTTGTACAAACTTGTACACCCTTGTACACACTTGTACAACCTTGTACACACTTGTACAACCTTGTACAAACCTGTACACCCTTGTACACACTTGTACAAGATTGTACACGATTGTACACCCTTGTACACACTTGTGCACCCTTGTACACACTTGTACACCCTTGTACACACTTGTACAACCTTTTACAAACTTGTACACACTTGTACAAACTTTTACATTCTTGTACATACTTGTACACCCTTGTAAACACTTGTACAACCTTGTACAAACCTGTACACCCTTGTACACACTTGTACAAGCTTGTACACACTTGTACACCCTTGTACAAACTTGTGCAACCTTGTACACTTTTGTACACCCTTGTATACATTTGTACAACCTTGTACAAACTTGTACACACTTGTACAAACTTGTACACACTTGTACAAACTTGTACACCCTTGTACACACTTTTACAACCTTGTACACAATTGTACAACCTTGTACACAATTGTACAACCTTGTACAACCTTGTACACACTTGTTCAACCTTGTACACACTTGTACACCTTTGTACACACTTGTACACCTTTGTACACACTTGTACAAGCTTGTACACACTTGTGCACCCTTGTACACACTTGTACACCCTTGTACACACTTGTACAACCTTTTACAAACTTGTACACACTTGTACAAACTTGTACATTCTTGTACATACTTGTACACCCTTGTAAACACTTGTACAACCTTGTACAAACCTGTACACCCTTGTACACACTTGTACAAGCTTGTACACACTTGTACAAGCTTGTACACACTTGTACACCCTTGTACAAACTTGTGCACCCTTGTACACTTTTTTACACCCTTGTATACATTTGTACAACCTTGTACAAACTTGTACACAATTGTACAAACTTGTACACACTTGTACAAACTTGTACACCCTTGTACACACTTGTACAACCTTGTACACACTTGTACAACCTTGTACACACATGTACAACCTTGTACACAATTGTACAACCTTGTACAACCTTGTACACACTTGTACAACCTTGTACACACTTGTACAACCTTGTACACACGTGTACAACCTTGTACACACTTGTACACCTTTGTACACACTTGTACAACCTTGTACACACTTGTACAACCTTGTACACACTTGTAAACCTTGTACACACTTTTTCAACCTTGTACACACTTATACAACCTTGTACACACTTGTACAACCTTGTACACACTTGTACAACCTTGTACACACTTGTACAACCTTGTCCACACTTGTACAACCATGTACACACTTGTACAACCTTGTAAAAATTTGAACAACCTTGTACACACTTGTACACCCTTGTACACACTTGTACAAGCTTGTACACACTTGTACAACCTTGTACACACTTGTTCACCCTTGTACACACTTGTACAACCTTTTACAAACTTGTACACACTTGTACAAAATTGTACATTCTTGTACATACTTGTACATCCTTGTACACATTTGTACAACCTTGTACAAACCTGTACACCCTTGTACACACTTGTACAAGCTTGTACACACTTGTACACCCTTGTACAAACTTGTGCACCCTTGTACACTTTTGTACACCCTTGTACACTTTTGTACACCCTTGTACACATTTGTACAACCTTGTACAAACTTAAACACACTTGTACAAACATGTACACACTTGAACAACCATGTACACACTTGTACAACCTTGTACACACTTGTACAAGCTTGTACACACTTGTACAAACTTGTACACACTTGTACAACCTTGTACACACTTGTACAACCTTGTACACAATTGTAAAACCTTGTACACACTTGTACAACCTTGTACAAACCTGTACACCCTTGTACACACTTGTACAAGCTTGTACACGATTGTACACTCTTGTACACACTTGTGCAACGTTGTACACACTTGTACAACCTTGTAAACACTTGTACAACCTTGTACAAACCTGTACACCCTTGTACACTGAACCATGCCCTCGTGCCTGCACCCAGACTAACGAAATGGAAGCGTGATCCATGCGCAGGCCCGAGGAGCGGCTCACAAAACTTTACATAACAAAATGAGAACCATGGATGGAGGTTCAAGAACAACACGCCATTTGAGAGAAACGAGCTGTAATTAACCAATTAAAAGAAAACACAACAACAATAATCAACAACAATACATGAATTAAATACTCTCAATAAACCTTAAATAAATTTAGGTACCCGTTTAAGCTGCTGACTTACAATAAATTATTTTAATCATTCAGAAAATCAGAAGGATTTAGTAAAAATTTAACATTTAATAAAAGGAAATTACCAAAATTAACAAACTATAACAATAATAAAATATGATGACTCTTTTAATAAATATCTGAAAAGTTAACAATTAACTAGGGGCCCCAAAAATTAAATACAGTGGAGAGATTTTAAAATCGGATGATTAGGCAACAGTAGAATAAAATTTGAAATAAATAACAATAGGCTGCTGTGCTTATAAATAGTCAACAAATGTTAAAAATCTTAAAGTCCATTCGGCAACAGCAATATATATAACAATTAGATAAATAACAATTAGTCGGTAACTTGCGGTAACAGTCTTCAAGGGTGTGACACCGGAGGGCCATGAAGCTGGGCGGACAGCACCGGAGGAGAGAAAAGGCAGGGCGGAGAGGGGGCCAATATGCAGCGCCAGCCTAGTCGCAACATTCCTCTCCGCTGAAGATGGTCAGTCATTTTCCTCCTCACGGGCCCTGAGTGGCAAAACCCAGAAAACAAGGTAGTAAGAATAATAGACTGAGTCCATATCCGCAAGGTTCACTGTCACAGCTTTCCCCATTCACATTTAGTTCCAAAATTTCACTGAGTTCCAAAATTTCACTGATTAGGCCTAACAATTGCTTATTTCAAAAGTTTCTAAATTTTTACAAGGTTTGTCTCTCTATCACAGCTCTTTAACAAAATAAAACATTTCAAACAATAACAATATTTTAAATAAAACAACTAACAGGTTAAACAGTACAAGAATGGTAACATTAATTTGCGGTAAAAATGCCAGCAGACTATACGGGTATGTGACAGTGATAAATTTCACCAATAGAGAGAAAATATTTAAATTACCTGGTCCAAAGTGGCCAGAAGAACAAGTTAACAGAGAACAATTGACACTTAAACACAGAAAAATACTTTAAAATTGACAAAAAACGTTCCATACAAAAAATTTAGGCCTAACGCAACGACTCATGTATTTTTGCTAATTTCTCCAAAAGTTGTGCTCCGAATTTGTTCGGAATGGTCTCAAAAGCTGGGGAAAATGTTCCCGCAGCCTTTCCAGACCATCCCAAACCTTAACTCAAAGGCTGAAACCAGTGGCCTTCCAGGATACCCAGTTCAAACCTGAATGAAAAGTTGCCAAACTAAAAATTACTGTAACTTTCTTAAAACTTGAGTAAAATGACTCAAACTTTCAGGGGAGCTTTAAGAGCAGTTAATACAACTTAATTTAACTAGTTTGGCAAGGACAAAGCAAAATAAAAGACTTTAACCTTACTTGACTGGGTAACACAAACTGAACATTTTACAAGACAAAACAACACTAAATTTTAACGGGACACAAAAACAAAAGACTACCAAAAGTAGTAGCCTAAGACAAATACATTTACTGAGCAAAAATTGTAAGCCTAGGCCTACCACAAAACAGTCAGAAGGACCCAAAACTGACTTGGCAGTTTCTCTCAAATAGCGGCTTTCCAACAAACATTTCTCAGTCAATTCTAGGCCTAGCATTTCGGGCAAAGCCCTGAATTATACAAAACAACAGAGAACAGGGAAACTAACTATCAAAAGTCTTCCACGACCCCAAGACTAGGTTCTAAACCTAGTGCAACATGAGGCAATAACCTAACTTTAGCAAAATGTGAAAAACTTACCCAAAAGGCGCGCGGGGCGTACTAAAGTTACTCCATAAAGAAAGTTCTCACAAACGGCCAAGAATAAAACTTAAAAGGCACATTTATTATCCAAAAAAGGAAGATTTAAAAGGATAAAAATCTTCAGTGAAGTACTCAAATCCGACGTCTCGCAACCTCTGACACTTCGCGGTCGGAGTAATAAGAACAAAACCCACAGCCTTGTTCGGGGGGCCGTGGAGTGAGAAACACTGAACTAGCCTACTATAAAAAAAACACTTGAACCATTGATCATGAGTCGTGACATTCGCCCGGTGGAAATAGTCACGGCTCAACCTCCCTCCCCAAAAGAGGACACTCCTCTCCAAAAGGGACAAACAAACAAGCCTCTCCCCCACTTCCTGAAAAGAGAATGACCTGAAAGACAACTCAAGTGTCTGTGGTGGGGAACGCCAAGGGACTTCCAAACTGAGGGGAAAACTCACCCCCAGGGTTTGCTCTGGCCAGAGCTGGAAAATTTTGTGAGGGAAATTCCTTCGCAGAACACAGGGGACAGGAGAAGTGATCAGGTTCTCTGGCCCAGTGCACTTCCCACCCAGACACAAGAGGAAAGAAAATTGCCTACGGAAGAGTTCCGCGGAAGGGCTTGAGATGAGAAATGTGCGCCCTCCGGAACACCTTTCCAGTCCGCGGATCTCCAAGCTCCGCCGTGACAGGCGTCAAAAACCTCAGGATGCGGTGGGGACCTGACCACCGATGACACAACTTTGCAGCTCTCTTGTCCACAGCCGAACTGGCTGGATGAGCTTTACAAAACACCAAATCCCCCACCTGGAAGGGGTTGTCTACTCTACCACGATTGTGCTTCCTCCGGACCAATTCCCTAGCTCTGATCAAGTTTCTCCTGGCCGCTTGCCAAGTTGCCTTGACATCAGCCGCACCAGGAGGTGGCAGAAGGTCGCCAATTCCCCACACATTCGCTAACGGGTTGTTAGGCGGATAGCCTAGAAACAGCTCGAAAGGGACCGCCTTGTGACTCTCATGGTGAGCAGTATTGAAAGCAAACTGAAGCCAAGGGAGTTCCTGATCCCAGGTGGTCTGCTTGTCAGCATGGAAAGCTATGAGAGCGGAGCGAAGATTGCGATTGAACCTTTCAGCATGAGAAGGCTGTGGATAGTAAGGGGAAGTAGTCACATGGCGGATTCCGTGCCCAAAGCACATTCTTTTGAACAGATGGGAAACAAACTGTGTTCCGTTGTCGGAAACAATGGTGGCGGGTATTCCAAAATGTTGGAAAAGGTGAGTTCGAAGTACCTGCACGGTGAGCTGTGCAGTGGCATTCCTTAAGGGGAAAAGCCAACAAAACTTGGAGAAGGCATCCACACAAACAAGTAGGAACTTATTTCCTGACTTGCTACGCGGGAGAGGCCCTACATAGTCAATGAAAACCTTCTCCAAAGGTCTTTCCGCCACCTCAGATGACAACAAACCAAACTTAGAGTTTTGAGCGGGCTTGCTCAGTGAGCACGTTTGACAAGAACGCACCCTAGCAGCAAGATCCCGATCCATACCCTTCCAGATGAACATTTCCCTAACCTTTGCAATGGTCTTGTGGATACCTAGATGCCCACCCACAGGAGAAGAATGAAAATACTCAAAGACCATAGGGATTAGAAGACTAGGCAGCACAACTTTAGGTTTACCTCGCTGCCGAGCGCGACAGCAAAGGGCACCCTGGGACAGAAAATATGGGGGGTGGGCTCCCCCATTTTGAAGCTCACCAATGATCTTTGCCAGCTCAGGATCCTTCAGCTGATGGGGAATGAAATCAGAAAAGGCGAGTGGAAACTCCAAGAGCACGGCACAACCCGGTTGCTCTTGGTCAGAAGGATGATCGTCGGGTGAATGGTACATCCTAGATAGTGTGTCAGCAATCACATTCTGAGTGCCTCGAACGTGTTGCACTTGGAACTTAAGGGACGATATTTGGACAACCCAACGACCAATTTTCCCAAGCTGGCGTGGATGTGCAAGAAGCCACGAGAGTGCCTGGTTGTCGGTTTCCAATAAAAACTCCTTGTGCTCCAAAAAGCGTCTGAATTTATTGACTCCAAACACGACAGCCAAACACTCGAGTTCATACACCGAAGAGCTTTTCTTTTCGCAGGGACTCAAAGTGCGTGAGGCGTACGCAATTGGCTGCCTAACACCATCCACCTCTTGTGACAACACAGCCGCAATTGCGACGGAGGAAGCATCTGTTTGCAAGACAAAGTTTTGATTGAAATCCGGCATCACCAAAACAGGGGGCTGCATGATAGCCTCCTTGAGAAGATCAAAAGACGTCTGCTGCGCTTCACCCCAGACAAACTTGGCGCCCTTCTTCCGAAGCTCATTGAGAGGAGCCGCCAATTCAGCAACATTGGGTATGAAGCGTCGGTAAAAACCTACCATGCCGATGAACCTAGCAATACCCTTGACATCTCTGGGAGGAGGAAACTCCCTGATAGCCTGGGTTCTAGCGGGGTCGATGCAGACGCCTCTATGAGAGATAAGATGACCAAGGAACGAAATTTCCGGCTTTGCAAAACTAACCTTGTCAGGATTCACGGTAAGGCCAGCCCTATTCAATCTACTCATGACTTCTTCAAGATGAATCAGGTGATCTTCGAAGCTCTCACTGTACACCAAGAGATCGTCGAGGTAATTGAACACAAACTTGAACTTGACATCATGAAAGATGGAATCAAGGAGTCTGGTGAGAGTCTGGGCCCCCACAGCAAGACCCATCGGAACTCTTGTGAACTGATACAAATTCCACGGAACGCAGAAAGCAGTGAGAGGTCGAGACTCAGGTTTCAAAGGAATCTGATGATAGGCCTGATTCAGATCAAAAACAGAAAAATACTTGGCCTTACCGAACCAATCAAACGCAGAATGCAAATCGGGGAGAGGCACAGAGTCGATTTCAATTTGCGCATTCAATTTGCGATAGTCCAAAACCATTCGGGACTTGCCATTGGGTTTTGGGACGAGAAAGGCTGGACTAGCGTAGCTCGAACGGGAAGGTTCAATGACACCATTTTCCAGAAGTTCGTCAATGATTTTTCTGAGAGTTTCCATTTTGGGTGGAGCTAATTTGTATGGGTGAGAGCGAACGGGACGGGTATCTGTTAGACGAATCTCGTACTCCAACAGGTTAGTGACTCCAAGCTTTGGCGTCAGCACATCTGGGAAACGAGAACACAAGGTTCTGATGGCTTCAGCCTCGCAAGTAGTCAGATGCCCTAACGGATCAATTGTTGGCTTGCTGGGTATCTCAGGCTCGACTACCGCAGCACCACCACCAATTTCATCAGCAAAAGATATTAATACCCGCCTCGCAAATCGGAAAAAACACTGACCTCTGCCTAAATCCAAAATTAGGCCAGTGTGCTTGATAAAATCCGCTCCTAAAATGACAGGGAAACAAAGGTCCTTAGCCACCCAAAAACTCCAAACCCAAGAAAAATGTTCAATTTTGAACTTGAAACGGGCTTCATAGATGATGGGAAGGGGTGAATTTGACGCAGTCCAGCAGATAGGGGTTTTTCGCTCAACTTGCTTGATAAGCCCAGACGATTCAAGGTTTTCAAAAAGGGACAAGGAAATGAGGCAACGGGCTGACCCAGAATCCACTAGGGCCTTCTGCACCGTGGAACCTATGAAGATGTTGAGACGTGGGCAAGTTGAGCGCGCCGCTTTCACGCCCATGGTAGCAAGGCCCGCAATCCCCCGCAGCAGAGGCTCGGTCACAGGCACAACACTCCCAGAAGGGGAGGCAACAGAAACATTAACTGACTTTAACTTAGAATTTGACTTACTTGAAAAAACTTTCAAATTATTGCCCTTTACATTATCACCAACAACCTCACAGGAAGGATTGGGCAATTTTTCCTCCTGTGAGCAAACTAGTTTTTTGGACCACGTCCAAAATTTCCACCTTGACGGCAATGCCGCCGAATGTGACCTGGTTGCCCACAACCAAAACAAACAACAGGTTGCCTCTGCCACTGCGGCGGTTCAGGACCCAACACTCCCACGGGTGCTACGACAGCATGATGACCAGCTAGGGGAAGATGCCCCGCCGCTTGGTCTCTCTGAAAATCAGCGTCCTGGACAGATCTCGAAAGGATGGAAAGTCTGTCCAGATCCGCAAAAGAAGAAGGCCGTGGTGCAAAAACCAGACGGGAGCGTTCCTCAGGCTTCAACCCCTGAAGCACAATGTCAATGAGCTCAAGCTCACTGATCCCCAAACGCAAGACCCTTTCCACCGTGCGAATGTCCCCCACGTACTGGCTGAGAGACTCGGCTGGCTGCTGAGGACGAAAAACTCTCTCAACTTTCAGCTTCTCCATGACCCGACGGGGCATGAAAAGCTCCAAAACTTCTTTATGGAAAACATCAAAGGTGACGCCTCTGCGCAAACAATCAAGCAATCTGTCCCCCAACGGTTTCAGACAGTATGGAGCAATGAGTTCCATCAAAGTTGCGTCTGACATGCCAGGGTATTCACGCATGCGCAAAACACTCTCCAGAAAAAAACAAAGACCATTCACATCTAACCCGTCCACCGGCCGGAAACCACTCAGGACAGAGGCAAGGGGATGGGGAAGTTTGCCAAAGGAGTTAGAGATGGAAGGGGAACTATGAACTTGAGAAGGAAAGGGAGATGGGGACTGGACATTCAGCGTAGCCGCAGCCAAGGTGGACGTGTGAGAGGGGGACGGTGTGACATTTGCATTTGACATTTGAACATTTGCAGGCAACTGGAGCAGTGTACTTGGCGTAGGCGGAGCCTGGGGGGTACCCACTGGAGCCACAACTTCAACAACAGACTTTGGCACTTCGTTTGAAGTTTCCGAAGAACGGTTGTCTTCAAAAATTTCAACTTTCTCCTTGACAGACTTTCCTGCCTTAATACTCTCCAAAATTCCTTCCAGCTCAAGAATTCTGGCTTCCACCCAGCTCTTGTCCTCATCTTGGATTTCAGGTTGCCCTGAAACCAAGAGCAGACGCTTACGCCAGTGCGTCAGCTGTGTGATAGCCGAACTCTTAGCTGAGCCCATAGGCAAACTACTCCAACTATCAATTTCCCCACTTAGCTCTTCCATCCTCTCTTTACATGCCTCCAGTTCCTCATCCAAACTGAGCGACTCAACCCAAGCTTGAGGCATGCTAGCAATTTGTCTGAACTGTGTACGCAAAGTGCGTACATCAGTTCCAGGAGTCTCCCCCCGGGACCGCACCTCGTACACCAGCTCCGGCTTCCTCAAATATTCCGGCACAATTGACGCCATACCGAGTCTCAACCAGCACTTGACTCAAAATAACAGCCAACAAAATTTTTTCACAAAACAAACACAGAAATTTAATTCCTAAGGCTTCTGGACGTTGATGCCTACGCACCTGATGGGGCCCAAAAGAAGAACCTGCCCATTCATACCGCAAGTACCGCAAGAAAAAACAACAACAAATGACCCACGAACGTACACACACACAAACATACACCGATACATACACTAGACAACACCTAACACTTGTGTGATGGGGGGTACACACAAACCTTTTTTTTTTTTTTTTTTTTTTTTTTGACACATGACCATGCTTTTGACACTCTTGCTCCCGAAGGATGCAAGTCATTACCACCGATTCCACCCGGTGCCTCGGCCAAAGGGCGAGCTCCTAATAAAAATGTGTTTACGCCCCACCACAACAACAACAAGACCTTTTTCCAAAACTGCCAGGCCAGAACATTTCCAAGAAACCAATCCATCCACGGCTCTTCAAAACAAAACAAAAAACAGAACGCGGACAGTGATCGCATCTCTAAGTATCCGAGTCGTGAAACCAAGTTTCACGACAAGGCACCCAGGACGCAACCCACTAACCACGCTCTGCTACCAGATGAACCATGCCCTCGTGCCTGCACCCAGACTAACGAAATGGAAGCGTGATCCATGCGCAGGCCCGAGGAGCGGCTCACAAAACTTTACATAACAAAATGAGAACCATGGATGGAGGTTCAAGAACAACACGCCATTTGAGAGAAACGAGCTGTAATTAACCAATTAAAAGAAAACACAACAACAATAATCAACAACAATACATGAATTAAATACTCTCAATAAACCTTAAATAAATTTAGGTACCCGTTTAAGCTGCTGACTTACAATAAATTATTTTAATCATTCAGAAAATCAGAAGGATTTAGTAAAAATTTAACATTTAATAAAAGGAAATTACCAAAATTAACAAACTATAACAATAATAAAATATGATGACTCTTTTAATAAATATCTGAAAAGTTAACAATTAACTAGGGGCCCCAAAAATTAAATACAGTGGAGAGATTTTAAAATCGGATGATTAGGCAACAGTAGAATAAAATTTGAAATAAATAACAATAGGCTGCTGTGCTTATAAATAGTCAACAAATGTTAAAAATCTTAAAGTCCATTCGGCAACAGCAATATATATAACAATTAGATAAATAACAATTAGTCGGTAACTTGCGGTAACAGTCTTCAAGGGTGTGACACCGGAGGGCCATGAAGCTGGGCGGACAGCACCGGAGGAGAGAAAAGGCAGGGCGGAGAGGGGGCCAATATGCAGCGCCAGCCTAGTCGCAACATTCCTCTCCGCTGAAGATGGTCAGTCATTTTCCTCCTCACGGGCCCTGAGTGGCAAAACCCAGAAAACAAGGTAGTAAGAATAATAGACTGAGTCCATATCCGCAAGGTTCACTGTCACAGCTTTCCCCATTCACATTTAGTTCCAAAATTTCACTGAGTTCCAAAATTTCACTGATTAGGCCTAACAATTGCTTATTTCAAAAGTTTCTAAATTTTTACAAGGTTTGTCTCTCTATCACAGCTCTTTAACAAAATAAAACATTTCAAACAATAACAATATTTTAAATAAAACAACTAACAGGTTAAACAGTACAAGAATGGTAACATTAATTTGCGGTAAAAATGCCAGCAGACTATACGGGTATGTGACAGTGATAAATTTCACCAATAGAGAGAAAATATTTAAATTACCTGGTCCAAAGTGGCCAGAAGAACAAGTTAACAGAGAACAATTGACACTTAAACACAGAAAAATACTTTAAAATTGACAAAAAACGTTCCATACAAAAAATTTAGGCCTAACGCAACGACTCATGTATTTTTGCTAATTTCTCCAAAAGTTGTGCTCCGAATTTGTTCGGAATGGTCTCAAAAGCTGGGGAAAATGTTCCCGCAGCCTTTCCAGACCATCCCAAACCTTAACTCAAAGGCTGAAACCAGTGGCCTTCCAGGATACCCAGTTCAAACCTGAATGAAAAGTTGCCAAACTAAAAATTACTGTAACTTTCTTAAAACTTGAGTAAAATGACTCAAACTTTCAGGGGAGCTTTAAGAGCAGTTAATACAACTTAATTTAACTAGTTTGGCAAGGACAAAGCAAAATAAAAGACTTTAACCTTACTTGACTGGGTAACACAAACTGAACATTTTACAAGACAAAACAACACTACATTTTAACGGGACACAAAAACAGAAGACTACCAAAAGTAGTAGCCTAAGACAAATACATTTACTGAGCAAAAATTGTAAGCCTAGGCCTACCACAAAACAGTCAGAAGGACCCAAAACTGACTTGGCAGTTTCTCTCAAATAGCGGCTTTCCAACAAACATTTCTCAGTCAATTCTAGGCCTAGCATTTCGGGCAAAGCCCTGAATTATACCAAACAACAGAGAACAGGGAAACTAACTATCAAAAGTCTTCCACGACCCCAAGACTAGGTTCTAAACCTAGTGCAACATGAGGCAATAACCTAACTTTAGCAAAATGTGAAAAACTTACCCAAAAGGCGCGCGGGGCGTACTAAAGTTACTCCATAAAGAAAGTTCTCACAAACGGCCAAGAATAAAACTTAAAAGGCACATTTATTATCCAAAAAAGGAAGATTTAAAAGGATAAAAATCTTCAGTGAAGTACTCAAATCCGACGTCTCGCAACCTCTGACACTTCGCGGTCGGAGTAATAAGAACAAAACCCACAGCCTTGTTCGGGGGGCCGTGGAGTGAGAAACACTGAACTAGCCTACTATAAAAAAAACACTTGAACCATTGATCATGAGTCGTGACATTCGCCCGGTGGAAATAGTCACGGCTCAACACACTTGTACACCCTTGTACAAACTTGTGCACCCTTGTACACTTTTGTACACCCTTGTACACATTTGTACAACCTTGTACAAACTTGTACACACTTGTACAAACTTGTACACACTTGTACAACCTTGTACACACTTGAACAACCATGTACACACTTGTACAACCTTGTACACACTTGTACAAGCTTGTACACACTTGTAAAAACTTGTACACACTTGTACAACCTTGTACACACTTGTACAACCTTGTACACAATTGTAAAACCTTGTACACACTTGTACAACCTTGTACAAACCTGTACACCCTTGTACACACTTGTACAAGCTTGTACACGATTGTACACTCTTGTACACACTTGTGCAACCTTGTACACACTTGTACAACCTTGTAAACACTTGTACAACCTTGTACAAACCTGTACACCCTTGTACACACTTGTACACCCTTGTACAAACTTGTGCACCCTTGTACACTTTTGTACACCCTTGTACACATTTGTACAACCTTGTACAAACTTGTACACCCTTGTACACACTTTTACAACCTTGTACACAATTGTACAACCTTGTACACAATTGTACAACCTTGTACAACCTTGTACACACTTGTTCAACCTTGTACACACTTGTACACCTTTGTACACACTTGTACACCTTTGTACACACTTGTACAAGCTTGTACACACTTGTGCACCCTTGTACACACTTGTACACCCTTGTACACACTTGTACAACCTTTTACAAACTTGTACACACTTGTACAAACTTGTACATTCTTGTACATACTTGTACACCCTTGTAAACACTTGTACAACCTTGTACAAACCTGTACACCCTTTACACACTTGTACAAGCTTGTACACACTTGTACAAGCTTGTACACACTTGTACACCCTTGTACAAACTTGTGCACCCTTGTACACTTTTTTACACCCTTGTATACATTTGTACAACCTTGTACAAACTTGTACACAATTGTACAAACTTGTACACACTTGTACAAACTTGTACACCCTTGTACACACTTGTACAACCTTGTACACACTTGTACAACCTTGTACACACATGTACAACCTTGTACACAATTGTACAACCTTGTACAACCTTGTACACACTTGTACAACCTTGTACACACTTGTACAACCTTGTACACACTTGTACAACCTTGTACACACTTGTACACCTTTGTACACACTTGTACAACCTTGTACACACTTGTACAACCTTGTACACACTTGTAAACCTTGTACACACTTTTTCAACCTTGTACACACTTATACAACCTTGTACACACTTGTACAACCTTGTACACACTTGTACAACCTTGTACACACTTGTACAACCTTGTCCACACTTGTACAACCATGTACACACTTGTACAACCTTGTAAAAACTTGTACAACCTTGTACACACTTGTACACCCTTGTACACACTTGTACAAGCTTGTACACACTTGTACAACCTTGTACACACTTGTTCACCCTTGTACACACTTGTACAACCTTTTACAAACTTGTACACACTTGTACAAAATTGTACATTCTTGTACATACTTGTACATCCTTGTACACATTTGTACAACCTTGTACAAACCTGTACACCCTTGTACACACTTGTACAAGCTTGTACACACTTGTACACCCTTGTACAAACTTGTGCACCCTTGTACACTTTTGTACACCCTTGTACACATTTGTACAACCTTGTACAAACTTAAACACACTTGTACAAACATGTACACACTTGAACAACCATGTACACACTTGTACAACCTTGTACACACTTGTACAAGCTTGTACACACTTGTACAAACTTGTACACACTTGTACAACCTTGTACACACTTGTACAACCTTGTACACAATTGTAAAACCTTGTACACACTTGTACAACCTTGTACAAACCTGTACACCCTTGTACACACTTGTACAAGCTTGTACACGATTGTACACTCTTGTACACACTTGTGCAACCTTGTACACACTTGTACAACCTTGTAAACACTTGTACAACCTTGTACAAACCTGTACACCCTTGTACACACTTGTACACCCTTGTACAAACTTGTGCACCCTTGTACACTTTTGTACACCCTTGTACACATTTGTACAACCTTGTACAAACTTGTACACACTTGTACAAACTTGTACACACTTGTACAACCTTGTACACACTTGAACAACCATGTACACACTTGTACAACCTTGTACACACTTGTACAAGCTTGTACACACTTGTAAAAACTTGTACACACTTGTACAACCTTGTACACACTTGTACAACCTTGTACACAATTGTAAAACCTTGTACACACTTGTACAACCTTGTACAAACCTGTACACCCTTGTACACACTTGTACAAGCTTGTACACGATTGTACACTCTTGTACACAGTTGTGCAACCTTGTACACACTTGTACAACCTTGTAAACACTTGTACAACCTTGTACAAACCTGTACACCCTTGTACACACTTGTACACCCTTGTACAAACTTGTGCACCCTTGTACACTTTTGTACACCCTTGTACACATTTGTACAACCTTGTACAAACTTGTACACACTTGTACAAACTTGTACACACTTGTACAACCTTGTACACACTTGTACAACCTTGTACACACTTGTACAACCTTGTACAACCTTGTACACCCTTGTACACACTTGTACAAGCTTGTACACACTTGTACAAGCTTGTACACACTTGTACACCCTTGTACAAACTTGTGCACCCTTGTACACTTTTGTACACCCTTGTATACATTTGTACAACCTTGTACAAACTTGTACACACTTGTACAAACTTGTACACACTTGTACAAACTTGTACACCCTTGTACACATTGTACAACCTTGTACACACTTGTACAACCTTGTACACAATTGTACAACCTTGTACAACCATGTACACACTTGTACAACCTTGTACACACTTGTATAACCTTGTACACACTTGAACACCTTTGTACACACTTATACAACCTTGTACACACTTGTACAACCTTTTACACACTTGTACAACCTTGTACACACTTGTACAACCTTGTACACACTTGTACAACCTTGTACACACTTGTACAACCTTGTACACACTTGTACAACCTTGTACACACTTGTACAACCTTGTAAAAACTTGTACAAGCTTGTAAAAACTTGTACAAGCTTGTACACGATTGTACACCCTTGTACACACTTGTGCACCCTTGTACACACTTGTACAACCTTGTACACACTTGTACATCCTTGTACACACTTGTACAACCATGTACACACTTGTACAACCTTGTACACACTTGTACAACCTTGTACACACTTGTACAACCTTGTACACACTTGTACAACCTTGTACACACTTGTACAACCTTGTACACACTTGTACAACCTTGTACACACTTGTACAAGCTTGTACACACTTGTACAACCTTGTACACACTTGTGCACCCTTGTACAAACTTGTACTTACTTGTACAACCTTGTACAAACTTTTACATCCTTGTACACATTTGTACACCCTTGTACACACTTGTACAACCTTGTACAAACCTGTACACCCTTGAACACACTTGTACAAGCTTGTACACGATTGTACACCCTTGTACACACTTGTGCACCCTTGTACACACTTGTACACCCTTGTACACACTTGTACAACCTTTTACAAACTTGTACACACTTGTACAAACTTGTACATTCTTGTACATACTTGTACACCCTTGTAAACACTTGTACAAACTTGTACAAACCTGTACACCCTTGTACACACTTGTACAGGCTTGTACACACTTGTACAAGCTTGTACACACTTGTACACCCTTGTACAAACTTGTGCACCCTTGTTTACTTTTGTACACCCTTGTATACATTTGTACAACCTTGTACAAACTTGTACACAATTGTACAAACTTGTACACACTTGTACAAACTTGTACACCCTTGTAAACACTTGTACAACCTTGTACACACTTGTACAACCTTGTACAAACCTGTACACCCTTGTACACACTTGTACAAGATTGTACACGATTGTACACCCTTGTACACACTTGTGCACCCTTGTACACACTTGTACACTCTTGTACACACTTGTACAACCTTTTACAAACTTGTACACACTTGTACAAACTTCTACATTCTTGTACATACTTGTACACCCTTGTAAACACTTGTACAACCTTGTACAAACCTGTACACCCTTGTACACACTTGTACAAGCTTGTACACACTTGTATACCCTTGTACAAACTTGTGCAACCTTGTACACTTTTGTACACCCTTGTATACATTTGTACAACCTTGTACAAACTTGTACACACTTGTACAAACTTGTACACACTTGTACAAACTTGTACACCCTTGTACACACTTGTACAACCTTGTACACACTTGTACAACCTTGTACACAATTGTACAACCTTGTACAACCTTGTACACACTTGTTCAACCTTGTACACACTTGTACAACCTTGTACACACTTGTACACCTTTGTACACACTTGTACAACCTTGTACACACTTGTACAACCTTGTACACACTTGTACAACCTTGTACACACTTGTACAACCTTGTACACACTTGTACACACTTGTACAAACTTGTACATTCTTGTACATACTTGTACACCCTTGTAAACACTTGTACAACCTTGTACAAACCTGTACACCCTTGTACACACTTGTACAAGCTTGTACACACTTGTACAAGCTTGTACACACTTGTACAAGCTTGTACACACTTGTACAAGCTTGTACACACTTGTACACCCTTGTACAAACTTGTGCACCCTTGTACACTTTTGTACACCCTTGTATACATTTGTACAACCTTGTACAAACTTGTACACACTTGTACAAACTTGTACACACTTGTACAAACTTGTACACCCTTGTACTCACTTGTACAACCTTGTACACACTTGTACAACCTTGTACACACTTGTAAAACCTTGTACACACTTGTACAACCTTGTACACAATTGTACAACCTTGTACAACCTTGTACACACTTGTACAACCTTGTACACACTTGTACAACCTTGTACACACTTGTACAACCTTGTACACACTTGTACAACCTTGTACACAATTGTACACCTTTGTACACACTTGTACAACCTTGTCCACACTTGTACAACCTTGTACACACTTGTACAACCTTGTACACACTTTTTCAACCTTGTACACACTTATACAACCTTGTACACACTTGTACAACCTTGTACACACTTGTACAACCTTGTACACACTTGTACAACCTTGTACACACTTGTACAACCTTGTAAAAACTTGTACAACCTTGTACACACTTGTACACCCTTGTACACACTTGTACAAGCTTGTACACACTTGTACACCCTTGTACACACTTGTACAAGCTTGTACACACTTGTACAACCTTGTACACACTTGTACACCCTTGTACACACTTGTACAACCTTTTACAAACTTGTACACACTTGTACAACCTTTTACAAACTTGTACACACTTGTACAAAATTGTACATTCTTGTACATACTTGTACATCCTTGTACACATTTGTACAACCTTGTACAAACCTGTACACCCTTGTACACACTTGTACAAGCTTGTACACACTTGTACACCCTTGTACAAACTTGTGCACCCTTGTACACTTTTGTACACCCTTGTACACATTTGTACAACCTTGTACAAACTTAAACACACTTGTACAAACATGTACACACTTGAACAACCATGTACACACTTGTACAACCTTGTACAACCTTGTACAAACTTGTACACACTTGTACAAACTTGTACACACTTGTACAACCTTGTACACACTTGTACAACCTTGTACACAATTGTAAAACCTTGTACACACTTGTACAACCTTGTACAAACCTGTACACCCTTGTACACACTTGTACAAGCTTGTACACGATTGTACACTCTTGTACACACTTGTGCAACCTTGTACACACTTGTACAACCTTGTAAACACTTGTACAACCTTGTACAAACCTGTACACCCTTGTACACACTTGTACACCCTTGTACAAACTTGTGCACCCTTGTACACTTTTGTACACCCTTGTACACATTTGTACAACCTTGTACAAACTTGTACACACTTGTACAAACTTGTACACACTTGTACAACCTTGTACACACTTGAACAACCATGTACACACTTGTACAACCTTGTACACACTTGTACAAGCTTGTACACACTTGTAAAAACTTGTACACACTTGTACACCCTTGTACAAACTTGTGCACCCTTGTACACTTTTGTACACCCTTGTACACATTTGTACAACCTTGTACAAACTTGTACACACTTGTACAAACTTGTACACACTTGTACAACCTTGTACACACTTGAACAACCATGTACACACTTGTACAACCTTGTACACACTTGTACAAGCTTGTACACACTTGTAAAAACTTGTACACACTTGTACAACCTTGTACACACTTGTACAACCTTGTACACAATTGTAAAACCTTGTACACACTTGTACAACCTTGTACAAACCTGTACACCCTTGTACACACTTGTACAAGCTTGTACACGATTGTACACTCTTGTACACACTTGTGCAACCTTGTACACACTTGTACAACCTTGTAAACACTTGTACAACCTTGTACAAACCTGTACACCCTTGTACACACTTGTACACCCTTGTACAAACTTGTGCACCCTTGTACACTTTTGTACACCCTGGTACACATTTGTACAACCTTGTACAAACTTGTACACACTTGTACAAACTTGTACACACTTGTACAACCTTGTACACACTTGTACAACCTTGTACACACTTGTACAACCTTGTACAACCTTGTACACCCTTGTACACACTTGTACAAGCTTGTACACACTTGTACAAGCTTGTACACACTTGTACACCCTTGTACAAACTTGTGCACCCTTGTACACTTTTGTACACCCTTGTATACATTTGTACAACCTTGTACAAACTTGTACACACTTGTACACCCTTGTACACACTTGTACAAGCTTGTACACACTTGTACAACCTTGTACACACTTGTTCACCCTTGTACACACTTGTACAACCTTTTACAAACTTGTACACACTTGTACAAAATTGTACATTCTTGTACATACTTGTACATCCTTGTACACATTTGTACAACCTTGTACAAACCTGTACACCCTTGTACACACTTGTACAAGCTTGTACACACTTGTACACCCTTGTACAAACTTGTGCACCCTTGTACACTTTTGTACACCCTTGTACACATTTGTACAACCTTGTACAAACTTAAACACACTTGTACAAACATGTACACACTTGAACAACCATGTACACACTTGTACAACCTTGTACACACTTGTACAAGCTTGTACACACTTCTACAAACTTGTACACACTTGTACAACCTTGTACACACTTGTACAACCTTGTACACAATTGTAAAACCTTGTACACACTTGTACAACCTTGTACAAACCTGTACACCCTTGTACACACTTGTACAAGCTTGTACACGATTGTACACTCTTGTACACACTTGTGCAACCTTGTACACACTTGTACTACCTTGTAAACACTTGTACAACCTTGTACAAACCTGTACACCCTTGTACACACTTGTACACCCTTGTACAAACTTGTGCACCCTTGTACACTTTTGTACACCCTTGTACACATTTGTACAACCTTGTACAAACTTGTACACACTTGTACAAACTTGTACACACTTGTACAACCTTGTACACACTTGAACAACCATGTACACACTTGTACAACCTTGTACACACTTGTACAAGCTTGTACACACTTGTAAAAACTTGTACACACTTGTACAACCTTGTACACACTTGTACAACCTTGTACACAATTGTAAAACCTTGTACACACTTGTACAACCTTGTACAAACCTGTACACCCTTGTACACACTTGTACAAGCTTGTACACGATTGTACACTCTTGTACACAGTTGTGCAACCTTGTACACACTTGTACAACCTTGTAAACACTTGTACAACCTTGTACAAACCTGTACACCCTTGTACACACTTGTACACCCTTGTACAAACTTGTGCACCCTTGTACACTTTTGTACACCCTTGTACACATTTGTACAACCTTGTACAAACTTGTACACACTTGTACAAACTTGTACACACTTGTACAACCTTGTACACACTTGTACAACCTTGTACACACTTGTACAACCTTGTACAACCTTGTACACCCTTGTACACACTTGTACAAGCTTGTACACACTTGTACAAGCTTGTACACACTTGTACACCCTTGTACAAACTTGTGCACCCTTGTACACTTTTGTACACCCTTGTATACATTTGTACAACCTTGTACAAACTTGTACACACTTGTACAAACTTGTACACACTTGTACAAGCTTGTACACACTTGTACAACCTTGTACACACTTGTTCACCCTTGTACACACTTGTACAACCTTTTACAAACTTGTACACACTTGTACAAAATTGTACATTCTTGTACATACTTGTACATCCTTGTACACATTTGTACAACCTTGTACAAACCTGTACACCCTTGTACACACTTGTACAAGCTTGTACACACTTGTACACCCTTGTACAAACTTGTGCACCCTTGTACACTTTTGTACACCCTTGTACACATTTGTACAACCTTGTACAAACTTAAACACACTTGTACAAACATGTACACACTTGAACAACCATGTACACACTTGTACAACCTTGTACACACTTGTACAAGCTTGTACACACTTGTGCACCCTTGTACACACTTGTACAACCTTGTACACACTTGTACAACCTTGTACACAATTGTAAAACCTTGTACACACTTGTACAACCTTGTACACACTTGTACAACCTTGTACACACTTGTACAACCTTGTACACACTTGTACAACCTTGTACACACTTGTACAACCTTGTACACACTTGTACAACCTTGTACACACTTGTACAAGCTTGTACACACTTGTACAACCTTGTACACACTTGTGCACCCTTGTACAAACTTGTACTTACTTGTACAACCTTGTACAAACTTTTACATCCTTGTACACATTTGTACACCCTTGTACACACTTGTACAACCTTGTACAAACCTGTACACCCTTGAACACACTTGTACAAGCTTGTACACGATTGTACACCCTTGTACACACTTGTGCACCCTTGTACACACTTGTACACCCTTGTACACACTTGTACAACCTTTTACAAACTTGTACACACTTGTACAAACTTGTACATTCTTGTACATACTTGTACACCCTTGTAAACACTTGTACAAACTTGTACAAACCTGTACACCCTTGTACACACTTGTACAGGCTTGTACACACTTGTACAAGCTTGTACACACTTGTACACCCTTGTACAAACTTGTGCACCCTTGTTTACTTTTGTACACCCTTGTATACATTTGTACAACCTTGTACAAACTTGTACACAATTGTACAAACTTGTACACACTTGTACAAACTTGTACACCCTTGTAAACACTTGTACAACCTTGTACACACTTGTACAACCTTGTACAAACCTGTACACCCTTGTACACACTTGTACAAGATTGTACACGATTGTACACCCTTGTACACACTTGTGCACCCTTGTACACACTTGTACACTCTTGTACACACTTGTACAACCTTTTACAAACTTGTACACACTTGTACAAACTTCTACATTCTTGTACATACTTGTACACCCTTGTAAACACTTGTACAACCTTGTACAAACCTGTACACCCTTGTACACACTTGTACAAGCTTGTACACACTTGTATACCCTTGTACAAACTTGTGCAACCTTGTACACTTTTGTACACCCTTGTATACATTTGTACAACCTTGTACAAACTTGTACACACTTGTACAAACTTGTACACACTTGTACAAACTTGTACACCCTTGTACACACTTGTACAACCTTGTACACACTTGTACAACCTTGTACACAATTGTACAACCTTGTACAACCTTGTACACACTTGTTCAACCTTGTACACACTTGTACAACCTTGTACACACTTGTACACCTTTGTACACACTTGTACAACCTTGTACACACTTGTACAACCTTGTACACACTTGTACAACCTTGTACACACTTGTACAACCTTGTACACACTTGTACACACTTGTACAAACTTGTACATTCTTGTACATACTTGTACACCCTTGTAAACACTTGTACAACCTTGTACAAACCTGTACACCCTTGTACACACTTGTACAAGCTTGTACACACTTGTACAAGCTTGTACACCCTTGTATACATTTGTACAACCTTGTACAAACTTGTACACACTTGTACAAACTTGTACACACTTGTACAAACTTGTACACCCTTGTACTCACTTGTACAACCTTGTACACACTTGTACAACCTTGTACACACTTGTAAAACCTTGTACACACTT
Organism: Macrosteles quadrilineatus; assembly: GCF_028750875.1. Classification (NCBI taxonomy): domain Eukaryota; kingdom Metazoa; phylum Arthropoda; class Insecta; order Hemiptera; family Cicadellidae; genus Macrosteles; species Macrosteles quadrilineatus. The sequence continues at coordinate 171,802 of NW_026542672.1, read as the reverse complement.
GTACAACCTTGTACACAATTGTACAACCTTGTACAACCTTGTACACACTTGTACAACCTTGTACACACTTGTACAACCTTGTACACACTTGTACAACCTTGTACACACTTGTACAACCTTGTACACACTTGTACAACCTTGTACACAATTGTACACCTTTGTACACACTTGTACAACCTTGTCCACACTTGTACAACCTTGTACACACTTGTACAACCTTGTACACACTTTTTCAACCTTGTACACACTTATACAACCTTGTACACACTTGTACAACCTTGTACACACTTGTACAACCTTGTACACACTTGTACAACCTTGTACACACTTGTACAACCTTGTAAAAACTGGTACAACCTTGTACACACTTGTACACCCTTGTACACACTTGTACAAGCTTGTACACACTTGTACACCCTTGTACACACTTGTACAAGCTTGTACACACTTGTACAACCTTGTACACACTTGTACACCCTTGTACACACTTGTACAACCTTTTACAAACTTGTACACACTTGTACAACCTTTTACAAACTTGTACACACTTGTACAAAATTGTACATTCTTGTACATACTTGTACATCCTTGTACACATTTGTACAACCTTGTACAAACCTGTACACCCTTGTACACACTTGTACAAGCTTGTACACACTTGTACACCCTTGTACAAACTTGTGCACCCTTGTACACTTTTGTACACCCTTGTACACATTTGTACAACCTTGTACAAACTTAAACACACTTGTACAAACATGTACACACTTGAACAACCATGTACACACTTGTACAACCTTGTACACACTTGTACAAGCTTGTACACACTTGTACAAACTTGTACACACTTGTACAACCTTGTACACACTTGTACAACCTTGTACACAATTGTAAAACCTTGTACACACTTGTACAACCTTGTACAAACCTGTACACCCTTGTACACACTTGTACAAGCTTGTACACGATTGTACACTCTTGTACACACTTGTGCAACCTTGTACACACTTGTACAACCTTGTAAACACTTGTACAACCTTGTACAAACCTGTACACCCTTGTACACACTTGTACACCCTTGTACAAACTTGTGCACCCTTGTACACTTTTGTACACCCTTATACACATTTGTACAACCTTGTACAAACTTGTACACACTTGTACAAACTTGTACACACTTGTACAACCTTGTACACACTTGAACAACCATGTACACACTTGTACAACCTTGTACACACTTGTACAAGCTTGTACACACTTGTAAAAACTTGTACACACTTGTACAACCTTGTACACACTTGTACAACCTTGTACACAATTGTAAAACCTTGTACACACTTGTACAACCTTGTACAAACCTGTACACCCTTGTACACACTTGTACAAGCTTGTACACGATTGTACACTCTTGTACACACTTGTGCAACCTTGTACACACTTGTACAACCTTGTAAACAATTGTACAACCTTGTACAAACCTGTACACCCTTGTACACACTTGTACACCCTTGTACAAACTTGTGCACCCTTGTACACTTTTGTACACCCTTGTACACATTTGTACAACCTTGTACAAACTTGTACACACTTGTACAAACTTGTACACACTTGTACAACCTTGTACACACTTGTACAACCTTGTACACACTTGTACAACCTTGTACAACCTTGTACACCCTTGTACACACTTGTACAAGCTTGTACACACTTGTACAAGCTTGTACACACTTGTACACCCTTGTACAAACTTGTGCACCCTTGTACACTTTTGTACACCCTTGTATACATTTGTACAACCTTGTACAAACTTGTACACACTTGTACAAACTTGTACACACTTGTACAAACTTGTACACCCTTGTACACATTGTACAACCTTGTACACACTTGTACAACCTTGTACACAATTGTACAACCTTGTACAACCATGTACACACTTGTACAACCTTGTACACACTTGTATAACCTTGTACACACTTGTACACCTTTGTACACACTTATACAACCTTGTACACACTTGTACAACCTTTTACACACTTGTACAACCTTGTACACACTTGTACAACCTTGTACACACTTGTACAACCTTGTACACACTTGTACAACCTTGTACACACTTGTACAACCTTGTAAAAACTTGTACAAGCTTGTAAAAACTTGTACAAGCTTGTACACGATTGTACACCCTTGTACACACTTGTGCACCCTTGTACACACTTGTACAACCTTGTACACACTTGTACAACCTTGTACACACTTGTACAACCATGTACACACTTGTACAACCTTGTACACACTTGTACAACCTTGTACACACTTGTACAACCTTGTACACACTTGTACAACCTTGTACACACTTGTACAACCTTGTACACACTTGTACAACCTTGTACACACTTGTACAAGCTTGTACACACTTGTACAACCTTGTACACACTTGTGCACCCTTGTACAAACTTGTACTTACTTGTACAACCTTGTACAAACTTGTACACACTTGTACAAACTTTTACATCCTTGTACACATTTGTACACCCTTGTACACACTTGTACAACCTTGTACAAACCTGTACACCCTTGAACACACTTGTACAAGCTTGTACACGATTGTACACCCTTGTACACACTTGTGCACCCTTGTACACACTTGTACACCCTTGTACACACTTGTACAACCTTTTACAAACTTGTACACACTTGTACAAACTTGTACATTCTTGTACATACTTGTACACCCTTGTAAACACTTGTACAAACTTTTACAAACCTGTACACCCTTGTACACACTTGTACAAGCTTGTACACACTTGTACACCCTTGTACAAACTTGTGCACCCTTGTTTACTTTTGTACACCCTTGTATACATTTGTACAACCTTGTACAAACTTGTACACAATTGTACAAACTTTTACACACTTGTACAAACTTGTACACCCTTGTACACACTTGTACAACCTTGTACACACTTGTACAACCTTGTACAAACCTGTACACCCTTGTACACACTTGTACAAGATTGTACACGATTGTACACCCTTGTACACACTTGTGCACCCTTGTACACACTTGTACACTCTTGTACACACTTGTACAACCTTTTACAAACTTGTACACACTTGTACAAACTTCTACATTCTTGTACATACTTGTACACCCTTGTAAACACTTGTACAACCTTGTACAAACCTGTACACCCTTGTACACACTTGTACAAGCTTGTACACACTTGTATACCCTTGTACAAACTTGTGCAACCTTGTACACTTTTGTACACCCTTGTATACATTTGTACAACCTTGTACAAACTTGTACACACTTGTACAAACTTGTACACACTTGTACAAACTTGTACACCCTTGTACACACTTGTACAACCTTGTACACACTTGTACAACCTTGTACACAATTGTACAACCTTGTACAACCTTGTACACACTTGTTCAACCTTGTACACACTTGTACAACCTTGTACACACTTGTACACCTTTGTACACACTTGTACAACCTTGTACACACTTGTACAACCTTGTACACACTTGTACAACCTTGTACACACTTGTACAACCTTGTACACACTTGTACACACTTGTACAAACTTGTACATTTTTGTACATACTTGTACACCCTTGTAAACACTTGTACAACCTTGTACAAACCTGTACACCCTTGTACACACTGGTACAAGCTTGTACACACTTGTACAAGCTTGTACACACTTGTACACCCTTGTACAAACTTGTGCACCCTTGTACACTTTTGTACACCCTTGTATACATTTGTACAACCTTGTACAAACTTGTACACACTTGTACAAACTTGTACACACTTGTACAAACTTGTACACCCTTGTACTCACTTGTACAACCTTGTACACACTTGTACAACCTTGTACACACTTGTAAAACCTTGTACACACTTGTACAACCTTGTACACAATTGTACAACCTTGTACAACCTTGTACACACTTGTACAACCTTGTACACACTTGTACAACCTTGTACACACTTGTACAACCTTGTACACAATTGTACACCTTTGTACACACTTGTACAACCTTGTCCACACTTGTACAACCTTGTACACACTTGTACAACCTTGTACACACTTATACAACCTTGTACACACTTGTACAACCTTGTACACACTTGTACAACCTTGTACACACTTGTACAACCTTGTACACACTTGTACAACCTTGTAAAAACTTGTACAACCTTGTACACACTTGTACACCCTTGTACACACTTGTACAAGCTTGTACACACTTGTACACCCTTGTACACACTTGTACAAGCTTGTACACACTTGTACAACCTTGTACACACTTGTACACCCTTGTACACACTTGTACAACCTTTTACAAACTTGTACACACTTGTACAAAATTGTACATTCTTGTACATACTTGTACATCCTTGTACACACTTGTACAACCTTGTACAAACCTGTACACCATTGTACACACTTGTACAAGCTTGTACACACTTGTGCACCCTTGTACACACTTGTACACCCTTGTACACACTTGTACAACCTTTTACAAACTTGTACACACTTGTACAAACTTGTACATTCTTGTACATACTTGTACACCCTTGTAAACACTTGTACAACCTTGTACAAACCTGTACACCCTTGTACACACTTGTACAAGCTTGTACACACTTGTACAAGCTTGTACACACTTGTACACCCTTGTACAAACTTGTGCACCCTTGTACACTTTTGTACACCCTTGTATACATTTGTACAACCTTGTACAAACTTGTACACAATTGTACAAACTTGTACACACTTGTACAAACTTGTACACCCTTGTACACACTTGTACAACCTTGTACACACTTGTACAACCTTGTACACACATGTACAACCTTGTACACAATTGTACAACCTTGTACAACCTTGTACACACTTGTACAACCTTGTACACACTTGTACAACCTTGTACACACTTGTACAACCTTGTACACACTTGTACACCTTTGTACACACTTGTACAACCTTGTACACACTTGTACAACCTTGTACACACTTGTAAACCTTGTACACACTTTTTCAACCTTGTACACACTTATACAACCTTGTACACACTTGTACAACCTTGTACACACTTGTACAACCTTGTCCACACTTGTACAACCATGTACACACTTGTACAACCTTGTAAAAACTTGTACAACCTTGTACACACTTGTACACCCTTGTACACACTTGTACAAGCTTGTACACACTTGTACAACCTTGTACACACTTGTTCACCCTTGTACACACTTGTACAACCTTTTACAAACTTGTACACACTTGTACAAAATTGTACATTCTTGTACATACTTGTACATCCTTGTACACATTTGTACAACCTTGTACAAACCTGTACACCCTTGTACACACTTGTACAAGCTTGTACACACTTGTACACCCTTGTACAAACTTGTGCACCCTTGTACACTTTTGTACACCCTTGTACACATTTGTACAACCTTGTACAAACTTAAACACACTTGTACAAACATGTACACACTTGAACAACCATGTACACACTTGTACAACCTTGTACACACTTGTACAAGCTTGTACACACTTGTACAAACTTGTACACACTTGTACAACCTTGTACACACTTGTACAACCTTGTACACAATTGTAAAACCTTGTACACACTTGTACAACCTTGTACAAACCTGTACACCCTTGTACACACTTGTACAAGCTTGTACACGATTGTACACTCTTGTACACACTTGTGCAACCTTGTACACACTTGTACAACCTTGTAAACACTTGTACAACCTTGTACAAACCTGTACACCCTTGTACACACTTGTACACCCTTGTACAAACTTGTGCACCCTTGTACACTTTTGTACACCCTTGTACACATTTGTACAACCTTGTACAAACTTGTACACACTTGTACAAACTTGTACACACTTGTACAACCTTGTACACACTTGTACAACCTTGTACACACTTGTACAACCTTGTACAACCTTGTACAAACTTGTACACACTTGTACAAACTTTTACATCCTTGTACACATTTGTACACCCTTGTACACACTTGTACAAACTTGTACATTCTTGTACATACTTGTACACCCTTGTACACACTTGTACAACCTTGTACAAACCTGTAAACCCTTGTACAAACTTGAAACAAGCATGTACACGATTGTACAAGCTTGTACACGATTGTACACCCTTGTACACACTTGTGCACCCTTGTACACACTTGTACAACCTTGTACACACTTGTACAACCTTGTACACACTTGTACAACCTTGTACACACTTGTACAACCTTGTACACACTTGTACAACCTTGTACAACCTTGTACAAACTTGTACACACTTGTACAAACTTTTACATCCTTGTACACATTTGTACATCCTTGTACACACTTGTACAAACTTGTACATTCTTGTACATACTTGTACACCCTTGTACACACTTGTACAAACTTGTACATTCTTGTACATACTTGTACACCCTTGTACACACTTGTACAACCTTGTACAAACCTGTACACCCTTGTACACACTTGCATAAGCTTGTACACGATTGTACACCATTGTACACACTTGTGCACCCTTGTATACATTTGTACAACCTTGTACAAACTTGTACACAATTGTACAAACTTGTACACACTTGTACAAACTTGTACACCCTTGTACACAATTGTACAACCTTGTACACACTTGTACAAACTTGTACACCCTTGTACACACTTGTACAACCTTGTACAAACTTTTACACACTTGAACAAACTTGTACACACTTGTACACCCTTGTACAAACTTGTGCACCCTTGTACACATTTGTACAACCTTGTACAAACTTGTACACACTTGAACAAACTTGTACACACTTGTACAACCTTGTACACACTTGTACAACCTTGTACACACTTGTACAACCTTGTACACGCTTGTACAACCTTGTACACACTTGTACAACCTTTTACACAATTGTAAAACCTTGTACACACTTGTACATTCTTGTACAAACTTGTACTTACTTGTACAACCTTGTACAAACTTGTACACACTTGTACAAACTTTTACATCCTTGTACACATTTGTACACCCTTGTACACACTTGTACAACCTTGTACAAACCTGTACACCCTTGTACACACTTGTACAAGCTTGTACACGATTGTACACCCTTGTACACACTTGTGCACCCTTGTATACATTTGTAAAACCTTGTACAAACTTGTACACAATTGTACAAACTTGTACACACTTGTACAAACTTGTACACCCTTGTACACACTTGTACAACCTTGTACACACTTGTACAAACTTGTACACCCTTGTACACACTTGTACAACCTTGTACACACTTGTACAACCTTGTACACACTTGTACAACCTTGTACACAATTGTACAACCTTGTACAACCTTGTACACACTTGTACAACCTTGTACACACTTGTACAACCTTGTACACACTTGTACAACCTTGTAAAAACTTGTACAACCTTGTACACACTTGTACACCCTTGTACACACTTGTACAAGCTTGTACACATTTGTACAAGCTTGTACACACTTGTACAACCTTGTACACACTTGTTCACACTTGTACACACTTGTACAACCTTTTACAAACTTGTACACACTTGTACAAAATTGTACATTCTTGTACATACTTGTACATCCTTGTACACATTTGTACAACCTAGTACAAACCTGTACACCATTGTACACACTTGTACAAGCTTGTACACACTTGTACACCCTTGTACAAACTTGTGCACCCTTGTACACTTTTGTACACCCTTGTACACATTTGTACAACCTTGTACAAACTTAAACACACTTGTACAAACATGTACACACTTGAACAACCATGTACACACTTGTACAACCTTGTACACACTTGTACAAGCTTGTACACACTTGTACAAGCTTGTACACACTTGTACAAGCTTGTACACACTTGTACAACCTTGTACACACTTGTACAACCTTGTACACACTTGTACAACCTTGTACACAATTGTAAAACCTTGTACACACTTGTACAACCTTGTACAAACCTGTACAACCTTGTACACACTTGTACAAGCTTGTACACGATTGTACACTCTTGTACACACTTGTGCAACCTTGTACACACTTGTGCAACCTTGTACACACTTGTACAACCTTGTAAACACTTGTACAACCTTGTACACACTTGTTCAAGCTTGTACACACTTGTACAACCTTGTACAAACCTGTACACCCTTGTACACACTTGTACACCCTTGAACAAACTTGTGCACCCTTGTACACTTTTGTACACCCTTGTACACATTTGTACAACCTTGTACAAACTTGTACACACTTGTACAAACTTGTACACACTTGTACAACCTTGTACACACTTGTACATCCTTGTACACACTTGTACAACCTTGTACACACTTGTACAACCTTGTACACAATTGTAAAACATTGTACACACTTGTACAACCTTGTACACAATTGTAAAACATTGTACACACTTAAACAACCTTGTACAAACTTGTACACACTTGTATAAACTTTTACATCCTTGTACACATTTGTACACCCTTGTACACACTTGTACAACCTTGTACAAACCTGTAAACCCTTGTACACACTTGTACAAGCTTGTACACGATTGTACAAGCTTGTACACGATTGTACACCCTTGTACACACTTGTGAACCCTTGTACACACTTGTACAACCTTGTACACACTTGTACAACCTTGTACACACTTGTACAATCTTGTACACACTTGTACAACATTGTACACACTTGTACAACCTTGTACACACTTGTACAACCTTGTACAACCTACTACAAACTTGTACACACTTGTACAAACTTTTACATCCTTGTACACATTTGTACACCCTTGTACACACTTGTACAAACTTGTACATTCTTGTACATACTTGTACACCCTTGTACACACTTGTACAAACTTGTACATTCTTGTACATACTTGTACACCCTTGTTCACACTTGTACAACCTTGTACAAACCTGTAAACCCTTGTACAAGCTTGTACACACTTGTACAAACTTGTACACACTTGTACACCCTTGTACAAACTTGTGCACCCTTGTACACTTTTGTACACCCTTGTACACATTTGTACAACCTTGTACAAACTTGTACACACTTGAACAAACTTGTACACACTTGTACAACCTTGTACACACTTGTACAACCTTGTACACACTTGTACAACCTTGTACACACTTGTACAAGCTTGTACACACTTGTACAACCTTGTACACACTTGTACAACCTTGTACACACTTGTACAACCTTTTACACAATTGTAAAACCTTGTACACACTTGTACATTCTTGTACAAACTTGTACTTACTTGTACAACCTTGTACAAACTTGTACACACTTGTACAAACTTTTACATCCTTGTACACATTTGTACACCCTTGTACACACTTGTACAACCTTGTACAAACCTGTACACCCTTGTACACACTTGTACAAGCTTGTACACGATTGTACACCCCTGTACACACTTGTGCACCCTTGTACACACTTGTACACCCTTGTACACACTTGTACAACCTTTTACAAACTTGTACACACTTGTACAAACTTGAACATTCTTGTACATACTTGTACACCCTTGTAAACACTTGTACAACCTTGTACAAACTTGTACACACTTGTAAACACTTGTACAACCTTGTACAAACTTGTACACACTTGTACACACTTGTACAAGCTTGTACACACTTGTACAAGCTTGTACACACTTGTACAAGCTTGTACACACTTGTACACCCTTGTACAAACTTGTGCACCCTTGTACACACTTGTACAACCTTGTACACAATTGTACAACCTTGTACAACCATGTACACACTTGTACAACTTTGTACACACTTGTACAACCTTGTACACACTTGTACACCTTTGTACACACTTGTACAACCTTGTACACTATGATACAACCTTGTACACACTTGTACAACCTTGTACACACTTGTACAACCTTTTACAAACTTGTACACACTTGTACAAACTTGTACATTCTTTTGTACACCCTTGTAAACACTTGTACAACCTTGTACAAACCTGTACACCCTTGTACACACTTGTACAAGCTTGTACACACTTGTACAAGCTTGTACACACTTGTACACCCTTGTACAAACTTGTGCACCCTTGTACACTTTTGTACACCCTTGTATACATTGGTACAACCTTGTACAAACTTGTACACACTTGTACAAACTTGTACACACTTGTACAAACTTGTACACCCTTGTACACACTTGTACAACCTTGTACACACTTGTACAACCTTGTACACAATTGTACAACCTTGTACAACCATGTACACACTTGTACAACCTTTTACACACTTGTACAACCTTGTACACACTTGTACACCTTTGTACACACTTATACAACCTTGTACACACTTGTACAACCTTGTACACACTTGTACAACCTTGTACACACTTGTACAACCTTGTACACACTTGTACAACCTTGTACACACTTGTACAACCTTGTACACACTTGTACAACCTTGTAAAAACTTGTACAAGCATGTACACGATTGTACACCCTTGTACACACTTGTGCACCCTTGTACACACTTGTACAACCTTGTACACACTTGTGCACCCTTGTACACACTTGTGCACCCTTGTACACACTTGTACAACCTTGTACACACTTGTACAACCTTGTACACACTTGTACAACCTTGTACACACTTGTACAAACTTGTACACACTTGTACAACCTTGTACACACTTGTACAACCTTGTACACACTTGTACAACCTTGTACACACTTGTACAACCTTTTACACAATTGTAAAACCTTGTACACACTTGTACATTCTTGTACAAACTTGTACTTACTTGTACAACCTTGTACAAACTTGTACACACTTGTACAAACTTTTACATCCTTGTACACATTTGTACACCCTTGTACACACTTGTACAACCTTGTACAAACCTGTACACCCTTGTACACACTTGTACAAGCTTGTACAAGATTGTACACCCTTGTACACACTTGTGCACCCTTGTACACACTTGTACACCCTTGTATACACTTGTACAACCTTTTACAAACTTGTACACACTTGTACAAACTTGTACATTCTTGTGCATACTTGTACACCCTTGTAAACACTTGTACAACCTTGTACAAACCTGTACACCCTTGTACACACTTGTACAAGCTTGTACACACTTGTACAAGCTTGTACACACTTGTACACCCTTGTACAAAATTGTGCACCCTTGTACACTTTTGTACACCCTTGTATACATTTGTACAACCTTGTACAAACTTGTACACAATTGTACAAACTTGTACACACTTGTACAAACTTGTACACCCTTGTACACACTTGTACAACCTTGTACACACTTGTACAACCTTGTACAAACCTGTACACCCTTGTACACACTTGTACAAGCTTGTACACGATTGTACACCCTTGTACACACTTGTGCACCCTTGTACACACTTGTACACCCTTGTACACACTTGTACAACCTTTTACAAACTTGTACACACTTGTACAAACTTGTACATTCTTGTACATACTTGTACACCCTTGTAAACACTTGTACAACCTTGTACAAACCTGTACACCCTTGTACACACTTGTACAAGCTTGTACACACTTGTACACCCTTGTACACACTTGTACAACCTTGTACACACTTGTACAACCTTGTACACAATTGTACAACCTTGTACAACCTTGTACACACTTGTACAACCTTGTACACACTTGTACAACCTTGTACACACTTGTACAACCTTGTACACACTTGTACAACCTTGTACACACTTGTACACCTTTGTACACACTTGTTCAACCTTGTACACACTTGTACAACCTTGTACACACTTGTACAACCTTGTACACACTTGTACAACCTTGTACACACTTGTACACACTTGTACAAACTTGTACATTCTTGTACATACTTGTACTCCCTTGTAAACACTTGTACAACCTTGTACAAACCTGTACACCCTTGTACACACTTGTACAAGCTTGTACACACTTCTACAAGCTTGTACACACTTGTACACCCTTGTACAAACTTGTGCACCCTTGTACACTTTTGTACACCCTTGTATACATTTGTACAACCTTGTACAAACTTGTACACACTTGTACAAACTTGTACACACTTGTACAAACTTGTACACCCTTGTACACACTTGTACAACCTTGTACACACTTGTACAACCTTGTACACACTTGTGTCTAAGATGTCTTTTTATTTAGAGGGATGTCTTGTTTTTTAGAGGGTTGTCTTGTTTTTTTGAGGGTTTTCTTGTAATTTAGATGGGATGTCTTGTTATTTAGAGGGATGTCTTAATATTTAGCGGAATGTCTTGTTTATTAGAGGGATGTCTTGCTATTTAGAGGGATGTCTTTTTATTTGGAGGGATGTCTTGTTATTTAGAGGGATGTCTTAATATTTAGAGGGATGTCTTGTTATTTAGAGGAATGTATTGTTATTTAAAAGGGATGTCTTGTTATTTAGAGGGATGTCTTAATATTAAGAGGGATGTCTTGTTATTTGAAGGGATGTCTTAATATTTAGAGGGATGTCTTGTTATTTAGAGGGATGTCTTGTTATTTAGAGGGATGTCTTGTTTTTTAAAGGGTTGTCTTGTTATTTGGAGGGATGTCTTAATATTTAGAGTGATGTCTTGTTATTTAGAGGGATGTCTTGTTATTTAGAGGGATGTCTTGTTTTTTAGAGGGTTGTCTTGTTATTTGGAGGGATGTCTTGTTTTTTAGAGGGTTGTCTTGTAATTTAGATGGGATGTCTTGTTATTTAGAGGGATGTCTTGTTATTTACAGGTATGTCTTGTTATTTAGAGGGATGTCTTAATATTTAGAGGAATGTCTTGTTATATAGATGGATGTCTTGTTATTTAGAGGGATGTCTTGATATTTAGAGGGATGTCTTGTTTTTTAGAGAGATGTCTTGTTATTTAAAGGGTTTTTTTGTTTTTTAGAGGGTTGTCTTGTTATTTGGAGGGATGTCTTGTTATTTAGATTGATGTCTTAATATTTAGAGGGATGTCTTGTTTTTTAGAGGGATGTCTTGTTATTTAGAGGGATGTCTTGTTATTTAGAGGGATGTCTTGTTATTTAGAGGGATGTCTTGTTATTTAGAGGGATGTCTTGTTATTTGAAGGGATGTCTTAATATTTAGAGAGATGTCTTGTTATTTAGAGGGATGTCTTGTTATTTAGAGGGATGTCTTGTTATTTAGAGGGATGTCTTCATATTTGGAGGGATGTCTTGTTATTTAGAGGGATGTCTTGTTATTTGGAGGGATGCTTGTTATTAAGAGGGATGTCTTATAATTTAGAGGGATGTTTCGTTATTTGGAGGTATGTCTTGTTATTTAGAGGGATGTCTTGTTATTTAGAGGGATGTCTTGGTATTTGGAGGGATGTCTAGTTATTTAGAGGGATGTCTTTTTATTTAGAGGGATGTCTTGTTATTTAGAGGGATGTCTTGTTATTTAGAGGGATGTCTTGTTATTTGAAGGGATGTCTTAATATTTAGAGGGATGTCTTGCTTTTTTGAGGGATTTCTTGTTATTTGGAGGGATGTCTTGTTATTTAGAGGGATGTCTTGTTATTTAGAGGAATGTCTTGTTATTTAAAAGGGATGTCTTGTTATTTAGAGGGATGTCTTGTTTTTTAGTGAGATGTCTTGTTATTTAGAGGGATGTCTTGTTATTTAGAGAGATGTCTTGTTATTTAAAGGGATGTCTTAATATTTAGAGGGATGTCTTGTTATTTAGAGGGATGTCTTAATATTTAGAGGGATGTCTTGTTATTTGGAGGGATGTCTTAATATTTAGAGGGATGTCTTGTTATTTAGAGGGATGTCTTGTTATTTAGAGGGATGTCTTGTTTTTTAAAGGGTTGTCTTGTTATTTGGAGGGATGTCTTAATATTTAGAGGGATGTCTTGGTATTTAGAGGGATGTCTTGTTATTTAGAGGGATGTCTTGTTATTTAGAGGGATGTCTTCTTATTTGGAGGGAAGTCTTGTTATTTGGAGGAATGTCTTGTTATTTAGAGGGATATCTTGTTATTTGGAGGGATGTCTTGTTATTTAGAGGGATGTCTTGCTATTTAGAGGGATGTCTTTTTATTTGGAGGGATGTCTTGTTATTTAGAGGGATGTCTTGTTATTTAGAGGAATGTCTTGTTATTTAAAAGGGATGTCTTGTTATTTAGAGGGACGTCTTGTTATTTAGTGGGATGTCTTGTTATTTAGAGGGATGTCTTGTTATTTAGAGAGATGTCTTGTTATTTAAAGGGATGTCTTAATATTTAGAGGGATGTCTTGTTATTTAGAGGGATGTCTTAATATTTAGAGGGATGTCTTGTTATTTGGAGGGATGTCTTAATATTTAGAGGGATGTCTTGTTATTTAGAGGGATGTCTTGTTATTTAGAGGGATGTCTTGTTTTTTAGAGGGTTGTCTTGTAATTTAGATGGGATGTCTTGTTATTTAGAGGGATGTCTTGTTATTTGGAGAGATGTCTTTTTATTTAGAGGGATGTCTTGTTTTTTTGAGGGTTGTCTTGTTATTTGGAGGGATGTCTTGTTTTTTAGAGGGTTGTCTTGTAATTTAGATGGGATGTCTTGTTATTTAGAGGGATGTCTTAATATTTAGCGGAATGTCTTGTTTATTAGAGGGATGTCTTGCTATTTAGAGGGATGTCTTTTTATTTGGAGGGATGTCTTGTTATTTAGAGGGATGTCTTGTTATTTAGAGGAATGTCTTGTTATTTAAAAGGGATGTCTTGTTATTTAGAGGGATGTCTTGTTATTTAGTGGGATGTCTTGTTATTTAGAGGGATGTCTTGTTATTTAGAGAGATGTCTTGTTATTTAAAGGGATGTCTTAATATTTAGAAAGATGTCTTAATATTTAGCGGAATGTCTTGTTTATTAGAGGGATGTCTTGCTATTTAGAGGGATGTCTTTTTATTTGGAGGGATGTCTTGTTATTTAGAGGGATGTCTTGTTATTTAGAGGAATGTCTTGTTATTTAAAAGGGATGTCTTGTTATTTAGAGGGATGTCTTGTTATTTAGTGGGATGTCTTGTTATTTAGAGGGATGTCTTGTTATTTAGAGAGATGTCTTGTTATTTAAAGGGATGTCTTAATATTTAGAGGGATGTCTTGTTATTTAGAGGGATGTCTTAATATTTAGAGGGATGTCTTGTTATTTGAAGGGATGTCTTAATATTTAGAGGGATGTCTTGTTATTTAGAGGGATGTCTTGTTATTTAGAGGGATGTCTTGTTATTTAGAGGGATGTCTTGTTTTTTAAAGGGTTGTCTTGTTATTTGGAGGGATGTCTTAATATTTAGAGGGATGTCTTGGTATTTAGAGGGATGTCTTGTTATTTAGAGGGATGTCTTAATATTTAGCGGAATGTCTTAAGGGATGTCTTGTTTTTTAGAGGGTTGTCTTGTAATTTAGATGGGATGTCTTGTTATTTAGAGGGATGTCTTGTTATTTACAGGTATGTCTTGTTATTTAGAGGGATGTCTTAATATTTAGAGGAATGTCTTGTTATATAGATGGATGTCTTGTTATTTAGAGGGATGTCTTGATATTTAGAGGGATGTCTTGTTTTTTAGAGAGATGTCTTGTTATTTAGAGGGTTTTTTTGTTTTTTAGAGGGTTGTCTTGTTATTTGGAGGGATGTCTTGTTATTTAGATTGATGTCTTAATATTTAGAGGGATGTCTTTTTATTTGGAGGGATGTCTTGTTATTTAGAGGGATGTCTTGTTATTTAGAGGAATGTCTTGTTATTTAAAAGGGATGTCTTGTTATTTAGAGGGATGTCTTGTTATTTAGAGGGATGTCTTGTTATTTAGAGGGATGTCTTGTTATTTAGAGGGATGTCTTGTTATTTAGAGGGATGTCTTGTTATTTGAAGGGATGTCTTAATATTTAGAGAGATGTCTTGTTATTTAGAGGGATGTCTTGTTATTTAAAGGGATGTCTTGTTATTTAGAGGGATGTCTTCATATTTGGAGGGATGTCTTCATATTTGGAGGGATGTCTTGTTATTTAGAGGGATGTCTTGTTATTTGGAGGGATGCTTGTTATTAAGAGGGATGTCTTATAATTTAGAGGGATGTCTTGTTATTTGGAGGTATGTCTTGTTATTTAGAGGGATGTCTTGTTATTTTGAGGGATGTCTTGGTATTTGGAGGGATGTCTAGTTATTTAGAGGGATGTCTTTTTATTTAGAGGGATGTCTTGTTATTTAGAGGGATGTCTTGTTATTTAGAGGGATGTCTTGTTATTTGAAGGGATGTCTTAATATTTAGAGGGATGTCTTGCTATTTTGAGGGATTTCTTGTTATTTGGAGGGATGTCTTGTTATTTAGAGGGATGTCTTGTTATTTAGAGGAATGTCTTGTTATTTAAAAGGGATGTCTTGTTATTTAGAGGGATGTCTTGTTATTTAGTGGGATGTCTTGTTATTTAGAGGGATGTCTTGTTATTTAGAGAGATGTCTTGTTATTTAAAGGGATGTCTTAATATTTAGAGGGATGTCTTGTTATTTAGAGGGATGTCTTAATATTTAGAGGGATGTCTTGTTATTTGGAGGGATGTCTTAATATTTAGAGGGATGTCTTGTTATTTAGAGAGATGTCTTGTTATTTAAAGGGATGTCTTAATATTTAGAGGGATGTCTTGTTATTTAGAGGGATGTCTTAATATTTAGAGGGATGTCTTGTTATTTGAAGGGATGTCTTAATATTTAGAGGGATGTCTTGTTATTTAGAGGGATGTCTTGTTATTTAGAGGGATGTCTTGTTTTTTAAAGGGTTGTCTTGTTATTTGGAGGGATGTCTTAATATTTAGAGGGATGTCTTGGTATTTAGAGGGATGTCTTGTTATTTAGAGGGATGTCTTGTTATTTAGAGGGATGTCTTCTTATTTGGAGGGAAGTCTTGTTATTTGGAGGAATGTCTTGTTATTTAGAGGGATATCTTGTTATTTGGAGGGATGTCTTGTTATTTAGAAAGATGTCTTGTTATTTAGAGGGATGTCTTGGTATTTGGAGGGATGTCTAGTTTTTTAGAGGGATGTCTTTTTATTTAGAGGGATGTCTTGTTATTTTGAGGGATGTCTTGGTATTTGGAGGGATGTCTAGTTATTTAGAGGGATGTCTTTTTATTTAGAGGGATGTCTTGTTATTTAGAGGGATGTCTTGTTATTTAGAGGGATGTCTTGTTATTTGAAGGGATGTCTTAATATTTAGAGGGATGACTTGCTATTTTGAGGGATTTCTTGTTATTTGGAGGGATGTCTTGTTATTTAGAGGGATGTCTTGTTATTTAGAGGAATGTCTTGTTATTTAAAAGGGATGTCTTGTTATTTAGAGGGATGTCTTGTTATTTAGTGGGATGTCTTGTTATTTAGAGGGATGTCTTGTTATTTAGAGAGATGTCTTGTTATTTAAAGGGATGTCTTAATATTTAGAGGGATGTCTTGTTATTTAGAGGGATGTCTTAATATTTAGAGGGATGTCTTGTTATTTGGAGGGATGTCTTAATATTTAGAGGGATGTCTTGTTATTTAGAGGGATGTCTTGTTATTTAGAGAGATGTCTTGTTATTTAAAGGGATGTCTTAATATTTAGAGGGATGTCTTGTTATTTAGAGGGATGTCTTAATATTTAGAGGGATGTCTTGTTATTTGAAGGGATGTCTTAATATTTAGAGGGATGTCTTGTTATTTAGAGGGATGTCTTGTTATTTAGAGGGATGTCTTGTTTTTTAAAGGGTTGTCTTGTTATTTGGAGGGATGTCTTAATATTTAGAGGGATGTTTTGGTATTTAGAGGGATGTCTTTTTATTTAGAGGGATGTCTTGTTATTTAGAGGGATGTCTTCTTATTTGGAGGGAAGTCTTGTTATTTGGAGGAATGTCTTGTTATTTAGAGGGATATCTTGTTATTTGGAGGGATGTCTTGTTATTTAGAGGGATGTCTTGCTATTTAGAGGGATGTCTTTTTATTTGGAGGGATGTCTTGTTATTTAGAGGGATGTCTTGTTATTTAGAGGAATGTCTTGTTATTTAAAAGGGATGTCTTGTTATTTAGAGGGACGTCTTGTTATTTAGTGGGATGTCTTGTTATTTAGAGGGATGTCTTGTTATTTAGAGAGATGTCTTGTTATTTAAAGGGATGTCTTAATATTTAGAGGGATGTCTTGTTATTTAGAGGGATGTCTTAATATTTAGAGGGATGTCTTGTTATTTGGAGGGATGTCTTAATATTTAGAGGGATGTCTTGTTATTTAGAGGGATGTCTTGTTATTTAGAGGGATGTCTTGTTTTTTAAAGGGTTTTCTTGTTATTTGGAGGGATGTCTTAATATTTAGAGGGATGTCTTGGTATTTGGAGGGATGTCTTGTTATTTAGAGGGATGTCTTAATATTTAGCGGAATGTCTAGTTTATTAGAGAAATGTCTTGTTATTTAGAGGGATGTCTTGTTATTTAGAGGGATGTCTTAATATTTGGAGGGATGTCTTGTTATTTAGAGGGATGTCTTAATATTTAGAGGGATGTCTTGTTTTTTAGTGGGATGTCTTGTTATTTAGAGGGATGTCTTGTTATTTAGAGGGTTTTTTTGTTTTTTAGAGGGTTGTCTTGTTATTTGGAGGGATGTCTTGTTATTTAGATTGATGTCTTAATATTTAGAGGGATGTCTTGTTTTTTAGAGGGATGTCTTGTTATTTAGAGGGATGTCTTGTTATTTAGAGGGATGTCTTGTTATTTAGAGGGATGTCTTGTTATTTAGAGGGATGTCTTGTTATTTGAAGGGATGTCTTAATATTTAGAGAGATGTCTTGTTATTTAGAGGGATGTCTTGTTATTTAGAGGGATGTCTTAATATTTGGAGGGATGTCTTCATATTTGGAGGGATGTCTTGTTATTTAGAGGGATGTCTTGTTATTTGGAGGGATGCTTGTTATTAAGAGGGATGTCTTATAATTTAGAGAGATGTCTTGTTATTTGGAGGTATGTCTTGTTATTTAGAGGGATGTCTTGTTATTTAGAGGGATGTCTTGGTATTTGGAGGGATGTCTAGTTATTTAGAGGGATGTCTTTTTATTTAGAGGGATGTCTTGTTATTTAGAGGGATGTCTTGGTATTTGGAGGGATGTCTAGTTATTTAGAGGGATGTCTTTTTATTTAGAGGGATGTCTTGTTATTTAGAGGGATGTCTTGTTATTTAGAGGGATGTCTTGTTATTTGAAGGGATGTCTTAATATTTAGAGGGATGTCTTGCTATTTTGAGGGATTTCTTGTTATTTGGAGGAATGTCTTGTTATTTAAAAGGGATGTCTTGTTATTTAGAGGAATGTCTTGTTATTTAAAAGGGATGTCTTGTTATTTAGAGGGATGTCTTGTTATTTAGTGGGATGTCTTGTTACTTAGAGGGATGTCTTGTTATTTAGAGAGATGTCTTGTATTTAAAGGGATGTCTTAATATTTAGAGGGATGTCTTGTTATTTAGAGGGATGTCTTAATATTTAGAGGGATGTCTTGGTATTTAGAGGGATGTCTTGTTATTTAGAGGGATGTCTTAATATTTAGCGGAATGTCTTAAGGGATGTCTTGTTTTTTAGAGGGTTGTCTTGAAATTTAGATGGGATGTCTTGTTATTTAGAGGGATGTCTTGTTATTTACAGGTATGTCTTTTATTTAGAGGGATGTCTTAATATTTAGAGGAATGTCTTGTTATATAGATGGATGTCTTGTTATTTAGAGGGATGTCTTGATATTTAGAGGGATGTCTTGTTTTTTAGAGAGATGTCTTGTTATTTAGAGGGTTTTTTTGTTTTTTAGAGGGTTGTCTTGTTATTTGGAGGGATGTCTTGTTATTTAGATTGATGTCTTAATATTTAGAGGGATGTCTTTTTATTTGGAGGGATGTCTTGTTATTTAGAGGGATGTCTTGTTATTTAGAGGAATGTCTTGTTATTTAAAAGGGATGTCTTGTTATTTAGAGGGATGTCTTGTTATTTAGAGGGATGTCTTGTTATTTAGAGGGATGTCTTGTTATTTAGAGGGATGTCTTGTTATTTAGAGGGATGTCTTGTTATTTGAAGGGATGTCTTAATATTTAGAGAGTTGTCTTGTTATTTAGAGGGATGTCTTGTTATTTAGAGGGATGTCTTGTTATTTAGAGGGATGTCTTCATATTTGGAGGGATGTCTTCATATTTGGAGGGATGTCTTGTTATTTAGAGGGATGTCTTGTTATTTGGAGGGATGCTTGTTATTAAGAGGTATGTCTTATAATTTAGAGGGATGTCTTGTTATTTGGAGGTATGTCTTGTTATTTAGAGGGATGTCTTGTTATTTAGAGGGATGTCTTGGTATTTGGAGGGATGTCTAGTTATTTAGAGGGATGTCTTTTTATTTAGAGGGATGTCTTGTTATTTAGAGGGATGTCTTGGTATTTGGAGGGATGTCTAGTTATTTAGAGGGATGTCTTTTTATTTAGAGGGATGTCTTGTTATTTAGAGGGATGTCTTGTTATTTAGAGGGATGTCTTGTTATTTGAAGGGATGTCTTAATATTTAGAGGGATGTCTTGCTATTTTGAGGGATTTCTTGTTATTTGGAGGGATGTCTTGTTATTTAGAGGGATGTCTTGTTATTTAGAGGAATGTCTTGTTATTTAAAAGGGATGTCTTGTTATTTAGAGGGATGTCTTGTTATTTAGTGGGATGTCTTGTTATTTAGAGGGATGTCTTGTTATTTAGAGAGATGTCTTGTTATTTAAAGGGATGTCTTAATATTTAGAGGGATGTCTTGTTATTTAGAGGGATGTCTTAATATTTAGAGGGATGTCTTGTTATTTGGAGGGATGTCTTAATATTTAGAGGGATGTCTTGTTATTTAGAGGGATGTCTTGTTATTTAGAGAGATGTCTTGTTATTTAAAGGGATGTCTTAATATTTAGAGGGATGTCTTGTTATTTAGAGGGATGTCTTAATATTTAGAGGGATGTCTTGTTATTTGAAGGGATGTCTTAATATTTAGAGGGATGTCTTGTTATTTAGAGGGATGTCTTGTTATTTAGAGGGATGTCTTGTTTTTTAAAGGGTTGTCTTGTTATTTGGAGGGATGTCTTAATATTTAGAGGGATGTCTTGGTACTTAGAGGGATGTCTTGTTATTTAGAGGGATGTCTTGTTATTTAGAGGGATGTCTTCTTATTTGGAGGGAAGTCTTGTTATTTGGAGGAATGTCTTGTTATTTAGAGGGATATCTTGTTATTTGGAGGGATGTCTTGTTATTTAGAGGGATGTCTTGCTATTTAGAGGGATGTCTTTTTATTTGGAGGGATGTCTTGTTATTTAGAGGGATGTCTTGTTATTTAGAGGAATTACTTGTTATTTAAAAGGGATGTCTTGTTATTTAGAGGGACGTCTTGTTATTTAGTGGGATGTCTTGTTATTTAGAGGGATGTCTTGTTATTTAGAGAGATGTCTTGTTATTTAAAGGGATGTCTTAATATTTAGAGGGATGTCTTGTTATTTAGAGGGATGTCTTAATATTTAGAGGGATGTCTTGTTATTTGGAGGGATGTCTTAATATTTAGAGGGATGTCTTGTTATTTAGAGGGATGTCTTGTTATTTAGAGGGATGTCTTGTTTTTTAAAGGGTTTTCTTGTTATTTGGAGGGATGTCTTAATATTTAGAGGGATGTCTTGGTATTTGGAGGGATGTCTTGTTATTTAGAGGGATGTCTTAATATTTAGCGGAATGTCTAGTTTATTAGAGGGATGTCTTGTTATTTAGAGGGATGTCTTGTTATTTAGAGGGATGTCTTAATATTTGGAGGGATGTCTTGTTATTTAGAGGGATGTCTTAATATTTAGAGGGATGTCTTGTTTTTTAGTGGGATGTCTTGTTATTTAGAGGGATGTCTTGTTATTTAGAGGGTTTTTTTGTTTTTTAGAGGGTTGTCTTGTTATTTGGAGGGATGTCTTGTTATTTAGATTGATGTCTTAATATTTAGAGGGATGTCTTGTTTTTTAGAGGGATGTCTTGTTATTTAGAGGGATGTCTTGTTATTTAGAGGGATGTCTTGTTATTTAGAGGGATGTCTTGTTATTTAGAGGGATGTCTTGTTATTTGAAGGGATGTCTTAATATTTAGAGAGATGTCTTGTTATTTAGAGGGATGTCTTGTTATTTAGAGGGATGTCTTAATATTTGGAGGGATGTCTTCATATTTGGAGGGATGTCTTGTTATTTAGAGGGATGTCTTGTTATTTGGAGGGATGCTTGTTATTAGGAGGGATGTCTTATAATTTAGAGGGATGTCTTGTTATTTGGAGGTATGTCTTGTTATTTAGAGGGATGTCTTGTTATTTAGAGGGATGTCTTGGTATTTGGAGGGATGTCTAGTTATTTAGAGGGATGTCTTTTTATTTAGAGGGATGTCTTGTTATTTAGAGGGATGTCTTGGTATTTGGAGGGATGTCTAGTTATTTAGAGGGATGTCTTTTTATTTAGAGGGATGTCTTGTTATTTAGAGGGATGTCTTGTTATTTAGAGGGATGTCTTGTTATTTGAAGGGATGTCTTAATATTTAGAGGGATGTCTTGCTATTTTGAGGGATTTCTTGTTATTTGGAGGGATGTCTTGTTATTTAGAGGGATGTCTTGTTATTTAGAGGAATGTCTTGTTATTTAAAAGGGATGCTTGTTATTTAGAGGGATGTCTTGTTATTTAGTGGGATGTCTTGTTATTTAGAGGGATGTCTTGTTATTTAGAGAGATGTCTTGTTATTTAAAGGGATGTCTTAATATTTAGTGGGATGTCTTGTTATTTAGAGGGATGTCTTAATATTTAGAGGGATGTATTGTTATTTGGAGGGATGTCTTAATATTTAGAGGGATGTCTTGTTATTTAGAGGGATGTCTTGTTATTTAGAGAGATGTCTTGTTATTTAAAGGGATGTCTTAATATTTAGAGGGATGTCTTGTTATTTAGAGGGATGTCTTAATATTTAGAGGGATGTCTTGTTATTTGAAGGGATGTCTTAATATTTAGAGGGATGTCTTGTTATTTAGAGGGATGTCTTGTTATTTAGAGGGATGTCTTGTTTTTTAAAGGGTTGTCTTGTTATTTGGAGGGATGTCTTGGTATTTAGAGGGATGTCTTGTTATTTAGAGGGATGTCTTGTTATTTAGAAGGATGTCTTCTTATTTGGAGGGAAGTCTTGTTATTTGGAGGAATGTCTTGTTATTTAGAGGGATATCTTGTTATTTGGAGGGATGTCTTGTTATTTAGAGGGATGTCTTGCTATTTAGAGGGATGTCTTTTTATTTGGAGGGATGTCTTGTTATTTAGAGGGATGTCTTGTTATTTAGAGGAATGTCTTGTTATTTAAAAGGGATGTCTTGTTATTTAGAGGGACGTCTTGTTATTTAGGGGGATGTCTTGTTATTTAGAGGGATGTCTTGTTATTTAGAGGGATGTCTTGTTATTTAAAGGGATGTCTTAATATTTAGAGGGATGTCTTGTTATTTAGAGGGATGTCTTGTTATTTAGAGGGATGTCTTGTTATTTAAAGGGATGTCTTAATATTTAGAGGGATGTCTTGTTATTTAGAGGGATGTCTTGTTATTTAGAGGGATGTCTTGTTTTTTAAAGGGTTTTCTTGTTATTTGGAGGGATGTCTTAATATTTAGAGGGATGTCTTGGTATTTGGAGGGATGTCTTGTTATTTAGAGGGATGTCTTAATATTTAGCGGAATGTCTAGTTTATTAGAGGGATGTCTTGTTATTTAGAGGGATGTCTTGTTATTTAGAGGGATGTCTTAATATTCGGAGGGATGTCTTGTTATTTAGAGGGATGTCTTAATATTTAGAGGGATGTCTTGTTTTTTAGTGGGATGTCTTGTTATTTAGAGGGATGTCTTGTTATTTGAAGAGATGTCTTTTTATTTAGAGGGATGTCTTGTTTTTTAGAGGGTTGTCTTGTTATTTGGAGGGATGTCTTGTTTTTTCGAGGGTTGTCTTGTAATTTAGATGGGATGTCTTGTTATTTAGAGGGATGTCTTAATATTTAGCGGAATGTCTTGTTTATTAGAGGGATGTCTTGCTATTTAGAGGGATGTCTTTTTATTTGGAGGGATGTCTTGTTATTTAGAGGGATGTCTTGTTATTTAGAGGAATGTCTTGTTATTTAAAAGGGATGTCTTGTTGTTTAGAGGGATGTCTTGTTATTTAGTGGGATGTCTTGTTATTTAGAGGGATGTCTTGTTATTTAGAGAGATGTCTTGTTATTTAAAGGGATGTCTTAATATTTAGAGGGATGTCTTGTTATTTAGAGGGATGTCTTAATATTTAGCGGAATGTCTTGTTTATTAGAGGGATGTCTTGCTATTTAGAGGGATGTCTTTTTATTTGGAGGGATGTCTTGTTATTTAGAGGGATGTCTTGTTATTTAGAGGAATGTCTTGTTATTTAAAAGGGATGTCTTGTTATTTAGAGGGATGTCTTGTTATTTAGTGGGAGGTCTTGTTATTTAGAGGGATGTCTTGTTATTTAGAGAGATGTCTTGTTATTTAAAGGGATGTCTTAATATTTAGAGGGATGTCTTGTTATTTAGAGGGATGTCTTGTTATTTAGAGGGATGTCTTGTTTTTTAGAGGGTTGTGTTGTAATTTAGATGGGATGTCTTGTTATTTAGAGGGATGTCTTGTTATTTACAGGTATGTCTTGTTATTTAGAGGGATGTCTTAATATTTAGGGGAATGTCTTGTTATATAGATGGATGTCTTGTTATTTAGAGGGATGTCTTGATATTTAGAGGGATGTCTTGTTTTTTAGAGAGATGTCTTGTTATTTAGAGGGTTTTTTTTGTTTTTTAGAGGGTTGTCTTGTTATTTGGAGGGATGTCTTGTTATTTAGATTGATGTCTTAATATTTAGAGGGATGTCCTAATATTTAGAGGGATGTCTTGTTATTTAGAGGGATGTCTTGTTATTTAGAGGGATGTCTTGTTATTTAGAGGGATGTCTTCATATTTGGAGGGATGTCTTCATATTTGGAGGGATGTCTTGTTATTTAGAGGGATGTCTTGTTATTTGGAGGGATGCTTGTTATTAAGAGGTATGTCTTATAATTTAGAGGGATGTCTTGTTATTTGGAGGTATGTCTTGTTATTTAGAGGGATGTCTTGTTATTTAGAGGGATGTCTTGGTATTTGGAGGGATGTCTAGTTATTTAGAGGGATGTCTTTTTATTTAGAGGGATGTCTTGTTATTTAGAGGGATGTCTTGGTATTTGGAGGGATGTCTAGTTATTTAGAGGGATGTCTTTTTATTTAGAGGGATGTCTTGTTATTTAGAGGGATGTCTTGTTATTTAGAGGGATGTCTTGTTATTTGAAGGGATGTCTTAATATTTAGAGGGATGTCTTGCTATTTTGAGGGATTTCTTGTTATTTGGAGGGATGTCTTGTTATTTAGAGGGATGTCTTGTTATTTAGAGGAATGTCTTGTTATTTAAAAGGGATGTTTTGTTATTTAGAGGGATGTCTTGTTATTTAGTGGGATGTCTTGTTATTTAGAGGGATGTCTTGTTATTTAGAGAGATGTCTTGTTATTTAAAGGGATGTCTTAATATTTAGAGGGATGTCTTGTTATTTAGAGGGATGTCTTAATATTTAGAGGGATGTCTTGTTATTTGGAGGGATGTCTTAATATTTAGAGGGATGTCTTGTTATTTAGAGGGATGTCTTGTTATTTAGAGAGATGTCTTGTTATTTAAAGGGATGTCTTAATATTTAGAGGGATGTCTTGTTATTTAGAGGGATGTCTTAATATTTAGAGGGATGTCTTGTTATTTGAAGGGATGTCTTAATATTTAGAGGGATGTCTTGTTATTTAGAGGGATGTCTTGTTATTTAGAGGGATGTCTTGTTTTTTAAAGGGTTGTCTTGTTATTTGGAGGGATGTCTTAATATTTAGAGGGATGTCTTGGTACTTAGAGGGATGTCTTGTTATTTAGAGGGATGTCTTGTTATTTAGAGGGATGTCTTCTTATTTGGAGGGAAGTCTTGTTATTTGGAGGAATGTCTTGTTATTTAGAGGGATATCTTGTTATTTGGAGGGATGTCTTGTTATTTAGAGGGATGTCTTGCTATTTAGAGGGATGTCTTTTTATTTGGAGGGATGTCTTGTTATTTAGAGGGATGTCTTGTTATTTAGAGGAATGTCTTGTTATTTAAAAGGGATGTCTTGTTATTTAGAGGGACGTCTTGTTATTTAGTGGGATGTCTTGTTATTTAGAGGGATGTCTTGTTATTTAGAGAGATGTCTTGTTATTTAAAGGGATGTCTTAATATTTAGAGGGATGTCTTGTTATTTAGAGGGATGTCTTAATATTTAGAGGGATGTCTTGTTATTTGGAGGGATGTCTTAATATTTAGAGGGATGTCTTGTTATTTAGAGGGATGTCTTGTTATTTAGAGGGATGTCTTGTTTTTTAAAGGGTTTTCTTGTTATTTGGAGGGATGTCTTAATATTTAGAGGGATGTCTTGGTATTTGGAGGGATGTCTTGTTATTTAGAGGGATGTCTTAATATTTAGCGGAATGTCTAGTTTATTAGAGGGATGTCTTGTTATTTAGAGGGATGTCTTGTTATTTAGAGGGATGTCTTAATATTTGGAGGGATGTCTTGTTATTTAGAGGGATGTCTTAATATTTAGAGGGATGTCTTGTTTTTTAGTGGGATGTCTTGTTATTTAGAGGGATGTCTTGTTATTTAGAGGGTTTTTTTGTTTTTTAGAGGGTTGTCTTGTTATTTGGAGGGATGTCTTGTTATTTAGATTGATGTCTTAATATTTAGAGGGATGTCTTGTTTTTTAGAGGGATGTCTTGTTATTTAGAGGGATGTCTTGTTATTTAGAGGGATGTCTTGTTATTTAGAGGGATGTCTTGTTATTTAGAGGGATGTCTTGTTATTTGAAGGGATGTCTTAATATTTAGAGAGATGTCTTGTTATTTAGAGGGATGTCTTGTTATTTAGAGGGATGTCTTAATATTTGGAGGGATGTCTTCATATTTGGAGGGATGTCTTGTTATTTAGAGGGATGTCTTGTTATTTGGAGGGATGCTTGTTATTAGGAGGGATGTCTTATAATTTAGAGGGATGTCTTGTTATTTGGAGGTATGTCTTGTTATTTAGAGGGATGTCTTGTTATTTAGAGGGATGTCTTGGTATTTGGAGGGATGTCTAGTTATTTAGAGGGATGTCTTTTTATTTAGAGGGATGTCTTGTTATTTAGAGGGATGTCTTGGTATTTGGAGGGATGTCTAGTTATTTAGAGGGATGTCTTTTTATTTAGAGGGATGTCTTGTTATTTAGAGGGATGTCTTGTTATTTAGAGGGATGTCTTGTTATTTGAAGGGATGTCTTAATATTTAGAGGGATGTCTTGCTATTTTGAGGGATTTCTTGTTATTTGGAGGGATGTCTTGTTATTTAGAGGGATGTCTTGTTATTTAGAGGAATGTCTTGTTATTTAAAAGGGATGTCTTGTTATTTAGAGGGATGTCTTGTTATTTAGTGGGATGTCTTGTTATTTAGAGGGATGTCTTGTTATTTAGAGAGATGTCTTGTTATTTAAAGGGATGTCTTAATATTTAGTGGGATGTCTTGTTATTTAGAGGGATGTCTTAATATTTAGAGGGATGTATTGTTATTTGGAGGGATGTCTTAATATTTAGAGGGATGTCTTGTTATTTAGAGGGATGTCTTGTTATTTAGAGAGATGTCTTGTTATTTAAAGGGATGTCTTAATATTTAGAGGGATGTCTTGTTATTTAGAGGGATGTCTTAATATTTAGAGGGATGTCTTGTTATTTGAAGGGATGTCTTAATATTTAGAGGGATGTCTTGTTATTTAGAGGGATGTCTTGTTATTTAGAGGGATGTCTTGTTTTTTAAAGGGTTGTCTTGTTATTTGGAGGGATGTCTTGGTATTTAGAGGGATGTCTTGTTATTTAGAGGGATGTCTTGTTATTTAGAAGGATGTCTTCTTATTTGGAGGGAAGTCTTGTTATTTGGAGGAATGTCTTGTTATTTAGAGGGATATCTTGTTATTTGGAGGGATGTCTTGTTATTTAGAGGGATGTCTTGCTATTTAGAGGGATGTCTTTTTATTTGGAGGGATGTCTTGTTATTTAGAGGGATGTCTTGTTATTTAGAGGAATGTCTTGTTATTTAAAAGGGATGTCTTGTTATTTAGAGGGACGTCTTGTTATTTAGGGGGATGTCTTGTTATTTAGAGGGATGTCTTGTTATTTAGAGGGATGTCTTGTTATTTAAAGGGATGTCTTAATATTTAGAGGGATGTCTTGTTATTTAGAGGGATGTCTTGTTATTTAGAGGGATGTCTTGTTATTTAAAGGGATGTCTTAATATTTAGAGGGATGTCTTGTTATTTAGAGGGATGTCTTGTTATTTAGAGGGATGTCTTGTTTTTTAAAGGGTTTTCTTGTTATTTGGAGGGATGTCTTAATATTTAGAGGGATGTCTTGGTATTTGGAGGGATGTCTTGTTATTTAGAGGGATGTCTTAATATTTAGCGGAATGTCTAGTTTATTAGAGGGATGTCTTGTTATTTAGAGGGATGTCTTGTTATTTAGAGGGATGTCTTAATATTCGGAGGGATGTCTTGTTATTTAGAGGGATGTCTTAATATTTAGAGGGATGTCTTGTTTTTTAGTGGGATGTCTTGTTATTTAGAGGGATGTCTTGTTATTTGAAGAGATGTCTTTTTATTTAGAGGGATGTCTTGTTTTTTAGAGGGTTGTCTTGTTATTTGGAGGGATGTCTTGTTTTTTCGAGGGTTGTCTTGTAATTTAGATGGGATGTCTTGTTATTTAGAGGGATGTCTTAATATTTAGCGGAATGTCTTGTTTATTAGAGGGATGTCTTGCTATTTAGAGGGATGTCTTTTTATTTGGAGGGATGTCTTGTTATTTAGAGGGATGTCTTGTTATTTAGAGGAATGTCTTGTTATTTAAAAGGGATGTCTTGTTGTTTAGAGGGATGTCTTGTTATTTAGTGGGATGTCTTGTTATTTAGAGGGATGTCTTGTTATTTAGAGAGATGTCTTGTTATTTAAAGGGATGTCTTAATATTTAGAGGGATGTCTTGTTATTTAGAGGGATGTCTTAATATTTAGCGGAATGTCTTGTTTATTAGAGGGATGTCTTGCTATTTAGAGGGATGTCTTTTTATTTGGAGGGATGTCTTGTTATTTAGAGGGATGTCTTGTTATTTAGAGGAATGTCTTGTTATTTAAAAGGGATGTCTTGTTATTTAGAGGGATGTCTTGTTATTTAGTGGGAGGTCTTGTTATTTAGAGGGATGTCTTGTTATTTAGAGAGATGTCTTGTTATTTAAAGGGATGTCTTAATATTTAGAGGGATGTCTTGTTATTTAGAGGGATGTCTTGTTATTTAGAGGGATGTCTTGTTTTTTAGAGGGTTGTGTTGTAATTTAGATGGGATGTCTTGTTATTTAGAGGGATGTCTTGTTATTTACAGGTATGTCTTGTTATTTAGAGGGATGTCTTAATATTTAGGGGAATGTCTTGTTATATAGATGGATGTCTTGTTATTTAGAGGGATGTCTTGATATTTAGAGGGATGTCTTGTTTTTTAGAGAGATGTCTTGTTATTTAGAGGGTTTTTTTGTTTTTTAGAGGGTTGTCTTGTTATTTGGAGGGATGTCTTGTTATTTAGATTGATGTCTTAATATTTAGAGGGATGTCTTGTTTTTTAGAGGGATGTCTTGTTATTTAGAGGGATGTCTTGTTATTTAGAGGGATGTCTTGTTATTTAGAGGGATGTCTTGTTATTTAGAGGGATGTCTTGTTATTTGAAGGGATGTCTTAAAATTTAGAGAGATGTCTTGTTATTTAGAGGGATGTCTTGTTATTTAGAGGGATGTCTTGTTATTTAGAGGGATGTCTTGTTATTTAGAGGGATGTCTTGTTATTTAGAGGGATGTCTTGTTATTTGAAGGGATGTCTTAAAATTTAGAGAGATGTCTTGTTATTTAGAGGGATGTCTTGTTATTTAGAGGGATGTCTTGTTATTTAGAGGGATGTCTTCATATTTGGAGGGATGTCTTGTTATTTAGAGGGATGTCTTGTTATTTAGAGGGATGTCTTAATATTTAGCGGAATGTCTAGTTTATTAGAGGGATGTCTTGTTATTTAGAGGGATGTCTTGTTATTTAGAGGGATGTCTTAATATTTGGAGGGATGTCTTGTTATTTAGAGGGATGTCTTAATATTTAGAGGGATGTCTTGTTTTTTAGTGGGATGTCTTGTTATTTAGAGGGATGTCTTGTTATTTGGAGAGATGTCTTTTTATTTAGAGGGATGTCTTGTTTTTTAGAGGGTTGTCTTGTTATTTGGAGGGATGTCTTGTTTTTTAGAGGGTTGTCTTGGTATTTAGAGGGATGTCTTGTTATTTAGAGGGATGTCTTGTTATTTAGAGGGATGTCTTCTTATTTGGAGGGAAGTCTTGTTATTTGGAGGAATGTCTTGTTATTTAGAGGGATATCTTGTTATTTGGAGGGATGTCTTTTTATTTAGAGGGATGTCTTGCTATTTAGAGGGATGTCTTTTTATTTGGAGGGATGTCTTGTTATTTAGAGGGATGTCTTGTTATTTAGAGGAATGTCTTGTTATTTAAAAGGGATGTCTTGTTATTTAGAGGGACGTCTTGTTATTTAGTGGGATGTCTTGTTATTTAGAGGGATGTCTTGTTATTTAGAGAGATGTCTTGTTATTTAAAGGGATGTCTTAATATTTAGAGGGATGTCTTGTTATTTAGAGGGATGTCTTAATATTTAGAGGGATGTCTTGTTATTTGGAGGGATGTCTTAATATTTAGAGGGATGTCTTGTTATTTAGAGGGATGTCTTGTTATTTAGAGGGATGTCTTGTTTTTTAAAGGGTTGTCTTATTATTTGGAGGGATGTCTTAATATTTAGAGGGATGTCTTGGTATTTGGAGGGATGTCTTGTTATTTAGAGGGATGTCTTAATATTTAGCGGAATGTCTAGTTTATTAGAGGGATGTCTTGTTATTTAGAGGGATGTCTTGTTATTTAGAGGGATGTCTTAATATTTGGAGGGATGTCTTGTTATTTAGAGGGATGTCTTATTTGTACAACCTTGTACAAACTTGTACACACTTGTACAAACTTGTACACACTTGTACAACCTTGTACACACTTGTACAACCTTGTACACACTTGTACAACCTCGTACACACTTGTACAACCTTGTACACACTTGTACAACCTTGTACACAATTGTAAAACCTTGTACACACTTGTACAACCTTGTACAAACTTGTACACCCTTGTACACACTTGTACAACCTTGTACACACTTGTACAACCTTGTACAAACCTGTACACCCTTGTACACACTTGTACAAGCTTGTACACGATTGTACACTCTTGTACACACTTGTGCAACCTTGTACACACTTGTACAACCTTGTACA
This sequence comes from Macrosteles quadrilineatus, assembly GCF_028750875.1. NCBI lineage: Eukaryota > Metazoa > Arthropoda > Insecta > Hemiptera > Cicadellidae > Macrosteles > Macrosteles quadrilineatus. Next base: position 140,166 of record NW_026542672.1, on the reverse strand, counting down.
CACTTGTACAACCTTGTACACACTTGTTCAAGCTTGTACACACTTGTACAACCTTGTACACACTTGTACACCCTTGTACACACTTGTACAACCTTTTACAAACTTGTACACACTTGTACAAAATTGTACATTCTTGTACATACTTGTACACCCTTGTACACACTTGTACAACCTTGTACAAACCTGTACACCCTTGTACACACTTGTACAAGCTTGTACACACTTGTACAAGCTTGTACACACTTGTACACCCTTGTACAAACTTGTGCACCCTTGTACACTTTTGTACACCCTTGTACACATTTGTACAACCTTGTACAAACTTGTACACACTTGTACAAACTTGTACACACTTGTACAAACTTGTGTACACTTGTACAACCTTGTACACACTTGTACAACCTTGTACACACTTGTACAACCTTGTACACACTTGTACAACCTCGTACACACTTGTACAACCTTGTACACACTTGTACAACCTTGTACACAATTGTAAAACCTTGTACACACTTGTACAACCTTGTACACACTTGTACACCCTTGTACACACTTGTACAAAATTTTACATTCTTGTACATACTTGTACACCCTTGTACACACTTGTACAACCTTGTACAAACCTGTACACCCTTGTACACACTCGTACAAGCTTGTACACACTTTTACAAGCTTGTACACACTTGTACAAGCTTGTACACACTTGTACACCCTTGTACAAACTTGTGCACCCTTGAACACTTTTGTACACCCTTGTACACATTTGTACAACCTTGTACAAACTTAAACACACTTGTACAAACATGTACACACTTGAACAACCTTGTACACACTTGTACAACCTTGTACACACTTGTACAAGCTTGTACACACTTGTACAACCTTGTACACACTTGTACAACCTTGTACACACTTGTACAACCTTGTACACACTTGTACAAGCTTGTACACACTTGTACAACCTTGTACACACTTGTACAACCTTTTACACAATTGTAAAACCTTGTACACACTTGTACATTCTTGTACAAACTTGTACTTACTTGTACAATCTTGTACAAACTTGTACAAACTTGTACAAACTTTTACATCCTTGTATACATTTGTACACCCTTGTACACACTTGTACAACCTTGTACAAACCTGTACACCCTTGTACACACTTGTACAAGCTTGTACACGATTGTACACCCTTGTACACACTTGTGCACCCTTGTACACACTTGTACACCCTTGTACACACATGTACAACCTTTTACAAACTTGTACACACTTGTACAAACTTGTACATTCTTGTACATACTTGTACACCCTTGTAAACACTTGTACAAAATTGTACAAACCCGACACCCTTGTACACACTTGTACAAGCTTGTACACACTTGTACAAGCTTGTACACACTTGTACACCCTTGTACAAACTTGTGCACCCTTGTACACTTTTGTACACCCTTGTATACATTTGTACAAACTTGTACAAACTTGTACACACTTCTACAAACTTGTACACACTTGTACAAACTTGTACACCCTTGTACACACTTGTACAACCTTGTACACACTTGTACAACCTTGTACAAACCTGTACACCCTTGTACACACTTGTACAAGCTTGTACACGATTGTACACTCTTGTACACACTTGTGCAACCTTGTACACACTTGTACAACCTTATACACACTTGTACAACCTTGTACACACTTGTTCAAGCTTGTACACACTTGTACAACCTTGTACACACTTGTACACTCTTGTACACACTTGTACAACCTTGTACAAACCTGTACACCCTTGTACACACTTGTACAAGCTTGTACACACTTGTACAAGCTTGTACACACTTGTACACCCTTGTACAATCTTGTGCACCCTTGTACACTTTTGTACACCCTTGTACACATTTGTACAAACTTGTACAAACTTGTACACACTTGTACAAACTTGTACATACTTGTACAAACTTGTGTACACTTGTACAACCTTGTACACACTTGTACAAACTTGTACACACTTGTACAACCTTGTACACACTTGTACAAGCTTGTATACACTTGTACAACCTTGTACACACTTGTACAACCTTGTACACACTTGTACAACCTTGTACACACTTGTACAAGCTTGTACACACTTGTACAACCTTGTACACACTTGTACAACCTTTTACACAATTGTAAAACCTTGTACACACTTGTACATTCTTGTACAAACTTGTACTTACTTGTACAACCTTGTACAAACTTGTACACACTTGTACAAACTTTTACATCCTTGTATACATTTGTACACCCTTGTACACACTTGTACAACCTTGTACAAACCTGTACACCCTTGTACACACTTGTACAAGCTTGTACACGATTGTACACCCTTGTACACACTTGTGCACCCTTGTACACACTTGTACACCCTTGTACACACATGTACAACCTTTTACAAACTTGTACACACTTGTACAAACTTGTACATTCTTGTACATACTTGTACACCCTTGTAAACACTTGTACAAAATTGTACAAACCTGTACACCCTTGTACATACTTGTACAAGCTTGTACACACTTGTACAAGCTTGTACACACTTGTACACCCTTGTACAAACTTGTGCACCCTTGTACACTTTTGTACACCCTTGTATACATTTGTACAAACTTGTACAAACTTGTACACACTTGTACAAACTTGTACACACTTGTACAAACTTGTACACCCTTGTACACACTTGTACAACCTTGTACACACTTGTACAACCTTGTACAAATCTGTACACCCTTGTACACACTTGTACAAGCTTGTACACGATTGTACACTCTTGTACACACTTGTGCAACCTTGTACACACTTGTACAACCTTGTACACACTTGTACAACCTTGTACACACTTGTTCAAGCTTGTACACACTTGTACAACCTTGTACACACTTGTACACCCTTGTACACACTTGTACAACCTTTTACAAACTTGTACACACTTGTACAAAATTGTACATTCTTGTACATACTTGTACACCCTTGTACACACTTGTACAACCTTGTACAAACCTGTACACCCTTGTACACACTTGTACAAGCTTGTACACACTTGTACAAGCTTGTACACACTTGTACACCCTTGTACAAACTTGTGCACCCTTGTACACTTTTGTACACCCTTGTACACATTTGTACAACCTTGTACAAACTTGTACACACTTGTACAAACTTGTACACACTTGTACAAACTTGTACAACCTTGTACACACTTGTACAACCTTGTACAAACCTGTACACCCTTGTACACACTTGTACAAGCTTGTACACGATTGTACACTCTTGTACACACTTGTGCAACCTTGTACACACTTGTACAACCTTGTACACACTTGTACAACCTTGTACACACTTGTTCAAGCTTGTACACACTTGTACAACCTTGTACACACTTGTACACCCTTGTACACACTTGTACAACCTTTTACAAACTTGTACACACTTGTACAAAATTGTACATTCTTGTACATACTTGTACACCCTTGTACACACTTGTACAACCTTGTACAAACCTGTACACCCTTGTACACACTTGTACAAGCTTGTACACACTTGTACAAGCTTGTACACACTTGTACACCCTTGTACAAACTTGTGCACCCTTGTACACTTTTGTACACCCTTGTACACATTTGTACAACCTTGTACAAACTTGTACACACTTGTACAAACTTGTACACACTTGTACAAACTTGTGTACACTTGTACAACCTTGTACACACTTGTACAACCTTGTACACACTTGTACAACCTTGTACACACTTGTACAACCTCGTACACACTTGTACAACCTTGTACACACTTGTACAACCTTGTACACAATTGTAAAACCTTGTACACACTTGTACAACCTTGTACACACTTGTACACCCTTGTACACACTTGTACAAAATTTTACATTCTTGTACATACTTGTACACCCTTGTACACACTTGACAAACCTTGTACAAACCTGTACACCCTTGTACACACTCGTACAAGCTTGTACACACTTGTACAAGCTTGTACACACTTGTACAAGCTTGTACACACTTGTACACCCTTGTACAAACTTGTGCACCCTTGAACACTTTTGTACACCCTTGTACACATTTGTACAACCTTGTACAAACTTAAACACACTTGTACAAACATGTACACACTTGAACAACCTTGTACACACTTGTACAACCTTGTACACACTTGTACAAGCTTGTACACACTTGTACAACCTTGTACACACTTGTACAACCTTGTACACACTTGTACAAGCTTGTACACACTTGTACAACCTTGTACACACTTGTACAACCTTTTACACAATTGTAAAACCTTGTACACATTTGTACATTCTTGTACAAACTTGTACTTACTTGTACAATCTTGTACAAACTTGTACAAACTTGTACAAACTTTTACATCCTTGTATACATTTGTACACCCTTGTACACACTTGTACAACCTTGTACAAACCTGTACACCCTTGTACACACTTGTACAAGCTTGTACACGATTGTACACCCTTGTACACACTTGTGCACCCTTGTACACACTTGTACACCCTTGTACACACATGTACAACCTTTTACAAACTTGTACACACTTGTACAAACTTGTACATTCTTGTACATACTTGTACACCCTTGTAAACACTTGTACAAAATTGTACAAACCCGACACCCTTGTACACACTTGTACAAGCTTGTACACACTTGTACAAGCTTGTACACACTTGTACACCCTTGTACAAACTTGTGCCCCCTTGTACACTTTTGTACACCCTTGTATACATTTGTACAAACTTGTACAAACTTGTACACACTTCTACAAACTTGTACACACTTGTACAAACTTGTACACCCTTGTACACACTTGTACAACCTTGTACACACTTGTACAACCTTGTACAAACCTGTACACCCTTGTACACACTTGTACAAGCTTGTACACGATTGTACACTCTTGTACACACTTGTGCAACCTTGTACACACTTGTACAACCTTATACACACTTGTACAACCTTGTACACACTTGTTCAAGCTTGTACACACTTGTACAACCTTGTACACACTTGTACAACCTTGTACACACTTGTACAAGCTTGTACACACTTGTACAACCTTGTACACACTAGTACAACCTTTTACACAATTGTAAAACCTTGTACACACTTGTACATTCTTGTACAAACTTGTACTTACTTGTACAACCTTGTACAAACTTGTACACACTTGTACAAACTTTTACATCCTTGTATACATTTGTACACCCTTGTACACACTTGTACAACCTTGTACAAACCTGTACACCCTTGTACACACTTGTACAAGCTTGTACACGATTGTACACCCTTGTACACACTTGTGCACCCTTGTACACACTTGTACACCCTTGTACACACATGTACAACCTTTTACAAACTTGTACACACTTGTACAAACTTGTACATTCTTGTACATACTTGTACACCCTTGTAAACACTTGTACAAAATTGTACAAACCTGTACACCCTTGTACATACTTGTACAAGCTTGTACACACTTGTACAAGCTTGTACACACTTGTACACCCTTGTACAAACTTGTGCACCCTTGTACACTTTTGTACACCCTTGTATACATTTGTACAAACTTGTACAAACTTGTACACACTTGTACAAACTTGTACACACTTGTACAAACTTGTACACCCTTGTACACACTTGTACAACCTTGTACACACTTGTACAACCTTGTACAAACCTGTACACCCTTGTACACACTTGTACAAGCTTGTACACGATTGTACACTCTTGTACACACTTGTGCAACCTTGTACACACTTGTACAACCTTGTACACACTTGTACAACCTTGTACACACTTGTTCAAGCTTGTACACACTTGTACAACCTTGTACACACTTGTACACCCTTGTACACACTTGTACAACCTTTTACAAACTTGTACACACTTGTACAAAATTGTACATTCTTGTACATACTTGTACACCCTTGTACACACTTGTACAACCTTGTACAAACCTGTACACCCTTGTACACACTTGTACAAGCTTGTACACACTTGTACAAGCTTGTACACACTTGTACACCCTTGTACAAACTTGTGCACCCTTGTACACTTTTGTACACCCTTGTACACATTTGTACAACCTTGTACAAACTTGTACACACTTGTACAAACTTGTACACACTTGTACAAACTTGTGTACACTTGTACAACCTTGTACACACTTGTACAACCTTGTACACACTTGTACAACCTTGTACACACTTGTACAACCTCGTACACACTTGTACAACCTTGTACACACTTGTACAACCTTGTACACAATTGTAAAACCTTGTACACACTTGTACAACCTTGTACACACTTGTACACCCTTGTACACACTTGTACAAAATTTTACATTCTTGTACATACTTGTACACCCTTGTTCACACTTGTACAACCTTGTACAAACCTGTACACCCTTGTACACACTCGTACAAGCTTGTACACACTTGTACAAGCTTGTACACACTTGTACAAGCTTGTACACACTTGTACACCCTTGTACAAACTTGTGCACCCTTGAACACTTTTGTACACCCTTGTACACATTTGTACAACCTTGTACAAACTTAAACACACTTGTACAAACATGTACACACTTGAACAACCTTGTACACACTTGTACAACCTTGTACACACTTGTACAAGCTTGTACACACTTGTACAACCTTGTACACACTTGTACAACCTTGTACACACTTGTACAAGCTTGTACACACTTGTACAACCTTGTACACACTTGTACAACCTTTTACACAATTGTAAAACCTTGTACACACTTGTACATTCTTGTACAAACTTGTACTTACTTGTACAATTTTGTACAAACTTGTACAAACTTGTACAAACTTTTACATCCTTGTATACATTTGTACACCCTTGTACACACTTGTACAACCTTGTACAAACCTGTACACCCTTGTACACACTTGTACAAGCTTGTACACGATTGTACACCCTTGTACACACTTGTGCACCCTTGTACACACTTGTACACCCTTGTACACACATGTACAACCTTTTACAAACTTGTACACACTTGTACAAACTTGTACATTCTTGTACATACTTGTACACCCTTGTAAACACTTGTACAAAATTGTACAAACCTGTACACCCTTGTACATACTTGTACAAGCTTGTACACACTTGTACAAGCTTGTACACACTTGTACACCCTTGTACAAACTTGTGCACCCTTGTACACTTTTGTACACCCTTGTATACATTTGTACAAACTTGTACAAACTTGTACACACTTGTACAAACTTGTACACACTTGTACAAACTTGTACACCCTTGTACACACTTGTACAACCTTGTACACACTTGTACAACCTTGTACAAATCTGTACACCCTTGTACACACTTGTACAAGCTTGTACACGATTGTACACTCTTGTACACACTTGTGCAACCTTGTACACACTTGTACAACCTTGTACACACTTGTACAACCTTGTACACACTTGTTCAAGCTTGTACACACTTGTACAACCTTGTACACACTTGTACACCCTTGTACACACTTGTACAACCTTTTACAAACTTGTACACACTTGTACAAAATTGTACATTCTTGTACATACTTGTACACCCTTGTACACACTTGTACAACCTTGTACAAACCTGTACACCCTTGTACACACTTGTACAAGCTTGTACACACTTGTACAAGCTTGTACACACTTGTACACCCTTGTACAAACTTGTGCACCCTTGTACACTTTTGTACACCCTTGTACACATTTGTACAACCTTGTACAAACTTGTACACACTTGTACAAACTTGTACACACTTGTACAAACTTGTACAACCTTGTACACACTTGTACAACCTTGTACAAACCTGTACACCCTTGTACACACTTGTACAAGCTTGTACACGATTGTACACTCTTGTACACACTTGTGCAACCTTGTACACACTTGTACAACCTTGTACACACTTGTACAACCTTGTACACACTTGTTCAAGCTTGTACACACTTGTACAACCTTGTACACACTTGTACACCCTTGTACACACTTGTACAACCTTTTACAAACTTGTACACACTTGTACAAAATTGTACATTCTTGTACATACTTGTACACCCTTGTACACACTTGTACAACCTTGTACAAACCTGTACACCCTTGTACACACTTGTACAAGCTTGTACACACTTGTACAAGCTTGTACACACTTGTACACCCTTGTACAAACTTGTGCACCCTTGTACACTTTTGTACACCCTTGTACACATTTGTACAACCTTGTACAAACTTGTACACACTTGTACAAACTTGTACACACTTGTACAAACTTGTGTACACTTGTACAACCTTGTACACACTTGTACAACCTTGTACACACTTGTACAACCTTGTACACACTTGTACAACCTCGTACACACTTGTACAACCTTGTACACACTTGTACAACCTTGTACACAATTGTAAAACCTTGTACACACTTGTACAACCTTGTACACACTTGTACACCCTTGTACACACTTGTACAAAATTTTACATTCTTGTACATACTTGTACACCCTTGTACACACTTGACAAACCTTGTACAAACCTGTACACCCTTGTACACACTCGTACAAGCTTGTACACACTTGTACAAGCTTGTACACACTTGTACAAGCTTGTACACACTTGTACACCCTTGTACAAACTTGTGCACCCTTGAACACTTTTGTACACCCTTGTACACATTTGTACAACCTTGTACAAACTTAAACACACTTGTACAAACATGTACACACTTGAACAACCTTGTACACACTTGTACAACCTTGTACACACTTGTACAAGCTTGTACACACTTGTACAACCTTGTACACACTTGTACAACCTTGTACACACTTGTACAAGCTTGTACACACTTGTACAACCTTGTACACACTTGTACAACCTTTTACACAATTGTAAAACCTTGTACACACTTGTACATTCTTGTACAAACTTGTACTTACTTGTACAATCTTGTACAAACTTGTACAAACTTGTACAAACTTTTACATCCTTGTATACATTTGTACACCCTTGTACACACTTGTACAACCTTGTACAAACCTGTACACCCTTGTACACACTTGTACAAGCTTGTACACGATTGTACACCCTTGTACACACTTGTGCACCCTTGTACACACTTGTACACCCTTGTACACACATGTACAACCTTTTACAAACTTGTACACACTTGTACAAACTTGTACATTCTTGTACATACTTGTACACCCTTGTAAACACTTGTACAAAATTGTACAAACCCGACACCCTTGTACACACTTGTACAAGCTTGTACACACTTGTACAAGCTTGTACACACTTGTACACCCTTGTACAAACTTGTGCCCCCTTGTACACTTTTGTACACCCTTGTATACATTTGTACAAACTTGTACAAACTTGTACACACTTCTACAAACTTGTACACACTTGTACAAACTTGTACACCCTTGTACACACTTGTACAACCTTGTACACACTTGTACAACCTTGTACAAACCTGTACACCCTTGTACACACTTGTACAAGCTTGTACACGATTGTACACTCTTGTACACACTTGTGCAACCTTGTACACACTTGTACAACCTTATACACACTTGTACAACCTTGTACACACTTGTTCAAGCTTGTACACACTTGTACAACCTTGTACACACTTGTACAACCTTGTACACACTTGTACAAGCTTGTACACACTTGTACAACCTTGTACACACTAGTACAACCTTTTACACAATTGTAAAACCTTGTACACACTTGTACATTCTTGTACAAACTTGTACTTACTTGTACAACCTTGTACAAACTTGTACACACTTGTACAAACTTTTACATCCTTGTATACATTTGTACACCCTTGTACACACTTGTACAACCTTGTACAAACCTGTACACCCTTGTACACACTTGTACAAGCTTGTACACGATTGTACACCCTTGTACACACTTGTGCACCCTTGTACACACTTGTACACCCTTGTACACACATGTACAACCTTTTACAAACTTGTACACACTTGTACAAACTTGTACATTCTTGTACATACTTGTACACCCTTGTAAACACTTGTACAAAATTGTACAAACCTGTACACCCTTGTACATACTTGTACAAGCTTGTACACACTTGTACAAGCTTGTACACACTTGTACACCCTTGTACAAACTTGTGCACCCTTGTACACTTTTGTACACCCTTGTATACATTTGTACAAACTTGTACAAACTTGTACACACTTGTACAAACTTGTACACACTTGTACAAACTTGTACACCCTTGTACACACTTGTACAACCTTGTACACACTTGTACAACCTTGTACAAACCTGTACACCCTTGTACACACTTGTACAAGCTTGTACACGATTGTACACTCTTGTACACACTTGTGCAACCTTGTACACACTTGTACAACCTTGTACACACTTGTACAACCTTGTACACACTTGTTCAAGCTTGTACACACTTGTACAACCTTGTACACACTTGTACACCCTTGTACACACTTGTACAACCTTTTACAAACTTGTACACACTTGTACAAAATTGTACATTCTTGTACATACTTGTACACCCTTGTACACACTTGTACAACCTTGTACAAACCTGTACACCCTTGTACACACTTGTACAAGCTTGTACACACTTGTACAAGCTTGTACACACTTGTACACCCTTGTACAAACTTGTGCACCCTTGTACACTTTTGTACACCCTTGTACACATTTGTACAACCTTGTACAAACTTGTACACACTTGTACAAACTTGTACACACTTGTACAAACTTGTGTACACTTGTACAACCTTGTACACACTTGTACAACCTTGTACACACTTGTACAACCTTGTACACACTTGTACAACCTCGTACACACTTGTACAACCTTGTACACACTTGTACAACCTTGTACACAATTGTAAAACCTTGTACACACTTGTACAACCTTGTACACACTTGTACACCCTTGTACACACTTGTACAAAATTTTACATTCTTGTACATACTTGTACACCCTTGTTCACACTTGTACAACCTTGTACAAACCTGTACACCCTTGTACACACTCGTACAAGCTTGTACACACTTGTACAAGCTTGTACACACTTGTACAAGCTTGTACACACTTGTACACCCTTGTACAAACTTGTGCACCCTTGAACACTTTTGTACACCCTTGTACACATTTGTACAACCTTGTACAAACTTAAACACACTTGTACAAACATGTACACACTTGAACAACCTTGTACACACTTGTACAACCTTGTACACACTTGTACAAGCTTGTACACACTTGTACAACCTTGTACACACTTGTACAACCTTGTACACACTTGTACAAGCTTGTACACACTTGTACAACCTTGTACACACTTGTACAACCTTTTACACAATTGTAAAACCTTGTACACACTTGTACATTCTTGTACAAACTTGTACTTACTTGTACAATTTTGTACAAACTTGTACAAACTTGTACAAACTTTTACATCCTTGTATACATTTGTACACCCTTGTACACACTTGTACAACCTTGTACAAACCTGTACACCCTTGTACACACTTGTACAAGCTTGTACACGATTGTACACCCTTGTACACACTTGTACAAACTTGTGTACACTTGTACAACCTTGTACACACTTGTACACCCTTGTACACACTTGTACAAGCTTGTACACGATTGTACACTTTTGTACACACTTGTGCACCCTTGTACACACTTGTACACCCTTGTACACACATGTACAACCTTTTACAAACTTGTACACACTTGTACAAACTTGTACATTCTTGTACATACTTGTACACCCTTGTAAACACTTGTACAAAATTGTACAAACCCGACACCCTTGTACACACTTGAACAAGCTTGTTCACACTTGTACAAGCTTGTACACACTTGTACACCCTTGTACAAACTTGTGCACCCTTGTACACTTTTGTACACCCTTGTATACATTTGTACAAACTTGTACAAACTTGTACACACTTCTACAAACTTGTACACACTTGTACAAACTTGTACACCCTTGTACACACTTGTACAACCTTGTACACACTTGTACAACCTTGTACAAACCTGTACACCCTTGTACACACTTGTACAAGCTTGTACACGATTGTACACTCTTGTACACACTTGCGCAACCTTGTACACACTTGTACAACCTTATACACACTTGTACAACCTTGTACACACTTGTTCAAGCTTGTACACACTTGTACAACCTTGTACAAACTTGTACACACTTGTACAAACTTGTACACACTTGTACAAACTTGTACACCCTTGTACACACTTGTACAACCTTGTACACACTTGTACAACCTTGTACAAACCTGTACACCCTTGTACACACTTGTACAAGCTTGTACACGATTGTACACTCTTGTACACACTTGTACAACCTTGTACACACTTGTACAACCTTGTACACACTTGTACAACCTTGTACACACTTGTACAACCTTGTACACACTTGTTCAAGCTTGTACACACTTGTACAACCTTGTACACACTTGTACACCCTTGTACACACTTGTACAACCTTTTACAAACTTGTACACACTTGTACAAAATTGTACATTCTTGTACATACTTGTACACCCTTGTACACACTTGTACAACCTTGTACAAACCTGTACACCCTTGTACACACTTGTACAAGCTTGTACACACTTGTACACCCTTGTACAAACTTGTGCACCCTTGTACACTTTTGTACACCCTTGTACACATTTGTACAACCTTGTACAAACTTGTACACACTTGTACAAACTTGTACACACTTGTACAAACTTGTGTACACTTGTACAACCTTGTACACACTTGTACACCCTTGTAAACACTTGTACAAGCTTGTACACGATTGTACACCCTTGTACACACTTGTGCACCCTTGTACACACTTGTACACCCTTGTACACACATGTACAACCTTTTACAAACTTGTACACACTTGTACAAACTTGTACATTCTTGTACATACTTGTACACCCTTGTAAACACTTGTACAAAATTGTACAAACCCGACACCCTTGTACACACTTGTACAAGCTTGTACACACTTGTACAAGCTTGTACACACTTGTACACCCTTGTACAAACTTGTGCACCCTTGTACACTTTTGTACACCCTTGTATACATTTGTACAAACTTGTACAAACTTGTACACACTTCTACAAACTTGTACACACTTGTACAAACTTGTACACCCTTGTACACACTTGTACAACCTTGTACACACTTGTACAACCTTGTACAAACCTGTACACCCTTGTACACACTTGTACAAGCTTGTACACGATTGTACACTCTTGTACACACTTGTGCAACCTTGTACACACTTGTACAACCTTATACACACTTGTACAACCTTGTACACACTTGTTCAAGCTTGTACACACTTGTACAACCTTGTACACACTTGTACACTCTTGTACACACTTGTACAACCTTGTACAAACCTGTACACCCTTGTACACACTTGTACAAGCTTGTACACACTTGTACAAGCTTGTACACACTTGTACAAGCTTGTACACACTTGTACACCCTTGTACAAACTTGTGCACCCTTGTACACTTTTGTACACCCTTGTACACATTTGTACAAACTTGTACAAACTTGTACACACTTGTACAAACTTGTACATACTTGTACAAACTTGTGTACACTTGTACAACCTTGTACACACTTGTACAACCTTGTACACACTTGTACAACCTTGTACACACTTGTACAACCTCGTACACACTTGTACAACCTTGTACACACTTGTACAACCTTGTAAACAATTGTAAAACCTTGTACACACTTGTACAACCTTGTACACACTTGTACACCCTTGTACACAGTTGTACAAAATTTTACATTCTTGTACATACTTGTACACCCTTGTACACACTTGTACAACCTTGTACAAACCTGTACACCCTTGTACACACTTGTGCACCCTTGAACACTTTTGTACACCCTTGTACACATTTGTACAACCTTGTACAAACTTAAACACACTTGTACAAACATGTACACACTTGAACAACCTTGTACACACTTGTACAACCTTGTACACACTTGTACAACCTTGTACACACTTGTACAACCTTGTACACACTTGTACAAGCTTGTACACACTTGTACAACCTTGTACACACTTGTACAACCTTTTACACAATTGTAAAACCTTGTACACACTTGTACATTCTTGTACAAACTTGTACTTACATGTACAACCTTGTACAAACTTGTACACACTTGTACAAACTTTTACATCCTTGTATACATTTGTACACCCTTGTACACACTTGTACAACCTTGTACAAACCTGTACACCCTTGTACACACTTGTACAAGCTTGTACACGATTGTACACCCTTGTACACACTTTTGCACCCTTGTACACACTTGTACACCCTTGTACACACATGTACAACCTTTTACAAACTTGTACACACTTGTACAAACTTGTACATTCTTGTACATACTTGTACACCCTTGTAAACACTTGTACAAAATTGTACAAACCTGTACACCCTTGTACACACTTGTACAAGCTTGTACACACTTGTACAAGCTTGTACACACTTGTACACCCTTGTACAAACTTGTGCACCCTTGTACACTTTTGTACACCCTTGTATACATTTGTACAAACTTTTACAAACTTGTACACACTTGTACAAACTTGTACACACTTGTACAAACTTGTACACCCTTGTACACACTTGTACAACCTTGTACACACTTGTACAACCTTGTACAAACCTGTACACCCTTGTACACACTTGTACAAGCTTGTACACGATTGTACACTCTTGTACACACTTGTACAACCTTGTACACACTTGTACAACCTTGTACACACTTGTACAACCTTGTACACACTTGTACAACCTTGTACACACTTGTTCAAGCTTGTACACACTTGTACAACCTTGTACACACTTGTACACCCTTGTACACACTTGTACAACCTTTTACAAACTTGTACACACTTGTACAAAATTGTACATTCTTGTACATACTTGTACACTCTTGTACACACTTGTACAACCTTGTACAAACCTGTACACCCTTGTACACACTTGTACAAGCTTGTACACACTTGTACACCCTTGTACAAACTTGTGCACCCTTGTACACTTTTGTACACCCTTGTACACATTTGTACAACCTTGTACAAACTTGTACACACTTGTACAAACTTGTACACACTTGTACAAACTTGTACACACTTGTACAAACTTGTGTACACTTGTACAACCTTGTACACACTTGTACAACCTTGTACACACTTGTACAACCTTGTACACACTTGTACAACCTCGTACACACTTGTACAACCTTGTACACACTTGTACAACCTTGTACACAATTGTAAAACCTTGTACACACTTTTACAACCTTGTACACACTTGTACACCCTTGTACACACTTGTACAAAATTTTACATTCTTGTACATACTTGTACACCCTTGTACACAATTGTACAACCTTGTACAAACCTGTACACCCTTGTACACACTTGTACAAGCTTGTACACACTTGTACAAGCTTGTACACACTTGTACAAGCTTGTACACACTTGTACACCCTTGTACAAACTTGTGCACCCTTGAACACTTTTGTACACCCTTGTACACATTTGTACAACCTTGTACAAACTTAAACACACTTGTACAAACATGTACACACTTGAACAACCTTGTACACACTTGTACAAACCTTGTACACACTTGTACAAGCTTGTACACACTTGTACAACCTTGTACACACTTGTACAACCTTGTACACACTTGTACAAGCTTGTACACACTTGTACAACCTTGTACACACTTGTACAACCTTGTACAAACCTGTACACCCTTGTAAACACTTGTACAAGCTTGTACACGATTGTACACCCTTGTACACACTTGTGCACCCTTGTACACACTTGTACACCCTTGTACACACTTGTAACCTTTTACAAACTTGTACAAACTTGTACAAACTTTTACATTCTTGTACATACTTGTACACCCTTGTAAACACTTGTACAACCTTGTACAAACCTGTACACCCTTGTACACACTTGTACAAGCTTGTACACACTTGTACAAGCTTGTACACACTTGTACACCCTTGTACAAACTTGTGCACCCTTGTACACTTTTGTACACCCTTGTATACATTTGTACAAAAATGTACAAGTTTGTACAAGTGTGTACAAGTTTGTAAAAGGTTTTACAAGTGTGTACAAGGTTGTACAAGTGTGTACAAGGTTGTACAAGTGTGTACAAGGTTGTACAAGTGTGTACAAAGGTGTACAAGTGTGTACAAGGTTGTACAAGTGTGTACAAGGTTGTACAAGTGTGTACAAGGTTGTACAAGGTTGTACAATTGTGTACAAGAATGTACAAGTGTGTACAAGGTTGTACAAGTGTGTACAAGGGTGTACAAGTTTGTACAAGTGTGTACAAGTTTGTACAAGTGTGTACAAGTTTGTACAAGTGTGTACAAGCTTGTACAAGTGTGTACAAGGGTGTACAAGTTTGTACAAGGTTGTACAAGTGTGTACAAGGTTGTACAAGTGTGTACAAAGGTGTACAAGTGTGTACAAGGTTGTACAAGTGTGTACAAGGTTGTACAAGTGTGTACAAGGTTGTACAAGTGTGTACAAGGTTGTACAAGGTTGTACAATTGTGTACAAGGTTGTACAAGTGTGTACAAGGTTGTACAAGTGTGTACAAGGTTGTACAAGTGTGTACAAGGGTGTACAAGTTTGTACAAGTGTGTACAAGTTTGTACAAGTGTGTACAAGTTTGTACAAGGGTGTACAAAAGTGTACAAGGGTGCACAAGTTTGTACAAGGGTGTACAAGTGTGTACAAGCTTGTACAAGTGTGTACAAGCTTGTACAAGTGTGTACAAGCTTGTACAAGTGTGTACAAGCTTGTACAAGTGTGTACAAGGGTGTACAGGTTTGTACAAGGTTGTACAAGTGTTTACAAGGGTGTACAAGTGTGTACAAGGTTGTACAAGTGTGTACAAGGTTGTACAAGTGTGTACTAGGTTGTACAAGGTTGTACAATTGTGTACAAGGTTGTACAAGTGTGTACAAGGTTGTACAAGTGTGTACAAGGTTGTACAAGTGTGTACAAGGGTGTACAAGTTTGTACAAGTGTGTACAAGTTTGTACAAGTGTGTACAAGTTTGTACAAGGTTGTACAAATGTATACAAGGGTGTACAAAAGTGTACAACGGTGCACAAGTTTGTACAAGGGTGTACAAGTGTGTACAAGCTTGTACAAGTGTGTACAAGCTTGTACAAGTGTGTACAAGCTTGTACAAGTGTGTACAAGGGTGAACAGGTTTGTACAAGGTTGTACAGGTGTGTACAAGGGTGTACAAGTATGTACAAGAATGTACAAGTTTGTACAAGTGTGTACAAGTTTGTAAAAGGTTGTACAAGTGTGTACAAGGGTGTACAAGTGTGTACAAGGGTGCACAAGTGTGTACAAGGGTGTACAATCGTGTACAAGCTTGTACAAGTGTGTACAAGGGTGTACAGGTTTGTACAAGGTTGTACAAGTGTGTACAAGGTTGTACAAGTGTGTACAATGGTGTACAAGTTTGTACAAGTGTGTACAAGTTTGTACAAGTGTGTACAAGTTTGTACAAGGTTGTACAAATGTATACAAGGGTGTACAAAAGTGTACAAGGTTGTACAAGTGTTTACAAGGGTGTACAAGTATGTACAAGAATGTACAAGTTTGTACAAGTGTGTACAAGTTTGTAAAAGGTTGTACAAGTGTGTACAAGAGTGTACAAGTGTATACAAGGGTGCACAAGTGTGTACAAGGGTGTACAATCGTGTACAAGCTTGTACAAGTGTGTACAAGGTTGTACAGGTTTGTACAAGGTTGTACAAGTGTGTACAAGGGTGTACAAATGTGTACAAGGATGTAAAAGTTTGTACAAGTGTGTACAAGTTTGTACAAGGTTGTACAAGTAAGTACAAGTTTGTACAAGAATGTACAAGTGTGTACAAGGTTTTACAATTGTGTAAAAGGTTGTACAAGTGTGTACAAGGTTGTACAAGTGTGTACAAGCTTGTACAAGTGTGTACAAGGTTGTACAAGTGTGTACAAGGTTGTACAAGTGTGTACAAGGTTGTACAAGTGTGTACAATGTTGTACAAGTGTGTACAAGGTTGTACAAGTGTGTACAAGGTTGTACAAGTGTGTACAAGGGTGCACAAGTGTGTACAAGGGTGTACAATCGTGTACAAGCTTGTACAAGTTTTTACAAGGTTGTACAAGTGTGTACAAGGTTGTACAAGTGTGTACAAGGTTGTACAAGTGTGTACAAGGGTGTACAAGTTTGTACAAGTGTGTACAAGTTTGTACAAGGTTGTACAAATTAATACAAGGGTGTACAAAAGTGTACAAGGGTGCAAAAGTTTGTACAAGGGTGTACAAGTGTGTACAAGCTTGTACAAGTGTGTACAAGCTTGTACAAGTGTGTACAAGCTTGTACAAGTGTGTACAAGGGTGTACAGGTTTGTACAAGGTTGTACAAGTGTTTACAAGGGTGTACAAAAGAATGTACAAGTTTGTACAAGTGTGTACAAGTTTGTAAAAGGTTGTACAAGTGTGTACAAGGGTGTACAAGTGTGTACAATGGTGCACAAGTGTGTACAAGGGTGTACAATCGTGTACAAGCTTGTACAAGTGTGTACAAGGGTGTACAGGTTTGTACAAGGTTGTACAAGTGTGTACAAGGGTGTACAGGTTTGTACAAGGTTGTACAAGTGTGTACAAGGGTGTACAAATGTGTACAAGGCTGTAAAAGTTTGTACAAGTGTGTACAAGTTTGTACAAGGTTGTACAAGTAAGTACAAGGGTGTACAGGTTTGTACAAGGTTGTACAAGTGTGTACAAGGGTGTACAAGTGTGTACAAGTTTGTAAAAGGTTGTACAAGTGTGTACAAGGGTGTACAAGTGTGTACAATGGTGCACAAGTGTGTACAAGGGTGTACAATCGTGTACAAGCTTGTACAAGTGTGTACAAGGGTGTACAGGTTTGTACAAGGTTGTACAAGTGTGTACAAGGGTGTACAGGTTTGTACAAGGTTGTACAAGTGTGTACAAGGGTGTACAAATGTGTACAAGGCTGTAAAAGTTTGTACAAGTGTGTACAAGTTTGTACAAGGTTGTACAAGTAAGTACAAGGGTGTACAGGTTTGTACAAGGTTGTACAAGTGTGTACAAGGGTGTACAAGTGTGTACAAGTTTGTAAAAGGTTGTACAAGTGTGTACAAGGGTGTACAAGTGTGTACAATGGTGCACAAGTGTGTACAAGGGTGTACAATCGTGTACAAGCTTGTACAAGTGTGTACAAGGGTGTACAGGTTTGTACAAGGTTGTACAAGTGTGTACAAGGGTGTACAGGTTTGTACAAGGTTGTACAAGGTTGTACAAGTGTGTACAAGGTTGTACAAGTGTGTACAAGCTTGTACAAGTGTGTACAAGGTTGTACAAGTGTGTACAAGGTTATACAAGTGTGTACAAGGTTGTACAAGTGTTTACAAGGTTGTACAGGTGTGTACAAGTTTGTACAAGTGTGTACAAGTTTGTACAAGGTTGTACAAATGTGTACAAGGGTGTACAAAAGTGTACAAGGGTGCACAAATTTGTACAAGGGTGTACAAGTGTGTACAAGCTTGTACAAGTGTGTACAAGCTTGTACAAGGGTTTACAGGTTTGTACAAGGTTGAACAAGTGTGTACAAGGGTGTACAAAAGTGTACAAGGGTGCACAAGTTTGTACAAGGGTGTACAAGTGTGTACAAGCTTGTACAAGTGTGTACAAGCTTGTACAAGGGTTTACAGGTTTGTACAAGGTTGTACAAGTGTGTACAAGGTTGTACAAGTATGTACAAGAATGTACAAGTTTGTACAAGTGTGTACAAGTTTGTAAAAGGTTGTACAAGTGTGTACAAGGGTGTACAAGTGTGTACAAGGGTGCACAAGTGTGTACAAGGGTGTACAATCGTGTACAAGCTTGTACAAGTGTGTACAAGGGTGTACAGGTTTGTACAAGGTTGTACAAGTGTGTACAAGGTTGTACAAGTGTGTACAAGGGTGTACAAGTTTGTACAAGTGTGTACAAGTTTGTACAAGTGTGTACAAGTTTGTACAAGGTTGTACAAATGTATACAAGGGTGTACAAAAGTGTACAAGGTTGTACAAGTGTTTACAAGGGTGTACAAGTATGTACAAGAATGTACAAGTTTGTACAAGTGTGTACAAGTTTGTAAAAGGTTGTACAAGTGTGTACAAGAGTGTACAAGTGTATACAAGGGTGCACAAGTGTGTACAAGGGTGTACAATCGTGTACAAGGGTGTACAATCGTGTACAAGCTTGTACAAGTGTGTACAAGGTTGTACAGGTTTGTACAAGGTTGTACAAGTGTGTACAAGGGTGTACAAATGTGTACAAGGATGTAAAAGTTTGTACAAGTGTGTACAAGTTTGTACAAGGTTGTACAAGTAAGTACAAGTTTGTACAAGAATGTACAAGTGTGTACAAGGTTTTACAATTGTGTAAAAGGTTGTACAAGTGTGTACAAGGTTGTACAAGTGTGTACAAGCTTGTACAAGTGTGTACAAGGTTGTACAAGTGTGTACAAGGTTGTACAAGTGTGTACAAGGTTGTACAAGTGTGTACAAGGTTGTACAAGTGTGTACAAGGTTGTACAAGTGTGTACAAGGTTGTACAAGTGTGTACAAGGGTGCACAAGTGTGTACAAGGGTGTACAATCGTGTACAAGCTTGTACAAGTTTTTACAAGGTTGTACAAGTGTGTACAAGGTTGTACAAGTGTGTACAAGGTTGTACAAGTGTGTACAAGGTTGTACAAGTGTGTACATGGTTGTACAAGTGTGTACAAGGTTGTACAAGTGTGTACAAGGTTGTATAAGTGTGTACAAAGGTGTACAAGTGTGTACAAGGTTGTACAAGTGTGTACAAGGTTGTACAAGTGTGTACATGGTTGTACAAGGTTGTACAATTGTGTACAACGTTGTACAAGTGTGTACAAGGTTGTACAAGTGTGTACAAGGGTGTACAAGTTTGTACAAGTGTGTACAAGTTTGTACAAGTGTGTACAAGTTTGTACAAGGTTGTACAAATTAATACAAGGGTGTACAAATGTATACAAGGGTGTACA
Source organism: Macrosteles quadrilineatus (assembly GCF_028750875.1). Taxonomy (NCBI): domain Eukaryota; kingdom Metazoa; phylum Arthropoda; class Insecta; order Hemiptera; family Cicadellidae; genus Macrosteles; species Macrosteles quadrilineatus. The sequence goes on along the minus strand of NW_026542672.1, from coordinate 118,870 downwards.
AAAGTGTACAAGGTTGTACAAGTGTTTACAAGGGTGTACAAGTATGTACAAGAATGTACAAGTTTGTACAAGTGTGTACAAGTTTGTAAAAGGTTGTACAAGTGTGTACAAGAGTGTACAAGTGTATACAAGGGTGCACAAGTGTGTACAAGGGTGTACAATCGTGTACAAGCTTGTACAAGTGTGTACAAGGTTGTACAGGTTTGTACAAGGTTGTACAAGTGTGTACAAGGGTGTACAAATGTGTACAAGGATGTAAAAGTTTGTACAAGTGTGTACAAGTTTGTACAAGGTTGTACAAGTAAGTACAAGTTTGTACAAGAATGTACAAGTGTGTACAAGGTTTTACAATTGTGTAAAAGGTTGTACAAGTGTGTACAAGGTTGTACAAGTGTGTACAAGCTTGTACAAGTGTGTACAAGGTTGTACAAGTGTGTACAAGGTTGTACAAGTGTGTACAAGGTTGTACAAGTGTGTACAAGGTTGTACAAGTGTGTACAAGGTTGTACAAGTGTGTACAAGGTTGTACAAGTGTGTACAAGGGTGCACAAGTGTGTACAAGGGTGTACAATCGTGTACAAGCTTGTACAAGTTTTTACAAGGTTGTACAAGTGTGTACAAGGTTGTACAAGTGTGTACAAGGTTGTACAAGTGTGTACAAGGTTGTACAAGTGTGTACAAGGTTGTACAAGTGTGTACAAGGTTGTATAAGTGTGTACAAAGGTGTACAAAGGTGTACAAGTGTGTACAAGGTTGTACAAGTGTGTACAAGGTTGTACAAGTGTGTACATGGTTGTACAAGGTTGTACAATTGTGTACAACGTTGTACAAGTGTGTACAAGGTTGTACAAGTGTGTACAAGGGTGTACAAGTTTGTACAAGTGTGTACAAGTTTGTACAAGTGTGTACAAGTTTGTACAAGGTTGTACAAATTAATACAAGGGTGTACAAAAGTGTACAAGGGTGCAAAAGTTTGTACAAGGGTGTACAAGTGTGTACAAGCTTGTACAAGTGTGTACAAGCTTGTACAAGTGTGTACAAGGGTGTACAGGTTTGTACAAGGTTGTACATGTGTTTACAAGGGTGTACAAAAGAATGTACAAGTTTGTACAAGTGTGTACAAGTTTGTAAAAGGTTGTACAAGTGTGTACAAGGGTGTACAAGTGTGTACAATGGTGCACAAGTGTGTACAAGGGTGTACAATCGTGTACAAGCTTGTACAAGTGTGTACAAGGGTGTACAGGTTTGTACAAGGTTGTACAAGTGTGTACAAGGGTGTACAAATGTGTACAAGGCTGTAAAAGTTTGTACAATTGTGTACAAGTTTGTACAAGGTTGTACAAGTAAGTACAAGTTTGTACAAGAATGTACAAGTGTGTACAAGGTTTTACAATTGTGTAAAAGGTTGTACAAGTGTGTACAAGGTTGTAAAAGTGTGTACAAGGTTGTACAAGTGTGTACAAGCTTGTACAAGTGTGTACAAGGTTGTACAAGTGTGTACAAGGTTGTACAAGTGTGTACAAGGTTGTACAAGTGTGTACAAGGTTGTACAAGTGTGTACAAGTTTGTACAAGTGTGTACAAGTTTGTACAAGGTTGTACAAATGTGTACAAGGGTGTACAAAAGTGTACAAGGGTGCAGAAGTTTGTACAAGGGTGTACAAGTGTGTACAAGCTTGTACAAGTGTGTACAAGCTTGTACAAGGGTTTACAGGTTTGTACAAGGTTGAACAAGTGTGTACAAGGGTGTACAAAAGTGTACAAGGGTGCACAAGTTTGTACAAGGGTGTACAAGTGTGTACAAGCTTGTACAAGTGTGTACAAGCTTGTACAAGGGTTTACAGGTTTGTACAAGGTTGTACAAGTGTGTACAAGGTTGTACAAGTATGTACAAGAATGTACAAGTTTGTACAAGTGTGTACAAGTTTGTAAAAGGTTGTACAAGTGTGTACAAGGATGTACAAATGTGTACAAGGATGTAAAAGTGTGTACAAGTGTGTACAAGTTTGTACAAGGTTGTACAAGTGTGTACAAGTTTGTACAAGGTTGTACAAATTTGTACAAGTGTGTACAAGGTTGTACAAGTGTGTACAAGGGTGTACAAGTTTGTACAAGTGTGTACAAGTTTGTACAAGGTTGTACACGTGTGTACAAGGTTTTACAATTGTGTACAAGGTTGTACAAGTGTGTACAAGGTTGTACAAGTGTGTACAAGGTTGTACAAGTGTGTACAAGGTTGTACAAGTGTGTACAAGGTTGTACAAGTTTACACAAGTTTGTACAAGTGTGTACAAGTTTGTACAAGTGTGTACAAACTTGTACAAGTTTGTACAAATGTGTACAAGGGTGTACAAAAGTGTACAAGGGTGCACAAGTTTGTACAAGGGTGTACAAGTGTGTACAAGGGTGTACAAGTATGTACAAGAATGTACAATTTTGTACAAGTGTGTACAAGTTTGTAAAAGGTTGTACAAGTGTGTACAAGGGTGTACAAGTGTGTACAAGGTTGTACAAGTGTGTACAAGGTTGAACAAGTGTGTACAAGTTTGTACAAGTGTGTACAAGGTTGTACAAGTGTGTACAAGGTTGCACAAGTGTGTACAAGAGTGTACAATCGTGTACAAGCTTGTACAAGTGTGTACAAGGGTGTACAGGTTTGTACAAGGTTGTACAAGTGTGTACAAGGTTGTACAAGTGTGTACAAGGTTGTACAAGTGTGTACAAGGGTGTACAGGTTTGTACAAGTGTGTACAAGTTTGTACAAGTGTGTACAAGTTTGTACAAGTTTGTACAAATGTATACATGGGTGTACAAAAGTGTACAAGGGTGCACAAGTTTGTACAAGGGTGTACAAGTGTGTACAAGCTTGTACAAGTGTGTACAAGGGTGTACAGGTTTGTACAAGGTTGTACAAGTGTTTACAAGGGTGTACAAGTATGTACAAGAATGTACAAGTTTGTACAAGTGTGTACAAGTTTGTAAAAGGTTGTACAAGTGTGTACAAGGGTGTACAAGTGTGTACAAGGGTGCACAAGTGTGTACAAGGGTGTACAATCGTGTACAAGCTTGTACAAGTGTGTACAAGGGTGTACAGGTTTGTACAAGGTTGTACAAGTGTGTACAAGGGTGTACAGGTTTGTACAAGGTTGTACAAGTGTGTACAAGGTTGTACAAGTGTGTACAAGCTTGTACAAGTGGGTACAAGGTTGTACAAGTGTGTACAAGGTTGTACAAGTGTGTACAAGCTTGTACAAGTGTGTACAAGGTTTGTACAAGTGTGTACAAGGTTGTTCAAGTGTGTACATGTTTGTACAAGTGTGTTTAAGTTTGTACAAGGTTGTACAAATGTGTACAAGGGTGTACAAAAGTGTTCAAGGGTGCACAAGTTTGTACAAGGGTGTACAAGTGTGTACAAGCTTGTACAAGTGTGTACAAGCTTGTACAAGTGTGTACAAGCTTGAACAAGTGTGTACAAGGGTGTACAGGTTTGTACAAGGTTGTACAAGTGTGTACAAGGGTGTACAAGTATGTACAAGAATGTAAAATTTTGTACAAGTGTGTACAAGGGTGTACAAGTGTGTACAAGGTTGTAAAAGTGTGTACAAGGTTTTACAATTGTGTACAAGGTTGTACAAGTGTGTACAAGGTTGTACAAGTGTGTACGAGGTTGTACAAGTGTGTACGAGGTTGTACAAGTGTGTACAAGGTTGTACAAGTGTGTACGAGGTTGTACAAGTGTGTACAAGGTTGTACAAGTGTGTACAAGGTTGTACAAGTGTACACAAGTTTGTACAAGTGTGTACAAGTTTGTACAAGTGTGTACAAGTTTGTACAAGTGTGTACAAGTTTGTACAAGGTTGTACAAATGTGTACAAGGGTGTACAAAAGTGTACAAGGGTGCACAAGTTTGTACAAGGGTGTACAAGTGTGTACAAGCTTGTACAAGTGTGTACAAGCTTGTACAAGTGTGTACAAGGGTGTACAGGTTTGTACAAGGTTGTACAAGTGTGTACAAGGGTGTACAAGTATGTACAAGAATGTACAATTTTGTACAAGTGTGTACAAGTTTGTAAAAGGTTGTACAAGTGTGTACAAGGGTGTACAAGTGTGTACAAGGTTGTACAAGTGTGTACAAGCTTGAACAAGTGTGTACAAGGTTGTACAAGTGTGTACAAGGTTGTACAAGTGTGTACAAGGTTGCACAAGTGTGTACAAGAGTGTACAATCGTGTACAAGCTTGTACAAGTGTGTACAAGGGTGTACAGGTTTGCACAAGGTTGTACAAGTGTGTACAAGGTTGTACAAGTGTGTACAAGGGTGTACAAGTTTGTACAAGTGTGTACAAGTTTGTACAAGTGTGTACAAGTTTGTACAAGTTTGTACAAATGTATACAAGGGTGTACAAAAGTGTACAAGGGTGCACAAGTTTGTACAAGGGTGTACAAGTGTGTACAAGCTTGTACAAGTGTGTACAAGTTTGTACAAGTGTGTACAAGGGTGTACAGGTTTGTACAATTTTGTACAAGTGTTTACAAGGGTGTACAAGTATGTACAAGAATGTACAAGTTTGTACAAGTGTGTACAAGTTTGTAAAAGGTTGTACATGTGTGTACAAGGGTGTACAAGTGTGTACAAGGGTGCACAAGTGTGTACAAGGGTGTACAATCGTGTACAAGCTTGTACAAGTGTGTACAAGGGTGTACAGGTTTGTACAAGGTTGTACAAGTGTGTACAAGGGTGTACAAATGTATACAAGGATGTAAAAGTTTGTACAAGTGTGTACAAGTTTGTACAAGGTTGTACAAGTAAGTACAAGTTTGTACAAGAATGTACAAGTGTGTACAAGGTTTTACAATTGTGTAAAAGGTTGTACAAGTGTGTACAAGCTTGTACAAGTGTGTACAAGGTTGTACAAGTGTGTACAAGGTTGTACAAGTGTGTACAAGGTTGTACAAGTGTGTACAAGCTTGTACAAGTGTGTACAAGGTTGTACAAGTGTGTACAAGGTTGTTCAAGTGTGTACATGTTTGTACAAGTGTGTTTAAGTTTGTACAAGGTTGTACAAATGTGTACAAGGGTGTACAAAAGTGTTCAAGGGTGCACAAGTTTGTACAAGGGTGTACAAGTGTGTACAAGCTTGTACAAGTGTGTACAAGCTTGTACAAGTGTGTACAAGCTTGTACAAGTGTGTACAAGGGTGTACAGGTTTGTACAAGCTTGTACAAGTGTGTACAAGGGTGTACAAATATGTACAAGAATGTAAAATTTTGTACAAGTGTGTACAAGGGTGTACAAGTGTGTACAAGGTTGTACAAGTAAGTACAAGGTTTTACAATAATTGTAAAACCTTGTACATTGTGTACAAGGTTGTACAAGTGTGTACAAGCTTGTACAAGTGTGTACAAGGGTGTACAGGTTTGTACAAGGTTGTACAAGTGTGTACAAGGGTGTACAAATGTGTACAAGGCTGTAAAAGTTTGTACAAGTGTGTACAAGTTTGTACAAGGTTGTACAAGTAAGTACAAGTTTGTACAAGAATGTACAAGTGTGTACAAGGTTTTACAATTGTGTAAAAGGATGTACAAGTGTGTACAAGGTTGTAAAAGTGTGTACAAGGTTGTACAAGTGTGTACAAGCTTGTACAAGTGTGTACAAGGTTGTACAAGTGTGTACAAGGTTGTACAAGTGTGTACAAGGTTGTACAAGTGTGTACAAGGTTGTACAAGTGTGTACAAGTTTGTACAAGTGTGTACAAGTTTGTACAAGTGTGTACAAGTTTGTACAAGGTTGTACAAATGTGTACAAGGGTGTACAAAAGTGTACAAGGGTGCACAAGTTTGTACAAGGGTGTACAAGTGTGTACAAGCTTGTACAAGTGTGTACAAGCTTGTACAAGGGTTTACAGGTTTGTACAAGGTTGAACAAGTGTGTACAAGGGTGTACAAAAGTGTACAAGGGTGCACAAGTTTGTACAAGGGTGTACAAGTGTGTACAAGCTTGTACAAGTGTGTACAAGCTTGTACAAGGGTTTACAGGTTTGTACAAGGTTGTACAAGTGTGTACAAGGTTGTACAAGTATGTACAAGAATGTACAAGTTTGTACAAGTGTGTACAAGTTTCTAAAAGGTTGTACAAGTGTGTACAAGGGTGTACAAATGTGTACAAGGATGTAAAAGTGTGTACATGTGTTTACAAGTTTGTACAAGGTTGTACAAGTGTGTACAAGTTTGTACAAGGTTGTACAAATTTGTACAAGTGTGTACAAGGTTGTACAAGTGTGTACAAGGGTGTACAAGTTTGTACAAGTGTGTACAAGTTTGTACAAGGTTGTACACGTGTGTACAAGGTTTTACAATTGTGTACAAGGTTGTACAAGTGTGTACAAGGTTGTACAAGTGTGTACAAGGTTGTACAAGTGTGTACAAGGTTGTACAAGTGTGTACAAGGTTGTACAAGTGTACACAAGTTTGTACAAGTGTGTACAAGTTTGTACAAGTGTGTACAAGTTTGTACAAGTTTGTACAAATGTGTACAAGGGTGTACAAAAGTGTACAAGGGTGCACAAGTTTGTACAAGGGTGTACAAGTGTGTACAAGGGTGTACAAGTATGTACAAGAATGTACAATTTTGTACAAGTGTGTACAAGTTTGTAAAAGGTTGTACAAGTGTGTACAAGGGTGTACAAGTGTGTACAAGGTTGTACAAGTGTGTACAAGCTTGAACAAGTGTGTACAAGGTTGTACAAGTGTGTACAAGGTTGTACAAGTGTGTACAAGGTTGCACAAGTGTGTACAAGAGTGTACAATCGTGTACAAGCTTGTACAAGTGTGTACAATGGTGTACAGGTTTGTACAAGGTTGTACAAGTGTGTACAAGGTTGTACAAGTGTGTACAAGGTTGTACAAGTGTGTACAAGGGTGTACAAGTTTGTACAAGTGTGTACAAGTTTGTACAAGTGTGTACAAGTTTGTACAAGTGTGTACAAGTTTGTACAAGTTTGTACAAATGTATACAAGGGTGTACAAAAGTGTACAAGGGTGCACAAGTTTGTACAAGGGTGTACAAGTGTGTACAAGCTTGTACAAGTGTGTACAAGCTTGTACAAGTGTGTACAAGGGTGTACAGGTTTGTACAAGGTTGTACAAGTGTTTACAAGGGTGTACAAGTATGTACAAGAATGTACAAGTTTGTACAAGTGTGTACAAGTTTGTAAAAGGTTGTACAAGTGTGTACAAGGGTGTACAAGTGTGTACAAGGGTGCACAAGTGTGTACAAGGGTGTACAATCGTGTACAAGCTTGTACAAGTGTGTACAAGGGTGTACAGGTTTGTACAAGGTTGTACAAGTGTGTACAAGGTTGTACAAGTGTGTACAAGCTTGTACAAGTGTGTACAAGGTTGTACAAGTGTGTACAAGGTTGTACAAGTGTGTACAAGCTTGTACAAGTGTGTACAAGGTTTGTACAAGTGTGTACAAGGTTGTTCAAGTGTGTACATGTTTGTACAAGTGTGTTTAAGTTTGTACAAGGTTGTACAAATGTGTACAAGGGTGTACAAAAGTGTTCAAGGGTGCACAAGTTTGTACAAGGGTGTACAAGTGTGTACAAGCTTGTACAAGTGTGTACAAGCTTGTACAAGTGTGTACAAGCTTGAACAAGTGTGTACAAGGGTGTACAGGTTTGTACAAGGTTGTACAAGTGTGTACAAGGGTGTACAAGTATGTACAAGAATGTAAAATTTTGTACAAGTGTGTACAAGGGTGTACAAGTGTGTACAAGGTTGTAAAAGTGTGTACAAGGTTTTACAATTGTGTACAAGGTTGTACAAGTGTGTACAAGGTTGTACAAGTGTGTACGAGGTTGTACAAGTGTGTACAAGGTTGTACAAGTGTGTACAAGGTTGTACAAGTGTGTACAAGGTTGTACAAGTGTACACAAGTTTGTACAAGTGTGTACAAGTTTGTACAAGTGTGTACAAGTTTGTACAAGTGTGTACAAGTTTGTACAAGGTTGTACAAATGTGTACAAGGGTGTACAAAAGTGTACAAGGGTGCACAAGTTTGTACAAGGGTGTACAAGTGTGTACAAGCTTGTACAAGTGTGTACAAGCTTGTACAAGTGTGTACAAGGGTGTACAGGTTTGTACAAGGTTGTACAAGTGTGTACAAGGGTGTACAAGTATGTACAAGAATGTACAATTTTGTACAAGTGTGTACAAGTTTGTAAAAGGTTGTACAAGTGTGTACAAGGGTGTACAAGTGTGTACAAGGTTGTACAAGTGTGTACAAGCTTGAACAAGTGTGTACAAGGTTGTACAAGTGTGTACAAGGTTGTACAAGTGTGTACAAGGTTGCACAAGTGTGTACAAGGTTGCACAAGTGTGTACAAGAGTGTACAATCGTGTACAAGGTTGTACAAGTGTGTACAAGGGTGTACAGGTTTGTACAAGGTTGTACAAGTGTGTACAAGGTTGTACAAGTGTGTACAAGGGTGTACAAGTTTGTACAAGTGTGTACAAGTTTGTACAAGTGTGTACAAGTTTGTACAAGTTTGTACAAATGTATACAAGGGTGTACAAAAGTGTACAAGGGTGCACAAGTTTGTACAAGGGTGTACAAGTGTGTACAAGCTTGTACAAGTGTGTACAAGTTTGTACAAGTGTGTACAAGGGTGTACAGGTTTGTACAATTTTGTACAAGTGTTTACAAGGGTGTACAAGTATGTACAAGAATGTACAAGTTTGTACAAGTGTGTACAAGTTTGTAAAACGTTGTACATGTGTGTACAAGGGTGTACAAGTGTGTACAAGGGTGCACAAGTGTGTACAAGGGTGTACAATCGTGTACAAGCTTGTACAAGTGTGTACAAGGGTGTACAGGTTTGTACAAGGTTGTACAAGTGTGTACAAGGGTGTACAAATGTATACAAGGATGTAAAAGTTTGTACAAGTGTGTACAAGTTTGTACAAGGTTGTACAAGTAAGTACAAGTTTGTACAAGAATGTACAAGTGTGTACAAGGTTTTACAATTGTGTAAAAGGTTGTACAAGTGTGTACAAGGTTGTACAAGTGTGTACAAGCTTGTACAAGTGTGTACAAGGTTGTACAAGTGTGTACAAGGTTGTACAAGTGTGTACAAGCTTGTACAAGTGGGTACAAGGTTGTACAAGTGTGTACAAGGTTGTACAAGTGTGTACAAGGTTGTACAAGTGTGTACAAGGTTGTACAAGTGTGTACAAGTTTGTACAAGTGTGTACAAGTTTGTACAAGGTTGTACAAATGTGTACAAGGGTGTACAAAAGTGTACAAGGGTGCACAAGTTTGTACAAGGGTGTACAAGTGTGTACAAGCTTGTACAAGTGTGTACAAGCTTGTACAAGGGTTTACAGGTTTGTACAAGGTTGAACAAGTGTGTACAAGGGTGTACAAAAGTGTACAAGGGTGCACAAGTTTGTACAAGGGTGTACAAGTGTGTACAAGCTTGTACAAGTGTGTACAAGCTTGTACAAGGGTTTACAGGTTTGTACAAGGTTGTACAAGTGTGTACAATGTTGTACAAGTATGTACAAGAATGTACAAGTTTGTACAAGTGTGTACAAGTTTGTAAAAGGTTGTACAAGTGTGTACAAGGGTGTACAAATGTGTACAAGGATGTAAAAGTGTGTACAAGTGTGTACAAGTTTGTACAAGGTTGTACAAGTGTGTACAAGTTTGTACAAGGTTGTATAAATTTGTACAAGTGTGTACAAGGTTGTACAAGTGTGTACAAGGGTGTACAAGTTTGTACAAGTGTGTACAAGTTTGTACAAGGTTGTACACGTGTGTACAAGGTTTTACAATTGTGTACAAGGTTGTACAAGTGTGTACAAGGTTGTACAAGTGTGTACAAGGTTGTACAAGTGTGTACAAGGTTGTACAAGTGTGTACAAGTTTGTACAAGTTTGTACAAATGTGTACAAGGGTGTACAAAAGTGTACAAGGGTGCACAAGTTTGTACAAGGGTGTACAAGTGTGTACAAGGTTGTACAAGTGTGTACAAGCTTGTACAAGTGTGTACAAGGTTGTACAAGTGTGTACAAGGTTGTACAAGTGTGTACAAGGTTGCACAAGTGTGTACAAGAGTGTACAATCGTGTACAAGCTTGTACAAGTGTGTACAAGGGTGTACAGGTTTGTACAAGGTTGTACGAGTGTGTACAAGGTTGTACAAGTGTGTACAAGGTTGTACAAGTGTGTACAAGGGTGTACAAGTTTGTACAAGTGTGTACAAGTTTGTACAAGTGTGTACAAGTTTGTACAAGTTTGTACAAATGTATACAAGGGTGTACAAAAGTGTACAAGGGTGCACAAGTTTGTACAAGGGTGTACAAGTGTGTACAAGCTTGTACAAGTGTGTACAAGCTTGTACAAGTGTGTACAAGGGTGTACAAGTGTGTACAAGGGTGCACAAGTGTGTACAAGGGTGTACAATCGTGTACAAGCTTGTACAAGTGTGTACAAGGGTGTACAGGTTTGTACAAGGTTGTACAAGTGTGTACAAGGTTGTACAAGTGTGTAGAAGCTTGTACAAGTGTGTACAAGGTTGTACAAGTGTGTACAAGGTTGTACAAGTGTGTACAAGCTTGTACAAGTGTGTACAAGGTTTGTACAAGTGTGTACAAGGTTGTTCAAGTGTGTACATGTTTGTACAAGTGTGTTTAAGTTTGTACAAGTTTGTACAAATGTGTACAAGGGTGTACAAAAGTGTCAAGGGTGCACAAGTTTGTACAAGGGTGTACAAGTGTGTACAAGCTTGTACAAGTGTGTACAAGCTTGTACAAGTGTGTACAAGCTTGTACAAGTGTGTACAAGGGTGTACAGGTTTGTACAAGGTTGTACAAGTGTGTACAAGGGTGTACAAGTATGTACAAGAATGTAAAATTTTGTACAAGTGTGTACAAGGGTGTACAAGTGTGTACAAGGTTGTACAAGTGTGTACAAGGTTTTACAATTGTGTACAAGGTTGTACAAGTGTTTACAAGGTTGTACAAGTGTGTACGAGGTTGTACAAGTGTGTACAAGGTTGTACAAGTGTGGACAAGGTTGTACAAGTGTGTACAAGGTTGTACAAGTGTACACAAGTTTGTACAAGTGTGTACAAGTTTGTACAAGTGTGTACAAGTTTGTAAAAGGTTGTACAAGTGTGTACAAGGGTGTAAAGTGTGTACAAGGTTGTACAAGTGTGTACAAGCTTGAACAAGTGTGTACAAGGTTGTACAAGTGTGTACAAGGTTGTACAAGTGTGTACAAGGTTGCACAAGTGTGTACAAGAGTGTACAATCGTGTACAAGCTTGTACAAGTGTGTACAAGGGTGTACAGGTTTGTACAAGGTTGTACAAGTGTGTACAAGGTTGTACAAGTGTGTACAAGGGTGTACAAGTTTGTACAAGTGTGTACAAGTTTGTACAAGTGTGTACAAGTTTGTACAAGTTTGTACAAATGTATACAAGGGTGTACAAAAGTGTACAAGGGTGCACAAGTTTGTACAAGGGTGTACAAGTGTGTACAAGCTTGTACAAGTGTGTACAAGCTTGTACAAGTGTGTACAAGGGTGTACAGGTTTGTACAATTTTGTACAAGTGTTTACAAGGGTGTACAAGTATGTACAAGAATGTACAAGTTTGTACAAGTGTGTACAAGTTTGTAAAAGGTTGTACATGTGTGTACAAGGGTGTAAAAGTGTGTACAAGGGTGCACAAGTGTGTACAAGGGTGTACAATCGTGTACAAGCTTGTACAAGTGTGTACAAGGGTGTACAGGTTTGTACAAGGTTGTACAAGTGTGTACAAGGGTGTACAAATGTATACAAGGATGTAAAAGTTTGTACAAGTGTGTACAAGTTTGTACAAGGTTGTACAAGTAAGTACAAGTTTGTAAAAGAATGTACAAGTGTGTACAAGGTTTTACAATTGTGTAAAAGGTTGTACAAGTGTGTACAAGGTTGTACAAGTGTGTACAAGCTTGTACAAGTGTGTACAAGCTTGTACAAGTGTGTACAAGGTTGTACAAGTGTGTACAAGGTTGTACAAGTGTATACAAGCTTGTACAAGTGTGTACAAGGTTGTACAAGTGTGTACAAGGTTGTTCAAGTGTGTACATGTTTGTACAAGTGTGTTTAAGTTTGTACAAGGTTGTACAAATGTGTACAAGGGTGTACAAAAGTGTTCAAGGGTGCACAAGTTTGTACAAGGGTGTACAAGTGTGTACAAGGTTGTACAAGTGTGTACAAGCTTGTACAAGTGTGTACAAGCTTGTACAAGTGTGTACAAGGGTGTACAGGTTTGTACAAGGTTGTACAAGTGTGTACAAGGGTGTACAAGTATGTACAAGAATGTAAAATTTTGTACAAGTGTGTACAAGGGTGTACAAGTGTGTACAAGGTTGTACAAGTGTGTACAAGGTTTTACAATTGTGTACAAGGTTGTACAAGTGTGTACAAGGTTGTACAAGTGTGTACGAGGTTGTACAAGTGTGTACAAGGTTGTACAAGTGTGTAAAAGGTTGTACAAGTGTGTACAAGTTTGTACAAGTGTGTACAAGTTTGTACAAGGTTGTACAAATAAGACATCCCTCTAAATAACAAGACATCCCTCCAAATATTAAAACATCCCTCTAAATAACAAGACATTCCTCTAAATAACAAGACATCCCTCTAATAAACTAGACATTCCGCTAAATATTAAGACATCCCTCCAAATACCAAGACATCCCTCTAAATATTAAGACATCCCTCCAAATAACAAGACAACCCTTTAAAAAACAAGACATCCCTCTAAATAACAAGACATCCCTCTAAATAACAAGACATCCCTCTAAATATTAAGACATCCCTCCAAATAACAAGACATCCCTCTAAATATTAAGACATCCCTCTAAATAACAAGACATCCCTCTAAATATTAAGACATCCCTTTAAATAACAAGACATCTCTCTAAATAACAAGACATTCCTCTAAATAACAAGACATCCCTCTAAATAACAAGACATCCCTCCAAATAAAAAGACATCCCTCTAAATAGCAAGACATCCCTCTAAATAACAAGACATCCCTCCAAATAACAAGATATCCCTCTAAATAACAAGACATTCCTCCAAATAACAAGACTTCCCTCCAAATAAGAAGACATCCCTCTAAATAACAAGACATCCCTCTAAATAACAAGACATCCCTCTAAATACCAAGACAACCCTCTAAAAAACAAGACATCCCTCCAAATAACAAGACAACCCTCTAAATAACAAGACATCCCTCTAAAGAACAAGACATCTCTCTAAATATTAAGACATCCCTTCAAATAACAAGACATCCCTCTAAATAACAAGACATCCCTCTAAATAACAAGACATCCCTCTAAATAACAAGACATCCCTCTAAATAACAAGACATCCCTCTAAAAAACAAGACATCCCTCTAAATATTAAGACATCAATCTAAATAACAAGACATCCCTCCAAATAACAAGACAACCCTCTAAAAAACAAAAAAACCCTCTAAATAACAAGACATCTCTCTAAAAAACAAGACATCCCTCTAAATATCAAGACATCCCTCTAAATAACAAGACATCCATCTATATAACAAGACATTCCTCTAAATATTAAGACATCCCTCTAAATAACAAGACATACCTGTAAATAACAAGACATCCCTCTAAATAACAAGACATCCCATCTAAATTACAACACAACCCTCTAAAAAACAAGACATCCCTCCAAATAACAAGACAACCCTCTAAAAAACAAGACATCCCTCTAAATAACAAGACATCCCTCTAAATAACAAGACATCCCTCTAATAAACTAGACATTCCGCTAAATATTAAGACATCCCTCTAAATAACAAGACATCCCTCTAAATACCAAGACATCCCTCTAAATATTAAGACATCCCTCCAAATAACAAGACAACCCTTTAAAAAACAAGACATCCCTCTAAATAACAAGACATCCCTCTAAATAACAAGACATCCCTCTAAATATTAAGACATCCCTTCAAAAAACAAGACATCCCTCTAAATATTAAGACATCCCTCTAAATAACAAGACATCCCTCTAAATATTAAGACATCCCTTTAAATAACAAGACATCTCTCTAAATAACAAGACATCCCTCTAAATAACAAGACATCCCACTAAATAACAAGACATCCCTCTAAATAACAAGACATCCCTTTTAAATAACAAGACATTCCTCTAAATAACAAGACATCCCTCTAAATAACAAGACATCCCTCCAAATAAAAAGACATCCCTCTAAATAGCAAGACATCCCTCTAATAAACAAGTAATTCCGCTAAATATTAAGACATCCCTCTAAATAACAAGACATCCCTCTAAATATTAAGACATCCCTTTAAATAACAAGACATCTCTCTAAATAACAAGACATCCCTCTAAATAACAAGACATCCCACTAAATAACAAGACATCCCTCTAAATAACAAGACATCCCTTTTAAATAACAAGACATTCCTCTAAATAACAAGACATCCCTCTAAATAACAAGACATCCCTCCAAATAAAAAGACATCCCTCTAAATAGCAAGACATCCCTCTAATAAACAAGACATTCCGCTAAATATTAAGACATCCCTCTAAATAACAAGACATCCCATCTAAATTACAAGACAACCCTCGAAAAAACAAGACATCCCTCCAAATAACAAGACAACCCTCTAAAAAACAAGACATCCCTCTAAATAAAAAGACATCTCTCCAAATAACAAGACATCCCTCTAAATAACAAGACATCCCACTAAAAAACAAGACATCCCTCTAAATATTAAGACATCCCTCTAAATAACAAGAAATCCCTCCAAATATTAAGACATCCCTCTAAATAACAAGACATCCCTCTAAATAACAAGACATCCCTCTAATAAACTAGACATTTCGCTAAATATTAAGACATCCCTCTAAATAACAAGACATCCCTCCAAATACCAAGACATCCCTCTAAATATTAAGACATCCCTCCAAATAACAAGAAAACCCTTTAAAAAACAAGACATCCCTCTAAATAACAAGACATCCCTCTAAATAACAAGACATCCCTCTAAATATTAAGACATCCCTCCAAATAACAAGACATCCCTCTAAATATTAAGACATCCCTCTAAATAACAAGACATCCCTCTAAATATTAAGACATCCCTTTAAATAACAAGACATCCCTCTAAATAACAAGACATCTCTCTAAATAACAAGACATCCCACTAAATAACATGACGTCCCTCTAAATAACAAGACATCCCTTTTAAATAACAAGACATTCCTCTAAATAACAAGACATCCCTCTAAATAACAAGACATCCCTCCAAATAACAAGATATCCCTCTAAATAACAAGACATTCCTCCAAATAACAAGACTTCCCTCCAAATAAGAAGACATCCTTCTAATTAACAAGACATCCCTCTAAATAACAAGACATCCCTCTAAATACCAAGACATCCCTCCAAATAACAAGACAACCCTTTAAAAAACAAGACATCCCTCTAAATAACAAGACATCCCTCTAAATAACAAGACATCCCTCTAAATATTAAGACATCCCTTCAAATAACAAGACATCCCTCTAAATATTAAGACATCCCTCTAAATAACAAGACATCCCTCTAAATATTAAGACATCCCTTTAAATAACAAGACATCTCTCTAAATAACAAGACATCCCTCTAAATAACAAGACATCCCTCTAAATATTAAGACATCCCTCCAAATAACAAGACATCCCTCTAAATATTAAGACATCCCTCTAAATAACAAGACATCCCTCTAAATATTAAGACATCCCTTTAAATAACAAGACATCTCTCTAAATAACAAGACATCCCTCTAAATAACAAGACATCTCACTAAAAAACAAGACATCCCTCTAAATAACAAGACATCCCTTTTAAATAACAAGACATTCCTCTAAATAACAAGACATCCCTCTAAATAACAAGACATCCCTCCAAATAACAAGAAATCCCTCAAAAAAGCAAGACATCCCTCTAAATATTAAGACATCCCTTCAAATAACAAGACATCCCTCTAAATAACAAGACATCCCTCTAAATAACAAGACATCCCTCTAAATAAAAAGACATCCCTCTAAATAACTAGACATCCCTCCAAATACCAAGACATCCCTCTAAATAACAAGACATCCCTCTAAATAACAAGACATACCTCCATATAACGAAACATCCCTCTAAATTATAAGACATCCCTCTTAATAACAAGCATCCCCCCAAATAACAAGACATCCCTCTAAATAACAAGACATCCCTCCAAATATGAAGACATCCCTCTAAATAACAAGACATCCCTCTAAATAACAAGACATCCCTCTAAATAACAAGACATCTCTCTAAATATTAAGACATCCCTTCAAATAACAAGACATCCCTCTAAATAACAAGACATCCCTCTAAATAACAAGACATCCCTCTAAATAACAAGACATCCCTCTAAATAACAAGACATCCCTCTAAAAAACAAGACATCCCTCTAAATATTAAGACATCAATCTAAATAACAAGACATCCCTCCAAATAACAAGACAACCCTCTAAAAAACAAAAAAACCCTTTAAATAACAAGACATCTCTCTAAAAAACAAGACATCCCACTAAATAACAAGACGTCCCTCTAAATAACAAGACATCCCTTTTAAATAACAAGACATTCCTCTAAATAACAAGACATCCCTCTAAATAACAAGACATCCCTCCAAATAAAAAGACATCCCTCTAAATAGCAAGACATCCCTCTAAATAACAAGACATCCCTCCAAATAACAAGATATCCCTCTAAATAACAAGACATTCCTCCAAATAACAAGACTTCCCTCCAAATAAGAAGACATCCTTCTAAATAACAAGACATCCCTCTAAATAACAAGACATCCCTCTAAATACCAAGACATCCCTCCAAATAACAAGACAACCCTTTAAAAAACAAGACATCCCTCTAAATAACAAGACATCCCTCTAAATAACAAGACATCCCTCTAAATATTAAGACATCCCTTCAAATAACAAGACATCCCTCTAAATATTAAGACATCCCTCTAAATAACAAGACATCCCTCTAAATATAAAGACATCCCTTTAAATAACAAGACATCTCTCTAAATAACAAGACATCCCTCTAAATAACAAGACATCCCTCTAAATATTAAGACATCCCTCCAAATAACAAGACATCCCTCTAAATATTAAGACATCCCTCTAAATAACAAGACATCCCTCTAAATATTAAGACATCCCTTTAAATAACAAGACATCTCTCTAAATAACAAGACATCCCTCTAAATAACAAGACATCCCACTAAATAACAAGACATCCCTCTAAATAACAAGACATCCCTTTTAAATAACAAGACATTCCTCTAAATAACAAGACATCCCTCTAAATAACAAGACATCCCTCAAAATAACAAGAAATCCCTCAAAATAGCAAGACATCCCTCTAAATATTAAGACATCCCTTCAAATAACAAGACATCCCTCTAAATAACAAGAAATCGCTCTAAATAACAAGACATCCCTCTAAATAAAAAGACATCCCTATAAATAACTAGACATCCCTCCAAATACCAAGACATCCCTCTAAATAACAAGACATCCCTCTAAATAAAAAGACATCCCTCTAAATAACTAGACATCCCTCCAAATACCAAGACATCCCTCTAAATAACAAGACATCCCTCTAAATAACAAGACATACCTCCAAATAACAAGACATCCCTCTAAATTATAAGACATCCCTCTTAATAACAAGCATCCCTCCAAATAACAAGACATCCCTCTAAATAACAAGACATCCCTCCAAATATGAAGACATCCCTCCAAATATGAAGACATCCCTCTAAATAACAAGACATCTCTCTAAATATTAAGACATCCCTTCAAATAACAAGACATCCCTCTAAATAACAAGACATCCCTCTAAATAACAAGACATCCCTCTAAATAACAAGACATCCCTCTAAATAACAAGACATCCCTCTAAAAACAAGACATCCCTCTAAATATTAAGACATCAATCTAAATAACAAGACATCCCTCCAAATAACAAGACAACCCTCTAAAAAACAAAAAAACCCTCTTAATAACAAGACATCCCTCTAAATAACAAGACATCCCACTAAAAAACAAGACATCCCTCTAAATATTAAGACATCCCTCTAAATAACAAGACATCCCTCCAAATATTAAGACATCCCTCTAAATAACAAGACATCCCTCTAAATAACAAGACATCCCTCTAATAAACTAGACATTCCGCTAAATATTAAGACATCCCTCTAAATAACAAGACATCCCTCCAAATACCAAGACATCCCTCTAAATATTAAGACATCCCTCCAAATAACAAGAAAACCCTTTAAAAAACAAGACATCCCTCTAAATAACAAGACATCCCTCTAAATAACAAGACATCCCTCTAAATATTAAGACATCCCTCCAAATAACAAGACATCCCTCTAAATATTAAGACATCCCTCTACACCCTTGTACAAACTTGTGCACCCTTGTACACTTTTGTACACCCTTGTATACATTTGTACAAACTTGTACAAACTTGTACACACTTGTACAAACTTGTACACACTTGTACAAACTTGTACACCCTTGTACACACTTGTACAACCTTGTACACACTTGTACAACCTTGTACACACTTGTACACCCTTGTACACACTTGTACAACCTTTTACAAACTTGTACACACTTGTACAAAATTGTACATTCTTGTACATACTTGTACACCCTTGTACACACTTGTACAACCTTGTACAAACCTGTACACCCTTGTACACACTTGTACAAGCTTGTACACACTTGTACAAGCTTGTACACACTTGTACAAGCTTGTACACACTTGTACAAGCTTATACACACTTGTACACCCTTGTACAAACTTGTGCACCCTTGTACACTTTTGTACACCCTTGTACACATTTGTACAACCTTGTACAAACTTGTACACACTTGTACAAACTTGTACACACTTGTACAAACTTGTGTACACTTGTACTACCTTGTACACACTTGTACAACCTTGTACACACTTGTACAACCTTGTACACACTTGTACAACCTCGTACACACTTGTACAACCTTGTACACACTTGTACAACCTTGTACACAATTGTAAAACCTTGTACACACTTGTACAACCTCGTACACACTTGTACAACCTTGTACACACTTGTACAACCTTGTACACAATTGTAAAACCTTGTAAACACTTGTACAACCTTGTATACACTTGTACACCCTTGTACACACTTGTACAAAATTTTACATTCTTGTACATACTTGTACACCCTTGTACACACTTGTACAACCTTGTACAAACCTGTACACCCTTGTACACACTTGTACAAGCTTGTACACACTTGTACACCCTTGTACAAACTTGTGCACCCTTGAACACTTTTGTACACCCTTGTACACATTTGTACAACCTTGTACAAACTTAAACACACTTGTACAAACATGTACACACTTGAACAACCTTGTACACACTTGTACAACCTTGTACACACTTGTACAAGCTTGTATACACTTGTACAACCTTGTACACACTTGTACAACCTTGTACACACTTGTACAAGCTTGTACACACTTGTACAACCTTGTACACACTTGTACAACCTTTTACACAATTGTAAAACCTTGTACACACTTGTACATTCTTGTACAAACTTGTACTTACTTGTACAACCTTGTACAAACTTGTACACATTTGTACAAACTTTTACATCCTTGTATACATTTGTACACCCTTGTACACACTTGTACAACCTTGTACAAACCTGTACACCCCTCTAAATATTAAGACATCCCTCCAAATAACAAGACAACCCTTTAAAAAACAAGACATCCCTCTAAATAACAAGACATCCCTCTAAATAACAAGACATCCCTCTAAATATTAAGACATCCCTTCAAATAACAAGACATCCCTCTAAATATTAAGACATCCCTCTAAATAACAAGACATCCCTCTAAATATTAAGACATCCCTTTAAATAACAAGACATCTCTCTAAATAACAAGACATCCCTCTAAATAACAAGACATCCCTCTAAATATTAAGACATCCCTCCAAATAACAAGACATCCCTGTAAATATTAAGACATCCCTCTAAATAACAAGACATCCCTCTAAATATTAAGAAATCCCTTTAAATAACAAGACATCTCTCTAAATAACAAGACATCCCTCTAAATAACAAGACATCCCACTAAATAACAAGACATCCCTCTAAATAACAAGACATCCCTTTTAAATAACAAGACATTCCTCTAAATAACAAGACATCCCTCTAAATAACAAGACATCCCTCCAAATAACAAGAAATCCCTCAAAATAGCAAGACATCCCTCTAAATATTAAGACATCCCTTCAAATAACAAGACATCCCTCTAAATAACAAGACATCCCTCTAAATAACAAGACATCCCTCTAAATAAAAAGACATCCCTCTAAATAACTAGACATTCCTCCAAATACCAAGACATCCCTCTAAATAACAAGACATCCCTCCAAATATGAAGACATCCCTCCAAATATGAAGACATCCCTCTAAAAAACAAGACATCCCTCTAAATAACAAGACATCCCTCTAAATAACAAGACATCTCTCTAAATATTAAGACATCCCTTCAAATAACAAGACATCCCTCTAAATAACAAGACATCCCTCTAAATAACAAGACATCCCTCTAAATAACAAGACATCCCTCTAAATAACAAGACATCCCTCTAAATAACAAGACATCCCTTTTAAATAACAAGACATTCCTCTAAATAACAAGACATCCCTCTAAATAACAAGACATCCCTCCAAATAAAAAGACATCCCTCTAAATATTAAGACATCAATCTAAATAACAAGACATCCCTCCAAATAACAAGACAACCCTCTAAAAAACAAAAAACCCTCTAAATAACAAGACATCTCTCTAAAAAACAAGACATCCCTCTAAATATCAAGACATCCCTCTAAATAACAAGACATCCATCTATATAACAAGACATTCCTTAAAATATTAAGACATCCCTCTAAATAACAAGACATACCTGTAAATAACAAGACATCCCTCTAAATAACAAGACATCCCATCTAAATTACAAGACAACCCTCTAAAAAACAAGACATCCCTTAAGACATTCCGCTAAATATTAAGACATCCCTCTAAATAACAAGACATCCCTCTAAATACCAAGACATCCCTCTAAATATTAAGACATCCCTCCAAATAACAAGACAACCCTTTAAAAAACAAGACATCCCTCTAAATAACAAGACATCCCTCTAAATAACAAGACATCCCTCTAAATATTAAGACATCCCTTCAAATAACAAGACATCCCTCTAAATATTAAGACATCCCTCTAAATAACAAGACATCCCTCTAAATATTAAGACATCCCTTTAAATAACAAGACATCTCTCTAAATAACAAGACATCCCTCTAAATAACAAGACATCCCTCTAAATATTAAGACATCCCTCCACATAACAAGACATCCCTGTAAATATTAAGACATCCCTCTAAATAACAAGACATCCCTCTAAATATTAAGAAATCCCTTTAAATAACAAGACATCTCTCTAAATAACAAGACATCCCTCTAAATAACAAGACATGACACTAAATAACAAGACATCCCTCTAAATAACAAGACATCCCTTTTAAATAACAAGACATTCCTCTAAATAACAAGACATCCCTCTAAATAACAAGACATCCCTCCAAATAACAAGAAATCCCTCAAAATAGCAAGACATCCCTCTAAATATTAAGACATCCCTTCAAATAACAAGACATCCCTCTAAATAACAAGACATCCCTCTAAATAACAAGACATCCCTCTAAATAAAAAGACATCCCTCTAAATAACTAGACATCCCTTCAAATACCAAGACATCCCTCTAAATAACAAGACATCCCTCCAAATATGAAGACATCCCTCCAAATATGAAGACATCCCTATAAATAACAAGACATCCCTCTAAATAACAAGACATCCCTCTAAATAACAAGACATCTCTCTAAATATTAAGACATCCCTTCAAATAACAAGACATCCCTCTAAATAACAAGACATCCCTCTAAATAACAAGACATCCCTCTAAATAACAAGACATCCCTCTAAATAACAAGACATCCCTCTAAATAACAAGACATCCCTTTTAAATAACAAGACATTCCTCTAAATAACAAGACATCCCTCTAAATAACAAGACATCCCTCCAAATAAAAAGACATCCCTCTAAATATTGAGACATCAATCTAAATAACAAGACATCCCTCCAAATAACAAGACAACCCTCTAAAAAACAAAAAAACCCTCTAAATAACAAGACATCTCTCTAAAAAACAAGACATCCCTCTAAATATCAAGACATCCCTCTAAATAACAAGACATCCATCTATATAACAAGACATTCCTCTAAATATTAAGACATCCCTCTAAATAACAAGACATACCTGTAAATAACAAGACATCCCTCTAAATAACAAGACATCCCATCTAAATTACAAGACAACCCTCTAAAAAACAAGACATCCCTTAAGACATTCCGCTAAATATTAAGACATCCCTCTAAATAACAAGACATCCCTCTAAATACCAAGACATCCCTCTAAATA
Organism: Macrosteles quadrilineatus; assembly: GCF_028750875.1. Classification (NCBI taxonomy): domain Eukaryota; kingdom Metazoa; phylum Arthropoda; class Insecta; order Hemiptera; family Cicadellidae; genus Macrosteles; species Macrosteles quadrilineatus. The sequence continues at coordinate 96,172 of NW_026542672.1, read as the reverse complement.
TTAAGACATCCCTCCAAATAACAAGACAACCCTTTAAAAAACAAGACATCCCTCTTAATAACAAGACATCCCTCTAAATAACAAGACATCCCTCTAAATATTAAGACATCCCTTCAAATAACAAGACATCCCTCTAAATATTAAGACATCTCTCTAAATAACAAGACATCCCTCTAAATATTCAGACATCCCTTTAAATAACAAGACATCTCTCTAAATAACAAGACATCCCTCTAAATAACAAGACATCCCACTAAATAACAAGACATCCCTCTAAATAACAAGACATCCCTTTTAAATAACAAGACATTCCTCTAAATAACAAGACATCCATCTAAATAACAAGACATCCCTCCAAATAAAAAGACATCCTTCTAAATAGCAAGACATCCCTCTAATAAACAAGACATTCCGCTAAATATTAAGACATCCCTCTAAATATTAAGACATCCCTTTAAATAACAAGACATCTATCTAAATAACAAGACATCCCTCTAAATAACAAGACATCCCACTAAATAACAAGACATCCCTCTAAATAACAAGACATCCCTTTTAAATAACAAGACATTCCTCTAAATAACAAGACATCCCTCTAAATAACAAGACATCCCTCCAAATAAAAAGACATCCCTCTAAATAGCAAGACATCCCTCTAATAAACAAGACATTCCGCTAAATATTAAGACATCCCTCTAAATAACAAGACATCCCATCTAAATTACAAGACAACCCTCTAAAAAACAAGACATCCCTCCAAATAACAAGACAACCCTCTAAAAAACAAGACATCCCTCTAAATAAAAAGACATCTCTCCAAATAACAAGACATCCCTCTAAATAACAAGACATCCCATCTAAATTACAAGACAACCCTCTAAAAAACAAGACATCCCTCTAAATAACAAGACATCCCTCTAAATAACAAGACATCCCTCTAAATATTAAGACATCCCTCTAAATAACAAGACATCCCTCTAAATATTAAGACATCCCTTTAAATAACAAGACATCTCTCTAAATAACAAGACATCCCTCTAAATAACAAGACATCCCACTAAATAACAAGACGTCCCTCTAAATAACAAGACATCCCTTTTAAATAACAAGACATTCCTCTAAATAACAAGACATCCCTCTAAATAACAAGACATCCCTCCAAATAAAAAGACATCCCTTTAAATAGCAAGACATCCCTCTAAATAACAAGACATCCCTCCAAATAACAAGATATCCCTCTAAATAACAAGACATTCCTCCAAATAACAAGACTTCCCTCCAAATAAGAAGACATCCCTCTAAATAACAAGACATCCCTCTAAATAACAAGACATCCCTCTAAATACCAAGACATCCCTCTAAATATTAAGACATCCCTCCAAATAACAAGACAACCCTTTAAAAAACAAGACATCCCTCTAAATAACAAGACATCCCTCTAAATAACAAGACATCCCTCTAAATATTAAGACATCCCTTCAAATAACAAGACATCCCTCTAAATATTAAGACATCCCTCTAAATAACAAGACATCCCTCTAAATATTAAGACATCCCTTTAAATAACAAGACATCTCTCTAAATAACAAGACATCCCTCTAAATAACAAGACATCTCACTAAAAAACAAGACATCCCTCTAAATAACAAGACATCCCTTTTAAATAACAAGACATTCCTCTAAATAACAAGACATCCCTCTAAATAACAAGACATCCCTCCAAATAACAAGAAATCCCTCAAAAAAGCAAGACATCCCTCTAAATATTAAGACATCCCTTCAAATAACAAGACATCCCTCTAAATAACAAGACATCCCTCTAAATAACAAGACATCCCTCTAAATAAAAAGACATCCCTCTAGATAACTAGACATCCCTCCAAATACCAAGACATCCCTCTAAATAACAAGACATCCCTCTAAATAACAAGACATACCTCCAAATAACGAAACATCCCTCTAAATTATAAGACATCCCTCTTAATAACAAGCATCCCTCCAAATAACAAGACATCCCTCTAAATAACAAGACATCCCTCCAAATATGAAGACATCCCTCTAAATAACAAGACATCCCTCTAAATAACAAGACATCCCTCTAAATAACAAGACATCTCTCTAAATATTAAGACATCCCTTCAAATAACAAGACATCCCTCTAAATAACAAGACATCCCTCTAAATAACAAGACATCCCTCTAAATAACAAGACATCCCTCTAAATAACAAGACATCCCTCTAAAAAACAAGACATCCCTCTAAATATTAAGACATCAATCTAAATAACAAGACATCCCTCCAAATAACAAGACAACCCTCTAAAAAACAAAAAAACCCTTTAAATAACAAGACATCTCTCTAAAAAACAAGACATCCCTCTAAATATCAAGACATCCCTCTAAATAACAAGACATCCATTTATATAACAAGACATTCCTCTAAATATTAAGACATCCCTCTAAATAACAAGACATACCTGTAAATAACAAGACATCCCTCTAAATAACAAGACATCCCATCTAAATTACAAGACAACCCTCTAAAAAACAAGACATCCCTCTAAATAACAAGACATCCCTCTAAATAACAAGACATCCCTCTAAATAACAAGACATCCCTCTAAATATTAAGACATCCCTTCAAATAACAAGACATCCCTCTAAATATTAAGACATCCCTCTAAATAACAAGACATCCCTCTAAATATTAAGACATCCCTTTAAATAACAAGACATCTCTCTAAATAACAAGACATCCCTCTAAATAACAAGACATCCCACTAAATAACAAGACATCCCATCTAAATTACAAGAAAACCCTCTAAAAAACAAGACAACCCTCTAAAAAACAAGACATCCCTCTAAATAAAAAGACATCTTAGACACAAGTGTGTACAAGGTTGTACAAGTGTGTACAAGTGTGTACAAGGTTGTACAAGTGTGTACAAGGGTGTACAAGTTTGTACAAGTGTGTACAAGTTTGTACAAGTGTGTACAAGTTTGTACAAGTGTGTACAAGTTTGTACAAGGTTGTACAAATGTATACAAGGGTGTACAAAAGTGTACAAGGGTGCACAAGTTTGTACAAGGGTGTACAAGTGTGTACAAGCTTGTAGAAGTGTGTACAAGCTTGTACAAGTGTGTACAAGGGTGTACAGGTTTGTACAAGGTTGTACAAGTGTTTACAAGGGAGTACAAGTATGTACAAGAATGTACAAGTTTGTACAAGTGTGTACAAGTGTGTACAAGGTTGTACAAGTGTGTACAAGGTTGTACAAGTGTGTACAAGGTTGTACAAGTGTGTACAAGGTTGAACAAGTGTGTACAAAGGTGTACAAGTGTGTACAAGGTTGTACAAGTGTGTACAAGGTTGTAAAAGTGTGTACAAGGTTGTACAAGTGTGTACAAGGTTGTACAAGGTTGTACAATTGTGTACAAGGTTGTACAAGTGTGTACAAGGTTGTAAAAGTGTGTACAAGGGTGTACAAGTGTGTACAAGCTTGTACAAGTGTGTACAAGGGTGTACAGGTTTGTACAAGGTTGTACAAGCGTTTACAAGGGTGTACAAGTGTGTACAAGGGTGCACAAGTGTGTACAAGGGTGTACAATCGTGTACAAGCTTGTACAAGTGTGTACAAGGGTGTACAGGTTTGTACAAGGTTGTACAAGTGTGTACAAGGTTGTACAAGTGTGTACAAGGGTGTACAAGTTTGTACAAGTGTGTACAAGTTTGTACAATTGTGTACAAGTTTGTACAAGGTTGTACAAATGTATACAAGGGTGTACAAAAGTGTACAAGGGTGCACAAGTTTGTACAAGGGTGTACAAGTGTGTACAAGCTTGTACAAGTGTGTACAAGCTTGTACAAGTGTGTACAAGGGTGTACAGGTTTGTACAAGGTTGTACAAGTGTTTACAAGGGTGTACAAGTATGCACAAGAATGTACAAGTTTGTACAAGTGTGTACAAGTTTGTAAAAGTTTGTACAAGTGTATACAAGGGTGTACAAGTGTGTACAAGGGTGCACAAGTGTGTACAAGGGTGTACAATCTTGTACAAGCTTGTACAAGTGTGTACAAGGGTGTACAGGTTTGTACAAGGTTGTACAAGTGTGTACAAGGGTGTACAAATGTGTACAAGGATGTAAAAGTTTGTACAAGTGTGTACAAGTTTGTACAAGGTTGTACAAGTAAGTACAAGTTTGTACAAGAATGTAAAAGTGTGTACAAGGTTTTACAATTGTGTAAAAGGTTGTACAAGTGTGTACAAGGTTGTACAAGTGTGTACAAGGTTGTACAAGTGTGTACAAGGTTGTACAAGTGTGTACAAGATTGTACAAGTGTGTACAAGGTTGTACAAGTGTGTACAAGGTTGTACAAGTGTGTACAAGGTTGTACAAGTGTGTACAAGGTTGTACAAGTGTGTACAAGGGTGCACAAGTGTGTACAAGGGTGTACAATCGTGTACATGCTTGTACAAGTTTTTACAAGGTTGTACAAGTGTGTACAAGGTTGTACAAGTGTGTACAAGGTTGTATAAGTGTGTACAAAGGTGTACAAGTGTGTACAAGGTTGTACAAGTGTGTACAAGGTTGTACAAGTGTGTACATGGTTGTACAAGGTTGTACAATTGTGTACAAGGTTGTACAAGTGTGTACAAGGTTGTACAAGTGTGTACAAGGGTGTACAAGTTCGTACAAGTGTGTACAAGTTTGTACAAGTGTGTACAAGTTTGTACAAGGTTGTACCAATGTATACAAGGGTGTACAAAAGTGTACAAGGGTGCACAAGTTTGTACAAGGGTGTACAAGTGTGTACAAGCTTGTACAAGTGTGTACAAGCTTGTACAAGTGTGTACAAGGGTGTACAGGTTTGTACAAGGTTGTACAAGTGTTTACAAGGGTGTACAAAAGAATGTACAAGTTTGTACAAGTGAGTACAAGTTTTTAAAAGGTTGTACAAGTGTGTACAAGGTTGTACAAGTGTGTACAAGGTTGTATCATAGTGTACAAGGTTGTACAAGTGTGTACAAAGGTGTACAAGTGTGTACAAGGTTGTACAAGTGTGTACAAAGTTGTACAAGTGTGTACATGGTTGTACAAGGTTGTACAATTGTGTACAAGGATGTACAAGTGTGTACAAGAATGTACAATTTTGTACAAGTGTGTACAAGTTTGTAAAAGGTTGTACAAGTGTGTACAAGGGTGAACAAGTGTGTAAAAGGGTGTACAAGTGTGTACAAGCTTGTATAAGTGTGTACAAGCTTGTACAAGTGTGTACAAGGGTGTACAAGTGTGTACAAGGTTGTACAAGTTTTTACAAGGTTGTACAAGTGTGTACAAGGTTGTACAAGTGTGTACAAGGTTGTACAAGTGTGTACAAGGTTGTACAAGGTTGTACAATTGTGTACAAGGTTGTACAAGTGTGTACAAGGTTGTACAAGTGTGTACAAGGTTGTACAAGTGTGTACAAGGGTGTACAAGTTTGTACAAGTGTGTACAAGGTTGTACAAGTGTGTACAAGGGTGTACAAGTTTGTACAAGTTTGTACAAGTGTGTACAGTTTGTACAAGGTTGTACAAATGTATACAAGGGTGCACAAGTGTGTACAAGGGTGTACAATCGTGTACAAGCTTGTACAAGTGTGTACAAGGGTGTACAGGTTTGTACAAGGTTGTACAAGTGTGTACAAGGGTGTACAAATGTGTACAAGGATGTAAAAGTTTGTACAAGTGTGTACAAGTTTGTACAAGGTTGTACAAGTAAGTACAAGTTTGTACAAGAATGTACAAGTGTGTACAAGGTTTTACAATTGTGTAAAAGGTTGTACAAGTGTGTACAAGGTTGTACAAGCGTGTACAAGGTTGTACAAGTGTGTACAAGGTTGTACAAGTGTGTACAAGGTTGTACAAGTGTGTACAAGTTTGTTCAAGTGTGTACAAGTTTGTACAAGGTTGTACAAATGTGTACAATTGTGTACAAAAGTGTACAAGGGTGCACAAGTTTGTACAAGGGTGTACAAGTGTGTACAAGCTTGTACAAGTGTGTACAAGCTTGTACAAGGGTTTACAGGTTTGTACAAGGTTGTACAAGTGTGTACAAGGGTGTACAAGTATGTACAAGAATGTACAAGTTTGTACAAGTGTGTACAAGGGTGTACAAGGATGTACAAATGTGTACAAGGATGTAAAAGTTTGTACAAGTGTGTACAAGTTTGTACAAGGTTGTACAAGGTTGTACAAGTGTGTACAAGGTTGTACAAGTGTGTACAAGGTTGTACAAGTGTGTACAAGGTTGTACAAGTGTACACAAGGTTGTACAAGTGTGTACAAGGGTGCACAAGTGTGTACAAGGGTGTACAATCGTGTACAAGCTTGTACAATCGTGTACATGCTTGTTTCAAGTTTGTACAAGGGTTTACAGGTTTGTACAAGGTTGTACAAGTGTGTACAAGGGTGTACAAGTATGTACAAGAATGTACAAGTTTGTACAAGTGTGTACAAGGGTGTACAAATGTGTACAAGGATGTAAAAGTTTGTACAAGTGTGTACAAGTTTGTACAAGGTTGTACAAGGTTGTACAAGTGTGTACAAGGTTGTACAAGTGTGTACAAGGTTGTACAAGTGTGTACAAGTTTGTACAAGTGTGTACAAGTTTGTACAAGGTTGTACAAATGTGTACAAGGGTGTACAAAAAGGAACAAGGGTGCACAAGTTTGTACAAGGGTGTACAAGTGTGTACAAGGGTGTACAGGTTTGTACAAGGTTGTACAAGTGTTTACAAGGTTGTACAAGTGTGTACAAGGTTGCACAAGTGTGTACAAGAGTGTACAATCGTGTACAAGCTTGTACAAGTGTGTACAAGGGTGTACAGGTTTGTACAAGGTTGTACAAGTGTGTACAAGGTTTTACAATTGTGTACAAGGTTGTACAAGTGTGTACAAGGTTGTACAAGTGTGTACAAGTTTGTACAAGTGAGTACAAGCTTGTACAAGTGTGTACAAGGTTGTACAAGTGTGTACATGGTTGTTCAAGTGTGTACATGTTTGTACAAGTGTGTTTAAGTTTGTACAAGGTTGTACAAATGTGTACAAGGGTGTACAAAAGTGTACAAGGGTGCACAAGTTTGTACAAGGGTGTACAAGTGTGTACAAGCTTGTACAAGTGTGTACAAGGGTGTACAGGTTTGTACAAGGTTGTACAAATGTGTACAAGGATGTACAAGTATGTACAAGAATGTACAATTTTGTACAAGTGTGTACAAGTTTGTAAAAGGTTGTACAAGTGTGTACAAGGGTGAACAAGTGTGTACAAGGTTGTACAAGTGTGTACAAGCTTGTACAAGTGTGTACAAGGGTGTACAAGTGTGTACAAGGTTGTACAAGTTTTTACAAGGTTGTACAAGTGTGTACAAGGTTGTACAAGTGTGTACAAGGTTGTACAAGTGTGTACAAGGTTGTACAAGTGTGTACAAGGTTGTATAAGTGTGTACAAGGTTGAAAAAGTGTGTACAAGGTTGTACAAGTGTGTACAAGGTTGTACAAGTGTGTACACACTTGTACAAACTTTTACATCCTTGTACACATTTGAACACCCTTGTACACACTTGTAAAAAACTTGTACATTCTTGTACATACTTGTACACCCTTGTACACACTTGTACAACCTTGTACAAACCTGTAAACCCTTGTACAAACTTGAAACAAGCATGTACACGATTGTACAAGCTTGTACACGATTGTACACCCTTGTACACACTTGTGCACCCTTGTACACACTTGTACAACCTTGTACACACTTGTACAACCTTGTACACACTTGTACAACCTTGTACACACTTGTACAACCTTGTACAACCTTGTACAAACTTGTACACACTTGTACAAACTTTTACATCCTTGTACACATTTGTACATCCTTGTACACACTTGTACAAACTTGTACATTCTTGTACATACTTGTACACCCTTGTACACACTTGTACAAACTTGTACATTCTTGTACATACTTGTACACCCTTGTACACACTTGTACAACCTTGTACAAACCTGTAAACCCTTGTACAAGCTTGTACACACTTGTACAAGCTTGTACACACTTGTACACCCTTGTACAAACTTGTGCACCCTTGTACACTTTTGTACACCCTTGTACACATTTGTACAACCTTGTACAAACTTGTACACACTTGAACAAACTTGTACACACTTGTACAACCTTGTACACACTTGTACAACCTTGTACACACTTGTACAACCTTGTACACGCTTGTACAACCTTGTACACACTTGTACAACCTTTTACACAATTGTAAAACCTTGTACACACTTGTACATTCTTGTACAAACTTGTACTTACTTGTACAACCTTGTACAAACTTGTACACACTTGTACAAACGTTTACATCCTTGTACACATTTGTACACCCTTGTACACACTTGTACAACCTTGTACAAACCTGTACACCCTTGTACACACTTGTACAAGCTTGTACACGATTGTACACCCTTGTACACACTTGTGCACCCTTGTATACATTTGTACAACCTTGTACAAACTTGTACACAATTGTACAAACTTGTACACACTTGTACAAACTTGTACACCCTTGTACACACTTGTACAACCTTGTACACACTTGTACAAACTTGTACACCCTTGTACACACTTGTACAACCTTGTACACACTTGTACAACCTTGTACACACTTGTACAACCTTGTACACAATTGTACAACCTTGTACAACCTTGTACACACTTGTACAACCTTGTACACACTTGTACAACCTTGTACACACTTGTACAACCTTGTAAAAACTTGTACAACCTTGTACACACTTGTACACCCTTGTACACACTTGTACAAGCTTGTACACACTTGTACAAGCTTGTACACACTTGTACAACCTTGTACACACTTGTTCACCCTTGTACACACTTGTACAACCTTTTCCAAACTTGTACACACTTGTACAAAATTGTACATTCTTGTACATACTTGTACATCCTTGTACACATTTGTACAACCTAGTACAAACCTGTACACCATTGTACACACTTGTACAAGCTTGTACACACTTGTACACCCTTGTACAAACTTGTGCACCCTTGTACACTTTTGTACACCCTTGTACACATCTGTACAACCTTGTACAAACTTAAACACACTTGTACAAACATGTACACACTTGAACAACCATGTACACACTTGTACAACCTTGTACACACTTGTACAAGCTTGTACACACTTGTACAACCTTGTACACACTTGTACAACCTTGTACACACTTGTACAACCTTGTACACAATTGTAAAACCTTGTACACACTTGTACAACCTTGTACAAACCTGTACACCCTTGTACACACTTGTACAAGCTTGTACACGATTGTACACTCTTGTACACACTTGTGCAACCTTGTACACACTTGTGCAACCTTGTACACACTTGTACAACCTTGTAAACACTTGTACAACCTTGTACACACTTGTTCAAGCTTGTACACACTTGTACAACCTTGTACAAACCTGTACACCCTTGTACACACTTGTACACCCTTGTACAAACTTGTGCACCCTTGTACACTTTTGTACACCCTTGTACACATTTGTACAACCTTGTACAAACTTGTACACACTTGTATAAACTTTGACATCCTTGTACACATTTGTACACCCTTGTACACACTTGTACAACCTTGTACAAACCTGTAAACCCTTGTACACACTTGTACAAGCTTGTACACGATTGTACAAGCTTGTACACGATTGTACACCCTTTTACACACTTGTGAACCCTTGTACACACTTGTACAACCTTGTACACACTTGTACAAACTTGTACACACTTTTACAACCTTGTACACACTTGTACAACCTTGTACACACTTGTACAACCTTGTACACACTTGTACAACCTTGTACAACCTACTACAAACTTGTACACACTTGTACAAACTTGTACATTCTTGTACATACTTGTACACCCTTGTACACACTTGTACAACCTTGTACAAACCTGTAAACCCTTGTACAAGCTTGTACACACTTGTACAAACTTGTACACACTTGTACACCCTTGTACAAACTTGTGCACCCTTGTACACTTTTGTACACCCTTGTACACATTTGTACAACCTTGTACAAACTTGTACACACTTGAACAAACTTGTACACACTTGTACAACCTTGTACACATTTGTACAACCTTGTACACACTTGTACAACCTTGTACACACTTGTACAAGCTTGTACACACTTGTACAACCTTGTACACACTTGTACAACCTTGTACACACTTGTACAACCTTTTACACAATTGTAAAACCTTGTACACACTTGTACATTCTAGTACAAACTTGTACTTACTTGTACAACCTTGTACAAACTTGTACACACTTGTACAAACTTTTACATCCTTGTACACATTTGTACACCCTTGTACACACTTGTACAACCTTGTACAAACCTGTACACCCTTGTACACACTTGTACAAGCTTGTACACGATTGTACACCCTTGTACACACTTGTGTACCCTTGTACACACTTGTACACCCTTGTACACACTTGTACAACCTTTTACAAACTTGTACACACTTGTACAAACTTGAAAATTCTTGTACATACTTGTACACCCTTGTAAACACTTGTACAACCTTGTACAAACTTGTACACACTTGTACACACTTGTACAAGCTTGTACACACTTGTACAAGCTTGTACACACTTGTACACCCTTGTACAAACTTGTGCACCCTTGTACACACTTGTACAACCTTGTACACAATTGTACAACCTTGTACAACCATGTACACACTTGTACAACTTTGTACACACTTGTACAACCTTGTACACACTTGTACACCTTTGTACACACTTGTACAACCTTGTACACTATGATACAACCTTGTACACACTTGTACAACCTTGTACACACTTGTACAACCTTTTACAAACTTGTACACACTTGTACAAACTTGTACATTCTTTTGTACACCCTTGTAAACACTTGTACAACCTTGTACAAACCTGTACACCCTTGTACACACTTGTACAAGCTTGTACACACTTGTACAAGCTTGTACACACTTGTACACCCTTGTACAAACTTGTGCACCCTTGTACACTTTTGTACACCCTTGTATACATTGGTACAACCTTGTACAAACTTTTACACACTTGTACAAACTTGTACACACTTGTACAAACTTGTACACCCTTGTACACACTTGTACAACCTTGTACACACTTGTACAACCTTGTACACAATTGTACAACCTTGTACAACCATGTACACACTTGTACAACCTTGTACACACTTGTACAACCTTGTACACACTTGTACACCTTTGTACACACTTATACAACCTTGTACACACTTGTACAACCTTGTACACACTTGTACAACCTTGTACACGTTTGTACAACCTTGTACACACTTGTACAACCTTGTACACACTTGTACAACCTTGTACAAACTTGTACACCCTTGTACACACTTGTACAACCTTGTACACACTTGTACAACCTTGTACACACTTGTACAACCTTGTACACACTTGTACAACCTTGTACACACTTGTACAACCTTGTACACACTTGTACAACCTTGTACACACTTGTACAACCTTGTACACACTTGTACAACCTTGTACACACTTGTACAACCTTGTACACACTTGTACAACCTTGTAAAAACTTGTACAACCTTGTACACACTTGTACACCCTTGTACACACTTGTACAAGCTTGTACACACTTGTACAAGCTTGTACACACTTGTACAACCTTGTACACACTTGTTCACCCTTGTACACACTTGTACAACCTTTTCCAAACTTGTACACACTTGTACAAAATTGTACATTCTTGTACATACTTGTACATCCTTGTACACATTTGTACAACCTAGTACAAACCTGTACACCATTGTACACACTTGTACAAGCTTGTACACACTTGTACACCCTTGTACAAACTTGTGCACCCTTGTACACTTTTGTACACCCTTGTACACATCTGTACAACCTTGTACAAACTTAAACACACTTGTACAAACATGTACACACTTGAACAACCATGTACACACTTGTACAACCTTGTACACACTTGTACAAGCTTGTACACACTTGTACAACCTTGTACACACTTGTACAACCTTGTACACACTTGTACAACCTTGTACACAATTGTAAAACCTTGTACACACTTGTACAACCTTGTACAAACCTGTACACCCTTGTACACACTTGTACAAGCTTGTACACGATTGTACACTCTTGTACACACTTGTGCAACCTTGTACACACTTGTGCAACCTTGTACACACTTGTACAACCTTGTAAACACTTGTACAACCTTGTACACACTTGTTCAAGCTTGTACACACTTGTACAACCTTGTACAAACCTGTACACCCTTGTACACACTTGTACACCCTTGTACAAACTTGTGCACCCTTGTACACTTTTGTACACCCTTGTACACATTTGTACAACCTTGTACAAACTTGTACACACTTGTATAAACTTTGACATCCTTGTACACATTTGTACACCCTTGTACACACTTGTACAACCTTGTACAAACCTGTAAACCCTTGTACACACTTGTACAAGCTTGTACACGATTGTACAAGCTTGTACACGATTGTACACCCTTGTACACACTTGTGAACCCTTGTACACACTTGTACAACCTTGTACACACTTGTACAAACTTGTACACACTTTTACAACCTTGTACACACTTGTACAACCTTGTACACACTTGTACAACCTTGTACACACTTGTACAACCTTGTACAACCTACTACAAACTTGTACACACTTGTACAAACTTGTACATTCTTGTACATACTTGTACACCCTTGTACACACTTGTACAACCTTGTACAAACCTGTAAACCCTTGTACAAGCTTGTACACACTTGTACAAACTTGTACACACTTGTACACCCTTGTACAAACTTGTGCACCCTTGTACACTTTTGTACACCCTTGTACACATTTGTACAACCTTGTACAAACTTGTACACACTTGAACAAACTTGTACACACTTGTACAACCTTGTACACATTTGTACAACCTTGTACACACTTGTACAACCTTGTACACACTTGTACAAGCTTGTACACACTTGTACAACCTTGTACACACTTGTACAACCTTGTACACACTTGTACAACCTTTTACACAATTGTAAAACCTTGTACACACTTGTACATTCTAGTACAAACTTGTACTTACTTGTACAACCTTGTACAAACTTGTACACACTTGTACAAACTTTTACATCCTTGTACACATTTGTACACCCTTGTACACACTTGTACAACCTTGTACAAACCTGTACACCCTTGTACACACTTGTACAAGCTTGTACACGATTGTACACCCTTGTACACACTTGTGTACCCTTGTACACACTTGTACACCCTTGTACACACTTGTACAACCTTTTACAAACTTGTACACACTTGTACAAACTTGAAAATTCTTGTACATACTTGTACACCCTTGTAAACACTTGTACAACCTTGTACAAACTTGTACACACTTGTACACACTTGTACACCCTTGTACAAACTTGTGCACCCTTGTACACACTTGTACAACCTTGTACACAATTGTACAACCTTGTACAACCATGTACACACTTGTACAACTTTGTACACACTTGTACAACCTTGTACACACTTGTACACCTTTGTACACACTTGTACAACCTTGTACACTATGATACAACCTTGTACACACTTGTACAACCTTGTACACACTTGTACAACCTTTTACAAACTTGTACACACTTGTACAAACTTGTACATTCTTTTGTACACCCTTGTAAACACTTGTACAACCTTGTACAAACCTGTACACCCTTGTACACACTTGTACAAGCTTGTACACACTTGTACAAGCTTGTACACACTTGTACACCCTTGTACAAACTTGTGCACCCTTGTACACTTTTGTACACCCTTGTATACATTGGTACAACCTTGTACAAACTTTTACACACTTGTACAAACTTGTACACACTTGTACAAACTTGTACACCCTTGTACACACTTGTACAACCTTGTACACACTTGTACAACCTTGTACACAATTGTACAACCTTGTACAACCATGTACACACTTGTACAACCTTGTACACACTTGTACAACCTTGTACACACTTGTACACCTTTGTACACACTTATACAACCTTGTACACACTTGTACAACCTTGTACACACTTGTACAACCTTGTACACGTTTGTACAACCTTGTACACACTTGTACAACCTTGTACACACTTGTACAACCTTGTAAAAACTTGTACAAGCATGTACACTATTGTACACCCTTGTACACACTTGTGCACCCTTGTACACACTTGTACAACCTTGTACACACTTGTACTACCTTGTACACACTTGTACAACCTTGTACACACTTGTACAACCTTGTACACACTTGTACAAACTTGTACACACTTGTACAACCTTGTACACACTTGTACAACCTTGTACACACTTGTACAACCTTGTACACACTTGTACAACCTTTTACACAATTGTAAAACCTTGTACACACTTGTACATTCTTGTACAAACTTGTACTTACTTGTACAACCTTGTACAAACTTGTACACACTTGTACAAACTTTTACATCCTTGTACACATTTGTACACCCTTGTACACACTTGTACAACCTTGTACAAACCTGTACACCCTTGTACACACTTGTACAAGCTTGTACAAGATTGTACACCCTTGTACACACTTGTGCACCCTTGTACACACTTGTACACCCTTGTAAACACTTGTTCAAGCTTGTACACACTTGTACAACCTTGTACAAACCTGTACACCCTTGTACACACTTGTACACCCTTGTACAAACTTGTGCACCCTTGTACACTTTTGTACACCCTTGTACACATTTGTACAACCTTGTACAAACTTGTACACACTTGTACAAACTTGTACACACTTGTACAACCTTGTACACACTTGTACATCCTTGTACACACTTGTACAACCTTGTACACACTTGTACAACCTTGTACACACTTGTACAACCTTGTACACAATTGTAAAACATTGTACACACTTAAACAACCTTGTACAAACTTGTACACACTTGTATAAACTTTGAAATCCTTGTACACATTTGTACACCCTTGTACACACTTGTACAACCTTGTACAAACCTGTAAACCCTTGTACACACTTGTACAAGCTTGTACACGATTGTACAAGCTTGTACACGATTGTACAAGCTTGTACACGATTGTACACCCTTGTACACACTTGTGAACCCTTGTACACACTTGTACAACCTTGTACACACTTGTACAACCTTGTACACACTTGTACAACCTTGTACAACCTACTACAAACTTGTACACACTTGTACAAACTTTTACATCCTTGTACACATTTGTACACCCTTGTACACACTTGTACAAACTTGTACATTCTTGTACATACTTGTACACCCTTGTACACACTTGTACAAACTTGTACATTCTTGTACATACTTGTACACCCTTGTACACACTTGTACAACCTTGTACAAACCTGTAAACCCTTGTACAAGCTTGTACACACTTGTACAAACTTGTACACACTTGTACACCCTTGTACAAACTTGTGCACCCTTGTACACTTTTGTACACCCTTGTACACATTTGTACAACCTTGTACAAACTTGTACACACTTGAACAAACTTGTACACACTTGTACAACCTTGTACACACTTGTACAACCTTGTACACACTTGTACAACCTTGTACACACTTGTACAAGCTTGTACACACTTGTACAACCTTGTACACACTTGTACAACCTTGTACACACTTGTACAACCTTTTACACAATTGTAAAACCTTGTACACACTTGTACATTCTTGTACAAACTTGTACTTACTTGTACAACCTTGTACAAACTTGTACACACTTGTACAAACTTTTACATCCTTGTACACATTTGTACACCCTTGTACACACTTGTACAACCTTGTACAAACCTGTACACCCTTGTACACACTTGTACAAGCTTGTACACGATTGTACACCCTTGTACACACTTGTGCACCCTTGTACACACTTGTACACCCTTGTACACACTTGTACAACCTTTTACAAACTTGTACACACTTGTACAAACTTGAACATTCTTGTACATACTTGTACACCCTTGTAAACACTTGTACAACCTTGTACAAACTTGTACACACTTGTACACACTTGTACAAGCTTGTACACACTTGTACAAGCTTGTACACACTTGTACAAGCTTGTACACACTTGTACACCCTTGTACAAACTTGTGCACCCTTGTACACACTTGTACAACCTTGTACACAATTGTACAACCTTGTACAACCATGTACACACTTGTACAACTTTGTACACACTTGTACAACCTTGTACACACTTGTACACCTTTGTACACACTTGTACAACCTTGTACACTATGATACAACCTTGTACACACTTGTACAACCTTGTACACACTTGTACAACCTTTTACAAACTTTTACACACTTGTACAAACTTGTACATTCTTTTGTACACCCTTGTAAACACTTGTACAACCTTGTACAAACCTGTACACCCTTGTACACACTTGTACAAGCTTGTACACACTTGTACAAGCTTGTACACACTTGTACACCCTTGTACAAACTTGTGCACCCTTGTACACTTTTGTACACCCTTGTATACATTGGTACAACCTTGTACAAACTTGTACACACTTGTACAAACTTGTACACACTTGTACAAACTTGTACACCCTTGTACACACTTGTACAACCTTGTACACACTTGTACAACCTTGTACACAATTGTACAACCTTGTACAACCATGTACACACTTGTACAACCTTGTACACACTTGTACAACCTTGTACACACTTGTACACCTTTGTACACACTTATACAACCTTGTACACACTTGTACAACCTTGTACACACTTGTACAACCTTGTACACACTTGTACAACCTTGTACACGTTTGTACAACCTTGTACACACTTGTACAACCTTGTACACACTTGTACAACCTTGTAAAAACTTGTACAAGCATGTACACGATTGTACACCCTTGTACACACTTGTGCACCCTTGTACACACTTGTACAACCCTGTACACACTTGTACAACCTTGTACACACTTGTACAACCTTGTACACACTTGTACAACCTTGTACACACTTGTACTAACTTGTACACACTTGTACAACCTTGTACACACTTGTACAACCTTGTACACACTTGTACAACCTTGTACAAACCTGTACACCCTTGTACACACTTGTACACCCTTGTACAAACTTGTGCACCCTTGTACACTTTTGTACACCCTTGTACACATTTGTACAACCTTGTACAAACTTGTACACACTTGTACAAACTTGTACACACTTGTACAACCTTGTACACACTTGTACATCCCTGTACACACTTGTACAACCTTGTACACACTTGTACAACCTTGTACACAATTGTAAAACATTGTACACACTTAAACAACCTTGTACAAACTTGTACACACTTGTATAAACTTTGACATCCTTGTACACATTTGTACACCCTTGTACACACTTGTACACCCTTGTAAACACTTGTTCAAGCTTGTACACACTTGTACAACCTTGTACAAACCTGTACACCCTTGTACACACTTGTACACCCTTGTACAAACTTGTACAAGCTTGTACAAGTGTGTACAAGGTTGTACAAGTGTGTACAAGGTTGTACAATTGTGTACAAGGTTGTACAAGGTTGTACAATTGTGTACAAGGTTGTACAAGTGTGTACAAGGTTGTACAAGTGTGTACAAGGTTGTACAAGTGTGTACAAGGGTGTACAAGTTTGTACAAGTGTGTACAAGTTTGTACAATTGTGTACAAGTTTGTACAAGGTTGTACAAATGTATACAAGGGTGCACAAGTGTGTACAAGGGTGTACAATCGTGTACAAGCTTGTACAAGTGTGTACAAGGGTGTACAGGTTTGTACAAGGTTGTACAAGTGTGTACAAGGGTGTACAAATGTGTACAAGGATGTAAAAGTTTGTACAAGTGTGTACAAGTTTGTACAAGGTTGTACAAGTAAGTACAAGTTTGTACAAGAATGTACAAGTGTTTACAAGGTTTTACAATTGTGTAAAAGGTTGTACAAGTGTGTACAAGGTTGTACAAGCGTGTACAAGGTTGTACAAGTGTGTACAAGGTTGTACAAGTGTGTACAAGGTTGTAAAAGTGTGTACAAGTTTGTTCAAGTGTGTACAAGTTTGTACAAGGTTGTACAAATGTGTACAAGGGTGTACAAAAGTGTACAAGGGTGCACAAGTTTGTACAAGGGTGTACAAGTGTGTACAAGCTTGTACAAGTGTGTACAAGCTTGTACAAGGGTTTACAGGTTTGTACAAGGTTGTACAAGTGTGTACAAGGGTGTACAAGTATGTACAAGAATGTACAAGTTTGTACAAGTGTGTACAAGGGTGTACAAGTATGTACAAGAATGTACAAGTTTGTACAAGTGTGTACAAGGATGTACAAATGTGTACAAGTATGTAAAAGTTTGTACAAGTGTGTACAAGTTTGTACAAGGTTGTACAAGGTTGTACAAGTGTGTACAAGATTGTACAAGTTTGTACAAGGTTGTACAAGGTTGTACAAGTGTGTACAAGGTTGTACAAGTGTGTACAAGGTTGTACAAGTGTGTACAAGGTTGTACAAGTGTGTACAAGGTTGTACAAGTGTGTACAAGGGTGCACAAGTGTGTACAAGGGTGTACAATCGTGTACAAGCTTGTACAATCGTGTACATGCTTGTTTCAAGTTTGTACAAGGGTTTACAGGTTTGTACAAGGTTGTACAAGTGTGTACAAGGGTGTACAAGTATGTACAAGAATGTACAAGTTTGTACAAGTGTGTACAAGGGTGTTCAAATGTGTACAAGGATGTAAAAGTTTATACAAGTGTGTACACACTTGTACAACCTTGTACACACTTGTACAACCTTGTACACACTTTTTCAACCTTGTACACACTTATACAACCTTGTACACACTTGTACAACCTTGTACACACTTGTACAACCTTGTACACACTTGTACAACCTTGTACACACTTGTACAACCTTGTAAAAACTTGTACAACCTTGTACACACTTGTACAAGCTTGTACACACTTGTACAACCTTGTACACACTTGTTCACCCTTGTACACACTTGTACAACCTTTTACAAACTTGTACACACTTGTACAAAATTGTACATCCTTGTACATACTTGTACATCCTTGTACACATTTGTACAACCTTGTACAAACCTGTACACCCTTGTACACACTTGTACAAGCTTGTACACACTTGTACACCCTTGTACAAACTTGTGCACCCTTGTACACTTTTGTACACCCTTGTACACATTTGTACAACCTTGTACAAACTTAAACACACTTGTACAAACATGTACACACTTGAACAACCATGTACACACTTGTACAACCTTGTACACACTTGTACAAGCTTGTACTCACTTGTACAAACTTGTACACACTTGTACAACCTTGTACACACTTGTACAACCTTGTACACAATTGTAAAACCTTGTACACACTTGTACAACCTTGTACAAACCTGTACACCCTTGTACACACTTGAACAACCATGTACACACTTGTACAACCTTGTACACACTTGTACAAGCTTGTACACACTTGTACAAACTTGTACACACTTGTACAACCTTTTACAAACTTGTACACACTTGTACAAAATTGTACATCCTTGTACATACTTGTACATCCTTGTACACATTTGTACAACCTTGTACAAACCTGTACACCCTTGTACACACTTGTACAAGCTTGTACACACTTGTACACCCTTGTACAAACTTGTGCACCCTTGTACACTTTTGTACACCCTTGTACACATTTGTACAACCTTGTACAAACTTAAACACACTTGTACAAACATGTACACACTTGAACAACCATGTACACACTTGTACAACCTTGTACACACTTGTACAAGCTTGTACACACTTGTACACCCTTGTACAAACTTGTGCACCCTTGTACACACTTGTACAACCTTGTACACAATTGTACTGTACAACCTTGTACAACCATGTACACACTTGTACAACTTTGTACACACTTGTACAACCTTGTACACACTTGTACACCTTTGTACACACTTGTACAACCTTGTACACTATGATACAACCTTGTACACACTTGTACAACCTTGTACACACTTGTACAACCTTTTACAAACTTGTACACACTTGTACAAACTTGTACATTCTTTTGTACACCCTTGTAAACACTTGTACAACCTTGTACAAACCTGTACACCCTTGTACACACTTGTACAAGCTTGTACACACTTGTACAAGCTTGTACACACTTGTACACCCTTGTACAAACTTGTGCACCCTTGTACACTTTTGTACACCCTTGTATACATTGGTACAACCTTGTACAAACTTGTACACACTTGTACAAACTTGTACACACTTGTACAAACTTGTACACCCTTGTACACACTTGTACAACCTTGTACACACTTGTACAACCTTGTACACAATTGTACAACCTTGTACAACCATGTACACACTTGTACAACCTTGTACACACTTGTACAACCTTGTACACACTTGTACACCTTTGTACACACTTATACAACCTTGTACACACTTGTACAACCTTGTACACACTTGTACAACCTTGTACACGTTTGTACAACCTTGTACACACTTGTACAACCTTGTACACACTTGTACAACCTTGTAAAAACTTGTACAAGCATGTACACGATTGTACACCCTTGTACACACTTGTGCACCCTTGTACACACTTGTACAACCTTGTACACACTTGTACAACCTTGTACACACTTGTACAACCTTGTACACACTTGTACAACCTTGTACACACTTGTACAAACTTGTACACACTTGTACAACCTTGTACACACTTGTACAACCTTGTACACACTTGTACAACCTTGTACACACTTGTACAACCTTTTACACAATTGTAAAACCTTGTACACACTTGTACATTCTTGTACAAACTTGTACTTACTTGTACAACCTTGTACAAACTTGTACACACTTGTACAAACTTTTACATCCTTGTACACATTTGTACACCCTTGTACACACTTGTACAACCTTGTACAAACCTGTACACCCTTGTACACACTTGTACAAGCTTGTACAAGATTGTACACCCTTGTACACACTTGTGCACCCTTGTACACACTTGTACACCCTTGTAAACACTTGTTCAAGCTTGTACACACTTGTACAACCTTGTACAAACCTGTACACCCTTGTACACACTTGTACACCCTTGTACAAACTTGTGCACCCTTGTACACTTTTGTACACCCTTGTACACATTTGTACAACCTTGTACAAACTTGTACACACTTGTACAAACTTGTACACACTTGTACAAACTTGTACACACTTGTACAACCTTGTACACACTTGTACATCCTTGTACACACTTGTACAACCTTGTACACACTTGTACAACCTTGTACACAATTGTAAAACATTGTACTCACTTAAACAACCTTGTACAAACTTGTACACACTTGTATAAACTTTGACATCCTTGTACACATTTGTACACCCTTGTACACACTTGTACAACCTTGTACAAACCTGTAAACCCTTGTACACACTTGTACAAGCTTGTACACGATTGTACAAGCTTGTACACGATTGTACAAGCTTGTACACGATTGTACACCCTTGTACACACTTGTGAACCCTTGTACACACTTGTACAACCTTGTACACACTTGTACAACCTTGTACACACTTGTACAACCTTGTACACACTTGTACAACCTTGTACACACTTGTACAACCTTGTACACACTTGTACAACCTTGTACACACTTGTACAACCTTGTACAACCTACTACAAACTTGTACACACTTGTACAAACTTTTACATCCTTGTACACATTTGTACACCCTTGTACACACTTGTACAAACTTGTACATTCTTGTACATACTTGTACACCCTTGTACACACTTGTACAAACTTGTACATTCTTGTACATACTTGTACACCCTTGTACACACTTGTACAACCTTGTACAAACCTGTAAACCCTTGTACAAGCTTGTACACACTTGTACAAACTTGTACACACTTGTACACCCTTGTACAAACTTGTGCACCCTTGTACACTTTTGTACACCCTTGTACACATTTGTACAACCTTGTACAAACTTGTACACACTTGAACAAACTTGTACACACTTGTACAACCTTGTACACACTTGTACAACCTTGTACACACTTGTACAACCTTGTACACACTTGTACAAGCTTGTACACACTTGTACAACCTTGTACACACTTGTACAACCTTGTACACACTTGTACAACCTTTTACACAATTGTAAAACCTTGTACACACTTGTACATTCTTGTACAAACTTGTACTTACTTGTATAACCTTGTACAAACTTGTACACACTTGTACAAACTTTTACATCCTTGTACACATTTGTACACCCTTGTACACACTTGTACAACCTTGTACAAACCTGTACACCCTTGTACACACTTGTACAAGCTTGTACACGATTGTACACCCTTGTACACACTTGTGCACCCTTGTACACACTTGTACACCCTTGTACACACTTGTACAACCTTTTACAAACTTGTACACACTTGTACAAACTTGAACATTCTTGTACATACTTGTACACCCTTGTAAACACTTGTACAACCTTGTACAAACTTGTACACACTTGTACACACTTGTACAAGCTTGTACACACTTGTACAAGCTTGTACACACTTGTACACCCTTGTACAAACTTGTGCACCCTTGTACACACTTGTACAACCTTGTACACAATTGTACAACCTTGTACAACCATGTACACACTTGTACAACTTTATACACACTTGTACAACCTTGTACACACTTGTACACCTTTGTACACACTTGTACAACCTTGTACACTATGATACAACCTTGTACACACTTGTACAACCTTGTACACACTTGTACAAAATTTTACAAACTTGTACACACTTGTACAAACTTGTACATTCTTTTGTACACCCTTGTAAACACTTGTACAACCTTGTACAAACCTGTACACCCTTGTACACACTTGTACAAGCTTGTACACACTTGTACAAGCTTGTACACACTTGTACACCCTTGTACAAACTTGTGCACCCTTGTACACTTTTGTACACCCTTGTATACATTGGTACAACCTTGTACAAACTTGTACACACTTGTACAAACTTGTACACACTTGTACAAACTTGTACACCCTTGTACACACTTGTACAACCTTGTACACACTTGTACAACCTTGTACACACTTGTACAACCTTGTACACAATTGTACAACCTTGTACAACCATGTACACACTTGTACAACCTTGTACACACTTGTACAACCTTGTACACACTTGTACAACCTTGTACACGTTTGTACAACCTTGTACACACTTGTACAACCTTGTACACACTTGTACAACCTTGTAAAAACTTGTACAAGCTTGTACACGATTGTACACCCTTGTACACACTTGTGCACCCTTGTACACACTTGTACAACCCTGTACACACTTGTACAACCTTGTACACACTTGTACAACCTTGTACACACTTGTACAACCTTGTACACACTTGTACTAACTTGTACACACTTGTACAACCTTGTACACACTTGTACAACCTTGTACACACTTGTACAACCTTGTACAAACCTGTACACCCTTGTACACACTTGTACACCCTTGTACAAACTTGTGCACCCTTGTACACTTTTGTACACCCTTGTACACATTTGTACAACCTTGTACAAACTTGTACACACTTGTACAAACTTGTACACACTTGTACAACCTTGTACACACTTGTACATCCCTGTACACACTTGTACAACCTTGTACACACTTGTACAACCTTGTACACAATTGTAAAACATTGTACACACTTAAACAACCTTGTACAAACTTGTACACACTTGTATAAACTTTGACATCCTTGTACACATTTGTACACCCTTGTACACACTTGTACAACCTTGTACACACTTGTACAAACTTGTACACCCTTGTACACACTTGTACAACCTTGTACACATTTGTACAACCTTGTACACACTTGTACAACCTTGTACACAATTGTACAACCTTGTACAACCTTGTACACACTTGTACAACCTTGTACACACTTGTACAACCTTGTACACACTTGTACAACCTTGTACACACTTGTACAACCTTGTAAAAACTTGTACAACCTTGTACACACTTGTACACCCTTGTACACACTTGTACAAGCTTGTACACACTTATACAAGCTTGTACACACTTGTACAACCTTGTACACACTTGTTCACCCTTGTACACACTTGTACAACCTTTTACAAACTTGTACACACTTGTACAAAATTGTACATTCTTGTACATACTTGTACATCCTTGTACACATTTGTACAACCTAGTACAAACCTGTACACCATTGTACACACTTGTACAAGCTTGTACACACTTGTACACCCTTGTACAAACTTGTGCACCCTTGTACACTTTTGTACACCCTTGTACACATTTGTACAACCTTGTACAAACTTAAACACACTTGTACAAACATGTACACACTTGAACAACCATGTACACACTTGTACAACCTTGTACACACTTGTACAAGCTTGTACACACTTGTACAACCTTGTACACACTTGTACAACCTTTTACACACTTGTACAACCTTGTACACAATTGTAAAACCTTGTACACACTTGTACAACCTTGTACAAACCTGTACACCCTTGTACACACTTGTACAAGCTTGTACACGATTGTACAAGCTTGTACACGATTGTACACTCTTGTACACACTTGTGCAACCTTGTACACACTTGTGCAACCTTGTACACACTTGTACAACCTTGTAAACACTTGTACAACCTTGTACACACTTGTTCAAGCTTGTACACACTTGTACAACCTTGTACAAACCTGTACACCCTTGTACACACTTGTACACCCTTGTACAAACTTGTGCACCCTTGTACACTTTTGTACACCCTTGTACACATTTGTACAACCTTGTACAAACTTGTACACACTTGTACAAACTTGTACACACTTGTACAACCTTGTACACACTTGTACATCCTTGTACACACTTGTACAACCTTGTACACACTTGTACAACCTTGTACACAATTGTAAAACATTGTACACACTTAAACAACCTTGTACAAACATGTACACACTTGTATAAACTTTTACATCCTTGTACACATTTGTACACACTTGTACACACTTGTACAACCTTGTACAAACCTGTAAACCCTTGTACACACTTGTACAAGCTTGTACACGATTGTACAAGCTTGTACACGATTGTACACCCTTGTACACACTTGTGAACCCTTGTACACACTTGTACAACCTTGTACACACTTGTACAACCTTGTACACACTTGTACAACCTTGTACACACTTGTACAACCTTGTACACACTTGTACAACCTTGTACACACTTGTACAACCTTGTACAACCTACTACAAACTTTTACACACTTGTACAAACTTTTACATCCTTGTACACATTTGTACACCCTTGTACACACTTGTACAAACTTGTACATTCTTGTACATACTTGTACACCCTTGTACACACTTGTACAAACTTGTACATTCTTGTACATACTTGTACACCCTTGTACACACTTGTACAACCTTGTACAAACCTGTAAACCCTTGTACAAGCTTGTACACACTTGTACAAACTTGTACACACTTGTACACCCTTGTACAAAGTTGTGCACCCTTGTACACTTTTGTACACCCTTGTACACATTTGTACAACCTTGTACAAACTTGTACACACTTGTACAACCTTGTACACACTTGTACAACCTTGTACACACTTGTACAACCTTGTACACACTTGTACAACCTTGTACACACTTGTACAACCTTGTACACACTTGTACAAGCTTGTACACACTTGTACAACCTTGTACACACTTGTACAACCTTGTACACACTTGTACAAGCTTGTACACACTTATACAAGCTTGTACACACTTGTACAACCTTGTACACACTTGTTCACCCTTGTACACACTTGTACAACCTTTTACAAACTTGTACACACTTGTACAAAATTGTACATTCTTGTACATACTTGTACATCCTTGTACACATTTGTACAACCTAGTACAAACCTGTACACCATTGTACACACTTGTACAAGCTTGTACACACTTGTACACCCTTGTACAAACTTGTGCACCCTTGTACACTTTTGTACACCCTTGTACACATTTGTACAACCTTGTACAAACTTAAACACACTTGTACAAACATGTACACACTTGAACAACCATGTACACACTTGTACAACCTTGTACACACTTGTACAAGCTTGTACACACTTGTACAACCTTGTACACACTTGTACAACCTTTTACACACTTGTACAACCTTGTACACAATTGTAAAACCTTGTACACACTTGTACAACCTTGTACAAACCTGTACACCCTTGTACACACTTGTACAAGCTTGTACACGATTGTACAAGCTCGTACACGATTGTACACTCTTGTACACACTTGTGCAACCTTGTACACACTTGTGCAACCTTGTACACACTTGTACAACCTTGTAAACACTTGTACAACCTTGTACACACTTGTTCAAGCTTGTACACACTTGTACAACCTTGTACAAACCTGTACACCCTTGTACACACTTGTACACCCTTGTACAAACTTGTGCACCCTTGTACACTTTTGTACACCCTTGTACACATTTGTACAACCTTGTACAAACTTGTACACACTTGTACAAACTTGTACACACTTGTACAACCTTGTACACACTTGTACATCCTTGTACACACTTGTACAACCTTGTACACACTTGTACAACCTTGTACACAATTGTAAAACATTGTACACACTTAAACAACCTTGTACAAACATGTACACACTTGTATAAACTTTTACATCCTTGTACACATTTGTACACCCTTGTACACACTTGTACAACCTTGTACAAACCTGTAAACCCTTGTACACACTTGTACAAGCTTGTACACGATTGTACAAGCTTGTACACGATTGTACACCCTTGTACACACTTGTGAACCCTTGTACACACTTGTACAACCTTGTACACACTTGTACAACCTTGTACACACTTGTACAACCTTGTACACACTTGTACAACCTTGTACACACTTGTACAACCTTGTACACACTTGTACAACCTTGTACAACCTACTACAAACTTTTACACACTTGTACAAACTTTTACATCCTTGTACACATTTGTACACCCTTGTACACACTTGTACAAACTTGTACATTCTTGTACATACTTGTACACCCTTGTACACACTTGTACAAACTTGTACATTCTTGTACATACTTGTACACCCTTGTACACACTTGTACAACCTTGTACAAACCTGTAAACCCTTGTACAAGCTTGTACACACTTGTACAAACTTGTACACACTTGTACACCCTTGTACAAAGTTGTGCACCCTTGTACACTTTTGTACACCCTTGTACACATTTGTACAACCTTGTACAAACTTGTACACACTTGAACAAACTTGTACACACTTGTACAACCTTGTACACACTTGTACAACCTTGTACACACTTGTACAACCTTGTACACACTTGTACAACCTTGTACACATTTGTACAAGCTTGTACACACTTGTACAACCTTGTACACACTTGTACAACCTTGTACACACTTGTACAACCTTTTACACAATTGTAAAACCTTGTACACACTTGTACATTCTTGTACAAACTTGTACTTACTTGTACAACCTTGTACAAACTTGTACACACTTGTACAAACTTTTACATCCTTGTACACATTTGTACACCCTTGTACACACTTGTACAACCTTGTACAAACCTGTACACCCTTGTACACACTTGTACAAGCTTGTACACGATTGTACACCCTTGTACACACTTGTGCACCCTTGTACACACTTGTACACCCTTGTACACACTTGTACAACCTTTTACAAACTTGTACACACTTGTACAAACTTGAACATTCTTGTACATACTTGTACACCCTTGTAAACACTTGTACAACCTTGTACAAACTTGTACACACTTGTACACACTTGTACAAGCTTGTACACACTTGTACAAGCTTGTACACACTTGTACAAGCTTGTACACACTTGTACACCCTTGTACAAACTTGTGCACCCTTGTACACACTTGTACAACCTTGTACACAATTGTACAACCTTGTACAACCATGTACACACTTGTACAACTTTGTACACACTTGTACAACCTTGTACACACTTGTACACCTTTGTACACACTTGTACAACCTTGTACACTATGATACAACCTTGTACACACTTGTACAACCTTGTACACACTTGTACAACCTTTTACAAACTTGTACACACTTGTACAAACTTGTACATTCTTTTGTACACCCTTGTAAACACTTGTACAACCTTGTACAAACCTGTACACCCTTGTACACACTTGTACAAGCTTGTACACACTTGTACAAGCTTGTACACACTTGTACACCCTTGTACAAACTTGTGCACCCTTGTACACTTTTGTACACCCTTGTATACATTGGTACAACCTTGTACAAACTTGTACACACTTGTACAAACTTGTACACACTTGTACAAACTTGTACACCCTTGTACACACTTGTACAAACTTGTACACACTTGTACAACCTTGTACACAATTGTACAACCTTGTACAACCATGTACACACTTGTACAACCTTGTACACACTTGTACAAACTTGTACACACTTGTACACCTTTGTACACACTTATACAACCTTGTACACACTTGTACAACCTTGTACACACTTGTACAACCTTGTAAAAACTTGTACAAGCATGTACACGATTGTACACCCTTGTACACACTTGTGCACCCTTGTACACACTTGTACAACCTTGTACACACTTGTACAACCTTGTACACACTTGTACAACCTTGTACACACTTGTACAACCTTGTACACACTTGTACAACCTTGTACACACTTGTACAACCTTGTACACACTTGTACAAACTTGTACACACTTGTACAACCTTGTACACAATTGTACAACCTTGTACAACCATGTACACACTTGTACAACCTTGTACACACTTGTACAACCTTGTACACACTTGTACACCTTTGTACACACTTATACAACCTTGTACACACTTGTACAACCTTGTACACACTTGTACAACCTTGTAAAAACTTGTACAAGCATGTACACGATTGTACACCCTTGTACACATTTGTACACCCTTGTACACATTTGTACAACCTTGTACAAACTTGTACACACTTGTACAAACTTGTACACACTTGTACAACCTTGTACACACTTGTACATCCTTGTACACACTTGTACAACCTTGTACACACTTGTACAACCTTGTACACAATTGTAAAACATTGTACACACTTAAACAACCTTGTACAAACTTGTACACACTTGTATAAACTTTGACATCCTTGTACACATTTGTACACCCTTGTACACACTTGTACAACCTTGTACAAACCTGTAAACCCTTGTACACACTTGTACAAGCTTGTACACGATTGTACAAGCTTGTACACGATTGTACACCCTTGTACACACTTGTGAACCCTTGTACACACTTGTACAACCTTGTACACACTTGTACAACCTTGTACACACTTGTACAACCTTGTACACACTTGTACAACCTTGTACAAACCTGTAAACCCTTGTACAAGCTTGTACACACTTGTACAAACTTGTACACACTTGTACACCCTTGTACAAACTTGTGCAACCTTGTACACTTTTGTACACCCTTGTACACATTTGTACAACCTTGTACAAACTTGTACACACTTGAACAAACTTGTACACACTTTTACAACCTTGTACACACTTGTACAACCTTGTACACACTTGTACAACCTTTTACACAATTGTAAAACCTTGTACACACTTGTACATTCTTGTACAAACTTGTACTTACTTGTACAACCTTGTACAAACTTGTACACACTTGTACAAACTTTTACATCCTTGTACACATTTGTACACCCTTGTACACACTTGTACAACCTTGTACAAACCTGTACACCCTTGTACACACTTGTACAAGCTTGTACACGATTGTACACCCTTGTACACACTTGTGCACCCTTGTACACACTTGTACACCCTTGTACACACTTGTACAACCTTTTACAAACTTGTACACACTTGTACAAACTTGAACATTCTTGTACATACTTGTACACCCTTGTAAACGATTGTACAACCTTGTACAAACTTGTACACACTTGTACACACTTGTACAAGCTTGTACACACTTGTACACACTTGTACACACTTGTACAAGCTTGTACACACTTGTACACCCTTGTACAAACTTGTGCACCCTTGTACACACTTGTACAACCTTGTACACAATTGTACAACCTTGTACAACCATGTACACACTTGTACAACTTTGTACACACTTGTACAACCTTGTACACACTTGTACACCTTTGTACACACTTGTACAACCTTGTACACTATGATACAACCTTGTACACACTTGTACAACCTTGTACACACTTGTACAACCTTTTACAAACTTGTACACACTTGTACAAACTTGTACATTCTTTTGTACACCCTTGTAAACACTTGTACCACCTTGTACAAACCTGTACACCCTTGTACACACTTGTACAAGCTTGTACACACTTGTACAAGCTTGTACACACTTGTACACCCTTGTACAAACTTGTGCACCCTTGTACACTTTTGTACACCCTTGTATACATTGGTACAACCTTGTACAAACTTGTACACACTTGTACAAACTTGTACACATTTGTACAAACTTGTACACCCTTGTACACACTTGTACAACCTTGTACACACTTGTACAACCTTGTACACAATTGTACAACCTTGTACAACCATGTACACACTTGTACAACCTTGTACACACTTGTACAACCTTGTACACACTTGTACACCTTTGTACACACTTATACAACCTTGTACACACTTGTACAACCTTGTACACACTTGTACAACCTTGTACACGTTTGTACAACCTTGTACACACTTGTACAACCTTGTACACATTTGTACAACCTTGTAAAAACTTGTACAAGCATGTACACGATTGTACACCCTTGTACACACTTGTGCACCCTTGTACACACTTGTACAACCTTGTACACACTTGTACAACCTTGTACACACTTGTACAACCTTGTACACACTTGTACAACCTTGTACACACTTGTACAAACTTGTACACACTTGTACAACCTTGTACACACTTGTACAACCTTGTACACACTTGTACAACCTTGTACACACTTGTACAACCTTTTACACAATTGTAAAACCTTGTACACACTTGTACATTCTTGTACAAACTTGTACTTACTTGTACAACCTTGTACAAACTTGTACACACTTGTACAAACTTTGACATCCTTGTACACATTTGTACACCCTTGTACACACTTGTACAACCTTGTACAAACCTGTACACCCTTGTAGACACTTGTACAAGCTTGTACACGATTGTACACCCTTGTACACACTTGTGCACCCTTGTATACACTTGTACAACCTTTTACAAACTTGTACACACTTGTACAAACTTGTACATTCTTGTGCATACTTGTACACCCTTGTAAACACTTGTACAACCTTGTACAAACCTGTACACCCTTGTACACACTTGTACAAGCTTGTACACACTTGTACAAGCTTGTACACACTTGTACACCCTTGTACAAACTTGTGCACCCTTGTACACTTTTGTACACCCTTGTATACATTTGTACAACCTTGTACAAACTTGTACACAATTGTACAAACTTGTACACACTTGTACAAACTTGTACACCCTTGTACACACTTGTACAACCTTGTACACACTTGTACAACCTTGTACAAACCTGTACACCCTTGTACACACTTGTACAAGCTTGTACACGATTGTACACCCTTGTACACACTTGTGCACCCTTGTACACACTTGTACACCCTTGTACACACTTGTACAACCTTTTACAAACTTGTACACACTTGTACAAACTTGTACATTCTTGTACATACTTGTACACCCTTGTAAACACTTGTACAACCTTGTACACAATTGTACAACCTTGTACAACCTTGTACACACTTGTACAACCTTGTACACACTTGTACAACCTTGTACACACTTGTACAACCTTGTACACACTTGTACAACCTTGTACACACTTGTACACCTTTGTACACACTTGTTCAACCTTGTACACACTTGTACAATCTTGTACACACTTGTACAACCTTGTACACACTTGTACAACCTTGTACACACTTGTACACACTTGTACAAACTTGTACACACTTGTACAAACGTTTACATCCTTGTACACATTTGTACACCCTTGTACACACTTTTACAAACTTGTACATTCTTGTACATACTTGTACACCCTTGTACACACTTGTACAAACTTGTACATTCTTGTACATACTTGTACACCCTTGTACACACTTGTACAACCTTGTACAAACCTGTAAACCCTTGTACAAGCTTGTACACACTTGTACAAACTTGTACACACTTGTACACCCTTGTACAAACTTGTGCACCCTTGTACACTTTTGTACACCCTTGTACACATTTGTACAACCTTGTACAAACTTGTACACACTTGAACAAACTTGTACACACTTGTACAACCTTGTACACACTTGTACAACCTTGTACACACTTGTACAACCTTGTACACACTTGTACAACCTTGTACACACTTGTACAAGCTTGTACACACTTGTACAACCTTGTACACACTTGTACAACCTTGTACACACTTGTACAACCTTTTACACAATTGTAAAACCTTGTACACACTTGTACATTCTTGTACAAACTTGTACTTACTTGTACAACCTTGTACAAACTTGTACACACTTGTACAAACTTTTACATCCTTGTACACATTTGTACACCCTTGTACACACTTGTACAACCTTGTACAAACCTGTACACCCTTGTACACACTTGTACAAGCTTGTACACGATTGTACACCCTTGTACACACTTGTGCACCCTTGTACACACTTGTACACCCTTGTACACACTTGTACAACCTTTTACAAACTTGTACACACTTGTCCAAACTTGAACATTCTTGTACATACTTGTACACCCTTGTAAACACTTGTACAACCTTGTACAAACTTGTACACACTTGTACACACTTGTACAAGCTTGTACACACTTGTACAAGCTTGTACACACTTGTACAAGCTTGTACACACTTGTACACCCTTGTACAAACTTGTGCACCCTTGTACACACTTGTACAACCTTGTACACAATTGTACAACCTTGTACAACCATGTACACACTTGTACAACTTTGTACACACTTGTACAACCTTGTACACACTTGTACACCTTTGTACACACTTGTACAACCTTGTACACTATGATACAACCTTGTACACACTTGTACAACCTTGTACACACTTGTACAACCTTTTACAAACTTGTACACACTTGTACAAACTTGTACATTCTTTTGTACACCCTTGTAAACACTTGTACAACCTTGTACAAACCTGTACACCCTTGTACACACTTGTACAAGCTTGTACACACTTGTACAAGCTTGTACACACTTGTACACCCTTGTACAAACTTGTGCACCCTTGTACACTTTTGTACACCCTTGTATACATTGGTACAACCTTGTACAAACTTGTACACACTTGTACAAACTTGTACACACTTGTACAAACTTGTACACCCTTGTACACACTTGTACAACCTTGTACACACTTGTACAACCTTGTACACAATTGTACAACCTTGTACAACCATGTACACACTTGTACAACCTTGTACACACTTGTACAACCTTGTACACACTTGTACACCTTTGTACACACTTATACAACCTTGTAAAAACTTGTACAAGCATGTACACGATTGTACACCCTTGTACACACTTGTGCACCCTTGTACACACTTGTACAACCTTGTACACACTTGTACAACCTTGTACACACTTGTACAACCTTGTACACACTTGTACAACCTTGTACACACTTGTACAACCTTGTACACACTTGTACAACCTTGTACACACTTGTACAAACTTGTACACACTTGTACAACCTTGTACACACTTGTACAACCTTGTACACACTTGTACAACCTTGTACAAACCTGTACACCCTTGTACACACTTGTACACCCTTGTACAAACTTGTGCACCCTTGTACACTTTTGTACACCCTTGTACACATTTGTACAACCTTGTACAAACTTGTACACACTTGTACAAACTTGTACACACTTGTACAACCTTGTACACACTTGTACATCCTTGTACACACTTGTACAACCTTGTACACACTTGTACAACCTTGTACACAATTGTAAAACATTGTACACACTTAAACAACCTTGTACAAACTTGTACACACTTGTATAAACTTTGACATCCTTGTACACATTTGTACACCCTTGTACACACTTGTACAACCTTGTACAAACCTGTAAACCCTTGTACACACTTGTACAAGCTTGTACACGATTGTACAAGCTTGTACACGATTGTACACCCTTGTACACACTTGTGAACCCTTGTACACACTTGTACAACCTTGTACACACTTGTACAACCTTGTACACACTTGTACAACCTTGTACACACTTGTACAACCTTGTACACACTTGTACAACCTTGTACACACTTGTACAACCTTGTACACACTTGTACAACCTTGTACACACTTGTACAACCTTGTACAACCTACTACAAACTTGTACACACTTGTACAAACTTGTACATTCTTGTACATACTTGTACACCCTTGTACACACTTGTACAAACTTGTACATTCTTGTACATACTTGTACACCCTTGTACACACTTGTACAACCTTGTACAAACCTGTAAACCCTTGTACAAGCTTGTACACACTTGTACAAACTTGTACACACTTGTACACCCTTGTACAAACTTGTGCACCCTTGTACACTTTT
This sequence comes from Macrosteles quadrilineatus, assembly GCF_028750875.1. Taxonomy (NCBI): domain Eukaryota; kingdom Metazoa; phylum Arthropoda; class Insecta; order Hemiptera; family Cicadellidae; genus Macrosteles; species Macrosteles quadrilineatus. The sequence continues at coordinate 61,055 of NW_026542672.1, read as the reverse complement.
GTACACCCTTGTACACAATTGTACAACCTTGTACAAACTTGTACACACTTGAACAAACTTGTACAAACTTTTACAACCTTGTACACACTTGTACAACCTTGTACACACTTGTACAACCTTTTACACAATTGTAAAACCTTGTACACACTTGTACATTCTTGTACAAACTTGTACTTACTTGTACAACCTTGTACAAACTTGTACACACTTGTACAAACTTTTACATCCTTGTACACATTTGTACACCCTTGTACACACTTGTACAACCTTGTACAAACCTGTACACCCTTGTACACACTTGTACAAGCTTGTACACGATTGTACACCCTTGTACACACTTGTGCACCCTTGTACACACTTGTACACCCTTGTACACACTTGTACAACCTTTTACAAACTTGTACACACTTGTACAAACTTGAACATTCTTGTACATACTTGTACACCCTTGTAAACACTTGTACAACCTTGTACAAACTTGTACACACTTGTACACACTTGTACAAGCTTGTACACACTTGTACACACTTGTACACACTTGTACAAGCTTGTACACACTTGTACACCCTTGTAAAAACTTGTGCACCCTTGTACACACTTGTACAACCTTGTACACAATTGTACAACCTTGTACAACCATGTACACACTTGTACAACTTTGTACACACTTGTACAACCTTGTACACACTTGTACACCTTTGTACACACTTGTACAACCTTGTACACTATGATACAACCTTGTACACACTTGTACAACCTTGTACACACTTGTACAACCTTTTACAAACTTGTACACACTTGTACAAACTTGTACATTCTTTTGTACACCCTTGTAAACACTTGTACCACCTTGTACAAACCTGTACACCCTTGTACACACTTGTACAAGCTTGTACACACTTGTACAAGCTTGTACACACTTGTACACCCTTGTACAAACTTGTGCACCCTTGTACACTTTTGTACACCCTTGTATACATTGGTACAACCTTGTACAAACTTGTACACACTTGTACAAACTTGTACACACTTGTACAAACTTGTACACCCTTGTACACACTTGTACAACCTTGTACACACTTGTACAACCTTGTACACACTTGTACAACCTTGTACACAATTGTACAACCTTGTACAACCATGTACACACTTGTACAACCTTGTACACACTTGTACAACCTTGTACACACTTGTACACCTTTGTACACACTTATACAACCTTGTACACACTTGTACAACCTTGTACACACTTGTACAACCTTGTACACGTTTGTACAACCTTGTACACACTTGTACAACCTTGTACACATTTGTACAACCTTGTAAAAACTTGTACAAGCATGTACACGATTGTACACCCTTGTACACACTTGTGCACCCTTGTACACACTTGTACAACCTTGTACACACTTGTACAACCTTGTACACACTTGTACAACCTTGTACACACTTGTACAACCTTGTACACACTTGTACAACCTTGTACACACTTGTACAAACTTGTACACACTTGTACAACCTTGTACACACTTGTACAACCTTGTACACACTTGTACAACCTTTTACACAATTGTAAAACCTTGTACACACTTGTACATTCTTGTACAAACTTGTACTTACTTGTACAACCTTGTACAAACTTGTACACACTTGTAAAAACTTTGACATCCTTGTACACATTTGTACACCCTTGTACACACTTGTACAACCTTGTACAAACCTGTACACCCTTGTAGACACTTGTACAAGCTTTTACAAGATTGTACACCCTTGTACACACTTGTGCACCCTTGTATACACTTGTACAACCTTTTACAAACTTGTACACACTTGTACAAACTTGTACATTCTTGTGCATACTTGTACACCCTTGTAAACACTTGTACAACCTTGTACAAACCTGTACAACCTTGTACACACTTGTACAAGCTTGTACACACTTGTACAAGCTTGTACACACTTGTACACCCTTGTACAAACTTGTGCACCCTTGTACACTTTTGTACACCCTTGTATACATTTGTACAACCTTGTACAAACTTGCACACAATTGTACAAACTTGTACACACTTGTACAAACTTGTACACCCTTGTACACACTTGTACAACCTTGTACACACTTGTACAACCTTGTACAAACCTGTACACCCTTGTACACACTTGTACAAGCTTGTACACGATTGTACACCCTTGTACACACTTGTGCACCCTTGTACACACTTGTACACCCTTGTACACACTTGTACAACCTTTTACAAACTTGTACACACTTGTACAAACTTGTACATTCTTGTACATACTTGTACACCCTTGTAAACACTTGTACAACCTTGTACACAATTGTACAACCTTGTACAACCTTGTACACACTTGTACAACCTTGTACACACTTGTACAACCTTGTACACACTTGTACAACCTTGTACACACTTGTACAACCTTGTACACACTTGTACACCTTTGTACACACTTGTTCAACCTTGTACACACTTGTACAACCTTGTACACACTTGTACAACCTTGTACACACTTGTACAACCTTGTACACACTTGTACACACTTGTACAAACTTGTACATTCTTGTACATACTTGTACTCCCTTGTAAACACTTGTACAACCTTGTACAAACCTGTACACACTTGTACACACTTGTACAAACTTGTACATTCTTGTACATACTTGTACTCCCTTGTAAACACTTGTACAACCTTGTACAAACCTGTACACTCTTGTACACACTTGTACAAGCTTGTACACGATTGTACAAGCTTGTACACGATTGTACACCCTTGTACACACTTGTGCACCCTTGTACACACTTGTACAACCTTGTACACACTTGTACAACCTTGTACACACTTGTACAACCTTGTACACACTTGTACAACCTTGTACAACCTTGTACAAACTTGTACACACTTGTACAAACTTTTACATCCTTGTACACATTTGTACATCCTTGTACACACTTGTACAAACTTGTACATTCTTGTACATACTTGTACACCCTTGTACACACTTGTACAAACTTGTACATTCTTGTACATACTTGTACACCCTTGTACACACTTGTACAACCTTGTACAAACCTGTAAACCCTTGTACAAGCTTGTACACACTTGTACAAGCTTGTACACACTTGTACACCCTTGTACAAACTTGTGCACCCTTGTACACTTTTGTACACCCTTGTACACATTTGTACAACCTTGTACAAACTTGTACACACTTGAACAAACTTGTACACACTTGTACAACCTTGTACACACTTATACAACCTTGTACACACTTGTACAACCTTGTACACGCTTGTACAACCTTGTACTCACTTGTACAACCTTTTACACAATTGTAAAACCTTGTACACACTTGTACATTCTTGTACAAACTTGTACTTACTTGTACAACCTTGTACAAACTTGTACACACTTGTACAAACTTTTACATCCTTGTACACATTTGTACACCCTTGTACACACTTGTACAACCTTGTACAAACCTGTACACCCTTGTACACACTTGTACAAGCTTGTACACGATTGTACACCCTTGTACACACTTGTGCACCCTTGTATACATTTGTACAACCTTGTACAAACTGTACACACTTGTACAAACTTGTACACCCTTGTACACACTTGTACAACCTTGTACACACTTGTACAAACTTGTACACCCTTGTACACACTTGTACAACCTTGTACACACTTGTACAACCTTGTACACACTTGTACAACCTTGTACACAATTGTACAACCTTGTACAACCTTGTACACACTTGTACAACCTTGTACACACTTGTACAACCTTGTACACACTTGTACAACCTTGTAAAAACTTGTACAACCTTGTACACACTTGTACACCCTTGTACACACTTGTACAAGCTTGTACACACTTATACAAGCTTGTACACACTTGTACAACCTTGTACACACTTGTTCACCCTTGTACACACTTGTACAACCTTTAACAAACTTGTACACACTTGTACAAAATTGTACATTCTTGTACATACTTGTACATCCTTGTACACATTTGTACAACCTAGTACAAACCTGTACACCATTGTACACACTTGTACAAGCTTGTACACACTTGTACACCCTTGTACAAACTTGTGCACCCTTGTACACTTTTGTACACCCTTGTACACATTTGTACAACCTTGTACAAACTTAAACACACTTGTACAAACATGTACACACTTGAACAACCATGTACACACTTGTACAACCTTGTACACACTTGTACAAGCTTGTACACACTTGTACAACCTTGTACACACTTGAACAACCTTTTACACACTTGTACAACCTTGTACACAATTGTAAAACCTTGTACACACTTGTACAACCTTGTACAAACCTGTACACCCTTGTACACACTTGTACAAGCTTGTACACGATTGTACAAGCTTGTACACGATTGTACACTCTTGTACACACTTGTGCAACCTTGTACACACTTGTGCAACCTTGTACACACTTGTACAACCTTGTAAACACTTGTACAACCTTGTACACACTTGTTCAAGCTTGTACACACTTGTACAACCTTGTACAAACCTGTACACCCTTGTACACACTTGTACACCCTTGTACAAACTTGTGCACCCTTGTACACTTTTGTACACCCTTGTACACATTTGTACAACCTTGTACAAACTTGTACACACTTGTACAAACTTGTACACACTTGTACAACCTTGTACACACTTGTACATCCTTGTACACACTTGTACAACCTTGTACACACTTGTACAACCTTGTACACAATTGTAAAACATTGTACACACTTAAACAACCTTGTACAAACTTGTACACACTTGTATAAACTTTTACATCCTTGTACACATTTGTACACCCTTGTACACACTTGTACAACCTTGTACAAACCTGTAAACCCTTGTACACACTTGTACAAGCTTGTACACGATTGTACAAGCTTGTACACGATTGTACACCCTTGTACACACTTGTGAACCCTTGTACACACTTGTACAACCTTGTACACACTTGTACAACCTTGTACACACTTGTACAACCTTGTACACACTTGTACAACCTTGTACACACTTGTACAACCTTGTACACACTTGTACAACCTTGTACACACTTGTACAACCTTGTACAACCTACTACAAACTTGTACACACTTGTACAAACTTTTACATCCTTGTACACATTTGTACACCCTTGTACACACTTGTACAAACTTGTACATTCTTGTACATACTTGTACACCCTTGTACACACTTGTACAAACTTGTACATTCTTGTACATACTTGTACACCCTTGTACACACTTGTACAACCTTGTACAAACCTGTAAACCCTTGTACAAGCTTGTACACACTTGTACAAACTTGTACACACTTGTACACCCTTGTACAAACTTGTGCACCCTTGTACACTTTTGTACACCCTTGTACACATTTGTACAACCTTGTACAAACTTGTACACACTTGAACAAACTTGTACACACTTGTACAACCTTGTACACACTTGTACAACCTTGTACATACTTGTACACCCTTGTACACACTTGTACAAACTTGTACATTCTTGTACATACTTGTACTCCCTTGTAAACACTTGTACAACCTTGTACAAACCTGTACACTCTTGTACACACTTGTACAAGCTTGTACACGATTGTACAAGCTTGTACACGATTGTACACCCTTGTACACACTTGTGCACCCTTGTACACACTTGTACAACCTTGTACACACTTGTACAACCTTGTACACACTTGTACAACCTTGTACACACTTGTACAACCTTGTACAACCTTGTACAAACTTGTACACACTTGTACAAACTTTTACATCCTTGTACACATTTGTACATCCTTGTACACACTTGTACAAACTTGTACATTCTTGTACATACTTGTACACCCTTGTACACACTTGTACAAACTTGTACATTCTTGTACATACTTGTACACCCTTGTACACACTTGTACAACCTTGTACAAACCTGTAAACCCTTGTACAAGCTTGTACACACTTGTACAAGCTTGTACACACTTGTACACCCTTGTACAAACTTGTGCACCCTTGTACACTTTTGTACACCCTTGTACACATTTGTACAACCTTGTACAAACTTGTACACACTTGAACAAACTTGTACACACTTGTACAACCTTGTACACACTTATACAACCTTGTACACACTTGTACAACCTTGTACACGCTTGTACAACCTTGTACTCACTTGTACAACCTTTTACACAATTGTAAAACCTTGTACACACTTGTACATTCTTGTACAAACTTGTACTTACTTGTACAACCTTGTACAAACTTGTACACACTTGTACAAACTTTTACATCCTTGTACACATTTGTACACCCTTGTACACACTTGTACAACCTTGTACAAACCTGTACACCCTTGTACACACTTGTACAAGCTTGTACACGATTGTACACCCTTGTACACACTTGTGCACCCTTGTATACATTTGTACAACCTTGTACAAACTGTACACACTTGTACAAACTTGTACACCCTTGTACACACTTGTACAACCTTGTACACACTTGTACAAACTTGTACACCCTTGTACACACTTGTACAACCTTGTACACACTTGTACAACCTTGTACACACTTGTACAACCTTGTACACAATTGTAGAACCTTGTACAACCTTGTACACACTTGTACAACCTTGTACACACTTGTACAACCTTGTACACACTTGTACAACCTTGTAAAAACTTGTACAACCTTGTACACACTTGTACACCCTTGTACACACTTGTACAAGCTTGTACACACTTATACAAGCTTGTACACACTTGTACAACCTTGTACACACTTGTTCACCCTTGTACACACTTGTACAACCTTTTACAAACTTGTACACACTTGTACAAAATTGTACATTCTTGTACATACTTGTACATCCTTGTACACATTTGTACAACCTAGTACAAACCTGTACACCATTGTACACACTTGTACAAGCTTGTACACACTTGTACACCCTTGTACAAACTTGTGCACCCTTGTACACTTTTGTACACCCTTGTACACATTTGTACAACCTTGTACAAACTTAAACACACTTGTACAAACATGTACACACTTGAACAACCATGTACACACTTGTACAACCTTGTACACACTTGTACAAGCTTGTACACACTTGTACAACCTTGTACACACTTGAACAACCTTTTACACACTTGTACAACCTTGTACACAATTGTAAAACCTTGTACACACTTGTACAACCTTGTACAAACCTGTACACCCTTGTACACACTTGTACAAGCTTGTACACGATTGTACAAGCTTGTACACGATTGTACACTCTTGTACACACTTGTGCAACCTTGTACACACTTGTGCAACCTTGTACACACTTGTACAACCTTGTAAACACTTGTACAACCTTGTACACACTTGTTCAAGCTTGTACACACTTGTACAACCTTGTACAAACCTGTACACCCTTGTACACACTTGTACACCCTTGTACAAACTTGTGCACCCTTGTACACTTTTGTACACCCTTGTACACATTTGTACAACCTTGTACAAACTTGTACACACTTGTACAAACTTGTACACACTTGTACAACCTTGTACACACTTGTACATCCTTGTACACACTTGTACAACCTTGTACACACTTGTACAACCTTGTACACAATTGTAAAACATTGTACACACTTAAACAACCTTGTACAAACTTGTACACACTTGTATAAACTTTTACATCCTTGTACACATTTGTACACCCTTGTACACACTTGTACAACCTTGTACAAACCTGTAAACCCTTGTACACACTTGTACAAGCTTGTACACGATTGTACAAGCTTGTACACGATTGTACACCCTTGTACACACTTGTGAACCCTTGTACACACTTGTACAACCTTGTACACACTTGTACAACCTTGTACACACTTGTACAACCTTGTACACACTTGTACAACCTTGTACACACTTGTACAACCTTGTACACACTTGTACAACCTTGTACACACTTGTACAACCTTGTACAACCTACTACAAACTTGTACACACTTGTACAAACTTTTACATCCTTGTACACATTTGTACACCCTTGTACACACTTGTACAAACTTGTACATTCTTGTACATACTTGTACACCCTTGTACACACTTGTACAAACTTGTACATTCTTGTACATACTTGTACACCCTTGTACACACTTGTACAACCTTGTACAAACCTGTAAACCCTTGTACAAGCTTGTACACACTTGTACAAACTTGTACACACTTGTACACCCTTGTACAAACTTGTGCACCCTTGTACATTTTTGTACACCCTTGTACACATTTGTACAACCTTGTACAAACTTGTACACACTTGAACAAACTTGTACACACTTGTACAACCTTGTACACACTTGTACAACCTTGTACACACTTGTACAACCTTGTACACACTTGTACAACCTTGTACACACTTGTACAAGCTTGTACACACTTGTACAACCTTGTACACACTTGTACAACCTTGTACACACTTGTACAACCTTTTACACAATTGTAAAACCTTGTACACACTTGTACATTCTTGTACAAACTTGTACTTACTTGTACAACCTTGTACAAACTTGTACACACTTGTACAAACTTTTACATCCTTGTACACATTTGTACACCCTTGTACACACTTGTACAACCTTGTACAAACCTGTACACCCTTGTACACACTTGTACAAGCTTGTACACGATTGTACACCCTTGTACACACTTGTGCACCCTTGTACACACTTGTACACCCTTGTACACACTTGTACAACCTTTTACAAACTTGTACACACTTGTACAAACTTGAACATTCTTGTACATACTTGTACACCCTTGTAAACACTTGTACAACCTTGTACAAACTTGTACACACTTGTACACACTTGTACAAGCTTGTACACACTTGTACAAGCTTGTACACACTTGTACAAGCTTGTACACACTTGTACACCCTTGTACAAACTTGTGCACCCTTGTACACACTTGTACAACCTTGTACACAATTGTACAACCTTGTACAACCATGTACACACTTGTACAACTTTGTACACACTTGTACAACCTTTTACAAACTTGTACACACTTGTACAAAATTGTACATTCTTGTACATACTTGTACATCCTTGTACACATTTGTACAACCTAGTACAAACCTGTACACCATTGTACACACTTGTACAAGCTTGTACACACTTGTACACCCTTGTACAAACTTGTGCACCCTTGTACACTTTTGTACACCCTTGTACACATTTGTACAACCTTGTACAAACTTAAACACACTTGTACAAACATGTACACACTTGAACAACCATGTACACACTTGTACAACCTTGTACACACTTGTACAAGCTTGTACACACTTGTACAACCTTGTACACACTTGAACAACCTTTTACACACTTGTACAACCTTGTACACAATTGTAAAACCTTGTACACACTTGTACAACCTTGTACAAACCTGTACACCCTTGTACACACTTGTACAAGCTTGTACACGATTGTACAAGCTTGTACACGATTGTACACTCTTGTACACACTTGTGCAACCTTGTACACACTTGTGCAACCTTGTACACACTTGTACAACCTTGTAAACACTTGTACAACCTTGTACACACTTGTTCAAGCTTGTACACACTTGTACAACCTTGTACAAACCTGTACACCCTTGTACACACTTGTACACCCTTGTACAAACTTGTGCACCCTTGTACACTTTTGTACACCCTTGTACACATTTGTACAACCTTGTACAAACTTGTACACACTTGTACAAACTTGTACACACTTGTACAACCTTGTACACACTTGTACATCCTTGTACACACTTGTACAACCTTGTACACACTTGTACAACCTTGTACACAATTGTAAAACATTGTACACACTTAAACAACCTTGTACAAACTTGTACACACTTGTATAAACTTTTACATCCTTGTACACATTTGTACACCCTTGTACACACTTGTACAACCTTGTACAAACCTGTAAACCCTTGTACACACTTGTACAAGCTTGTACACGATTGTACAAGCTTGTACACGATTGTACACCCTTGTACACACTTGTGAACCCTTGTACACACTTGTACAACCTTGTACACACTTGTACAACCTTGTACACACTTGTACAACCTTGTACACACTTGTACAACCTTGTACACACTTGTACAACCTTGTACACACTTGTACAACCTTGTACACACTTGTACAACCTTGTACAACCTACTACAAACTTGTACACACTTGTACAAACTTTTACATCCTTGTACACATTTGTACACCCTTGTACACACTTGTACAAACTTGTACATTCTTGTACATACTTGTACACCCTTGTACACACTTGTACAAACTTGTACATTCTTGTACATACTTGTACACCCTTGTACACACTTGTACAACCTTGTACAAACCTGTAAACCCTTGTACAAGCTTGTACACACTTGTACAAACTTGTACACACTTGTACACCCTTGTACAAACTTGTGCACCCTTGTACACTTTTGTACACCCTTGTACACATTTGTACAACCTTGTACAAACTTGTACACACTTGAACAAACTTGTACACACTTGTACAACCTTGTACACACTTGTACAACCTTGTACACACTTGTACAACCTTGTACACACTTGTACAACCTTGTACACACTTGTACAAGCTTGTACACACTTGTACAACCTTGTACACACTTGTACAACCTTGTACACACTTGTACAACCTTTTACACAATTGTAAAACCTTGTACACACTTGTACATTCTTGTACAAACTTGTACTTACTTGTACAACCTTGTACAAACTTGTACACACTTGTACAAACTTTTACATCCTTGTACACATTTGTACACCCTTGTACACACTTGTACAACCTTGTACAAACCTGTACACCCTTGTACACACTTGTACAAGCTTGTACACGATTGTACACCCTTGTACACACTTGTGCACCCTTGTACACACTTGTACACCCTTGTACACACTTGTACAACCTTTTACAAACTTGTACACACTTGTACAAACTTGAACATTCTTGTACATACTTGTACACCCTTGTAAACACTTGTACAACCTTGTACAAACTTGTACACACTTGTACACACTTGTACAAGCTTGTACACACTTGTACAAGCTTGTACACACTTGTACAAGCTTGTACACACTTGTACACCCTTGTACAAACTTGTGCACCCTTGTACACACTTGTACAACCTTGTACACAATTGTACAACCTTGTACAACCATGTACACACTTGTACAACTTTGTACACACTTGTACAACCTTGTACACACTTGTACACCTTTGTACACACATGTACAACCTTGTACACTATGATACAACCTTGTACACACTTGTACAACCTTGTACACACTTGTACAACCTTTTACAAACTTGTACACACTTGTACAAACTTGTACATTCTTTTGTACACCCTTGTAAACACTTGTACAACCTTGTACAAACCTGTACACCCTTGTACACACTTGTACAAGCTTGTACACACTTGTACAAGCTTGTACACACTTGTACACCCTTGTAAAAACTTGTGCACCCTTGTACACTTTTGTACACCCTTGTATACATTGGTACAACCTTGTACAAACTTGTACACACTTGTACAAACTTGTACACACTTGTACAAACTTGTACACCCTTGTACACACTTGTACAACCTTGTACACACTTGTACAACCTTGTACACAATTGTACAACCTTGTACAACCATGTACACACTTGTACAACCTTGTACACACTTGTACAACCTTGTACACACTTGTACACCTTTGTACACACTTATACAACCTTGTACACACTTGTACAACCTTGTACACACTTGTACAACCTTGTAAAAACTTGTACAAGCATGTACACGATTGTACACCCTTGTACACACTTGTGCACCCTTGTACACACTTGTACAACCTTGTACACACTTGTACAACCTTGTACACACTTGTACAAACATGTACACACTTGTACAACCTTGTACACACTTGTACAACCTTGTACACACTTGTACAACCTTGTACAAACCTGTACACCCTTGTACACACTTGTACACCCTTGTACAAACTTGTGCACCCTTGTACACTTTTGTACACCCTTGAACACATTTGTACAACCTTGTACAAACTTGTACACACTTGTACAAACTTGTACACACTTGTACAACCTTGTACACACTTGTACATCCTTGTACACACTTGTACAACCTTGTACACACTTGTACAACCTTGTACACAATTGTAAAACATTGTACACACTTAAACAACCTTGTACAAACTTGTACACACTTGTATAAACTTTGACATCCTTGTACACATTTGTACACCCTTGTACACACTTGTACAACCTTGTACAAACCTGTAAACCCTTGTACACACTTGTACAAGCTTGTACACGATTGTACAAGCTTGTACACGATTGTACACCCTTGTACACACTTGTGAACCCTTGTACACACTTGTACAACCTTGTACACACTTGTACAACCTTGTACACACTTGTACAACCTTGTACACACTTGTACAACCTTGTACACACTTGTACAACCTTGTACACACTTGTACAACCTTGTACACACTTGTACAACCTTGTACAACCTACTACAAACTTGTACACACTTGTACAAACTTGTACATTCTTGTACATACTTGTACACCCTTGTACACACTTGTACAAACTTGTACATTCTTGTACATACTTGTACACCCTTGTACACACTTGTACAACCTTGTACAAACCTGTAAACCCTTGTACAAGCTTGTACACACTTGTACAAACTTGTACACACTTGTACACCCTTGTACAAACTTGTGCACCCTTGTACACTTTTGTACACCCTTGTACACATTTGTACAACCTTGTACAAACTTGTACACACTTGAACAAACTTGTACACACTTTTACAACCTTGTACACACTTGTACAACCTTGTACACACTTGTACAACCTTTTACACAATTGTAAAACCTTGTACACACTTGTACATTCTTGTACAAACTTGTACTTACTTGTACAACCTTGTACAAACTTGTACACACTTGTACAAACTTTTACATCCTTGTACACATTTGTACACCCTTGTACACACTTGTACAACCTTGTACAAACCTGTACACCCTTGTACACACTTGTACAAGCTTGTACACGATTGTACACCCTTGTACACACTTGTGCACCCTTGTACACACTTGTACACCCTTGTACACACTTGTACAACCTTTTACAAACTTGTACACACTTGTACAAACTTGAACATTCTTGTACATACTTGTACACCCTTGTAAACACTTGTACAACCTTGTACAAACTTGTACACACTTGTACACACTTGTACAAGCTTGTACACACTTGTACACACTTGTACACACTTGTACAAGCTTGTACACACTTGTACACCCTTGTACAAACTTGTGCACCCTTGTACACACTTGTACAACCTTGTACACAATTGTACAACCTTGTACAACCATGTACACACTTGTACAACTTTGTACACACTTGTACACCTTTGTACACACTTGTACAACCTTGTACACTATGATACAACCTTGTACACACTTGTACAACCTTGTACACACTTGTACAACCTTTTACAAACTTGTACACACTTGTACAAACTTGTACATTCTTTTGTACACCCTTGTAAACACTTGTACCACCTTGTACAAACCTGTACACCCTTGTACACACTTGTACAAAGTTGTACACACTTGTACAAGCTTGTACACACTTGTACACCCTTGTACAAACTTGTGCACCCTTGTACACTTTTGTACACCCTTGTATACATTGGTACAACCTTGTACAAACTTGTACACACTTGTACAAACTTGTACACACTTGTACAAACTTGTACACCCTTGTACACACTTGTACAACCTTGTACACACTTGTACAACCTTGTACACAATTGTACAACCTTGTACAACCATGTACACACTTGTACAACCTTGTACACACTTGTACAACCTTGTACACACTTGTACACCTTTGTACACACTTATACAACCTTGTACACACTTGTACAACCTTGTACACACTTGTACAACCTTGTACACGTTTGTACAACCTTGTACACACTTGTACAACCTTGTACACATTTGTACAACCTTGTAAAAACTTGTACAAGCATGTACACGATTGTACACCCTTGTACACACTTGTGCACCCTTGTACACACTTGTACAACCTTGTACACACTTGTACAACCTTGTACACACTTGTACAACCTTGTACACACTTGTACAACCTTGTACACACTTGTACAAACTTGTACACACTTGTACAACCTTGTACACACTTGTACAACCTTGTACACATTTGTACACCCTTGTACACACTTGTACAACCTTGTACAAACCTGTACACCCTTGTAGACACTTGTACAAGCTTGTACAAGATTGTACACCCTTGTACACACTTGTGCACCCTTGTACACACTTGTACACCCTTGTATACACTTGTACAACCTTTTACAAACTTGTACACACTTGTACAAACTTGTACATTCTTGTGCATACTTGTACACCCTTGTAAACACTTGTACAACCTTGTACAAACCTGTACACCCTTGTACACACTTGTACAAGCTTGTACACACTTGTACAAGCTTGTACACACTTGTACACCCTTGTACAAACTTGTGCACCCTTGTACACTTTTGTACACCCTTGTATACATTTGTACAACCTTGTACAAACTTGTACACAATTGTACAAACTTGTACACACTTGTACAAACTTGTACACCCTTGTACACACTTGTACAACCTTGTACACACTTGTACAACCTTGTACAAACCTGTACACCCTTGTACACACTTGTACAAGCTTGTACACGATTGTACACCCTTGTACACACTTGTGCACCCTTGTACACACTTGTACACCCTTGTACACACTTGTACAACCTTTTACAAACTTGTACACACTTGTACAAACTTGTACATTCTTGTACATACTTGTACACCCTTGTAAACACTTGTACAACTTTGTACACAATTGTACAACCTTGTACAACCTTGTACACACTTGTACAACCTTGTACACACTTGTACAACCTTGTACACACTTGTACAACCTTGTACACACTTGTACAACCTTGTACACACTTGTACAACCTTGTACACACTTGTACAACCTTGTACACACTTGTACACCTTTGTACACACTTGTTCAACCTTGTACACACTTGTACAACCTTGTACACACTTGTACAACCTTGTACACACTTGTACAACCTTGTACACACTTGTACACACTTGTACAAACTTGTACATTCTTGTACATACTTGTACTCCCTTGTAAACACTTGTACAACCTTGTACAAACCTGTACACACTTGTACACACTTGTACAAACTTGTACATTCTTGTACATACTTGTACTCCCTTGTAAACACTTGTACAACCTTGTACAAACCTGTACACCCTTGTACACACTTGTACAAGCTTGTACACGATTGTACAAGCTTGTACACGATTGTACACCCTTGTACACACTTGTGCACCCTTGTACACACTTGTACAACCTTGTACACACTTGTACAACCTTGTACACACTTGTACAACCTTGTACACACTTGTACAACCTTGTACAACCTTGTACAAACTTGTACACACTTGTACAAACTTTTACATCCTTGTACACATTTGTACATCCTTGTACACACTTGTACAAACTTGTACATTCTTGTACATACTTGTACACCCTTGTACACACTTGTACAAACTTGTACATTCTTGTACATACTTGTACACCCTTGTACACACTTGTACAACCTTGTACAAACCTGTAAACCCTTGTACAAGCTTGTACACACTTGTACAAGCTTGTACACACTTGTACACCCTTGTACAAACTTGTGCACCCTTGTACACTTTTGTACACCCTTGTACACATTTGTACAACCATGTACAAACTTGTACACACTTGAACAAACTTGTACACACTTGTACAACCTTGTACACACTTGTACAACCTTGTACACACTTGTACAACCTTGTACACGCTTGTACAACCTTGTACTCACTTGTACAACCTTTTACACAATTGTAAAACCTTGTACACACTTGTACATTCTTGTACAAACTTGAACTTACTTGTACAACCTTGTACAAACTTGTACACACTTGTACAAACTTTTACATCCTTGTACACATTTGTACACCCTTGTACACACTTGTACAACCTTGTACAAACCTGTACACCCTTGTACACACTTGTACAAGCTTGTACACGATTGTACACCCTTGTACACACTTGTGCACCCTTGTATACATTTGTACAACCTTGTACAAACTGTACACACTTGTACAAACTTGTACTTCCTTGTACACACTTGTACAACCTTGTACACACTTGTACAAACTTGTACACCCTTGTACACACTTGTACAACCTTGTACACACTTGTACAACCTTGTACACACTTGTACAACCTTGTACACAATTGTACAACCTTGTACAACCTTGTACACACTTGTACAACCTTGTACACACTTGTACAACCTTGCACACACTTGTACAACCTTGTAAAAACTTGTACAACCTTGTACACACTTGTACACCCTTGTACACACTTGTACAAGCTTGTACACACTTATACAAGCTTGTACACACTTGTACAACCTTGTACACACTTGTTCACCCTTGTACACACTTGTACAACCTTTTACAAACTTGTACACACTTGTACAAAATTGTACATTCTTGTACATACTTGTACATCCTTGTACACATTTGTACAACCTAGTACAAACCTGTACACCATTGTACACACTTGTACAAGCTTGTACACACTTGTACACCCTTGTACAAACTTGTGCACCCTTGTACACTTTTGTACACCCTTGTACACATTTGTACAACCTTGTACAAACTTAAACACACTTGTACAAACATGTACACACTTGAACAACCATGTACACACTTGTACAACCTTGTACACACTTGTACAAGCTTGTACACACTTGTACAACCTTGTACACACTTGTACAACCTTTTACACACTTGTACAACCTTGTACACAATTGTAAAACCTTGTACACACTTGTACAACCTTGTACAAACCTGTACACCCTTGTACACACTTGTACAAGCTTGTACACGATTGTACAAGCTTGTACACGATTGTACACTCTTGTACACACTTGTGCAACCTTGTACACACTTGTGCAACCTTGTACACACTTGTACAACCTTGTAAACACTTGTACAACCTTGTACACACTTGTTCAAGCTTGTACACAATTGTACAACCTTGTACAAACCTGTACACCCTTGTACACACTTGTACACCCCTGTACAAACTTGTGCACCCTTGTACACTTTTGTACACCCTTGTACACATTTGTACAACCTTGTACAAACTTGTACACACTTGTTTGTACAAGTTTGTACTTGTACACACTTGTACAACCTTGTACACACTTGTACATCCTTGTACACACTTGTACAACCTTGTACACACTTGTACAACCTTGTACACAATTGTAAAACATTGTACACACTTAAACAACCTTGTACAAACTTGTACACACTTGTATAAACTTTTACATCCTTGTACACATTTGTACACCCTTGTACACACTTGTACAACCTTGTACAAACCTGTAAACCCTTGTACACACTTGTACAAGCTTGTACACGATTGTACAAGCTTGTACACGATTGTACATCCTTGTACACACTTGTGAACCCTTGTACACACTTGTACAACCTTGTACACACTTGTACAACCTTGTACACACTTGTACAACCTTGTACACACTTGTACAACCTTGTACACACTTGTACAACCTTGTACACACTTGTACAACCTTGTACACACTTGTACAACCTTGTACAACCTACTACAAACTTGTACACACTTGTACAAACTTTTACATCCTTGTACACATTTGTACACCCTTGTACACACTTGTACAAACTTGTACATTCTTGTACATACTTGTACACCCTTGTACACACTTGTACAAACTTGTACATTCTTGTACATACTTGTACACCCTTGTACACACTTGTACAACCTTGTACAAACCTGTAAACCCTTGTACAAGCTTGTACACACTTGTACAAACTTGTACACACTTGTACACCCTTGTACAAACTTGTGCACCCTTGTACACTTTTGTACACCCTTGTACACATTTGTACAACCTTGTACAAACTTGTACACACTTGAACAAACTTGTACACACTTGTACAACCTTGTACACACTTGTACAACCTTGTACACACTTGTACAACCTTGTACACACTTGTACAACCTTGTACACACTTGTACAAGCTTGTACACACTTGTACAACCTTGTACACACTTGTACAACCTTGTACACACTTGTACAACCTTTTACACAATTGTAAAACCTTGTACACACTTGTACATTCTTGTACAAACTTGTACTTACTTGTACAACCTTGTACAAACTTGTACACACTTGTACAAACTTTTACATCCTTGTACACATTTGTACACCCTTGTACACACTTGTACAACCTTGTACAAACCTGTACACCCTTGTACACACTTGTACAAGCTTGTACACGATTGTACACCCTTGTACACACTTGTGCACCCTTGTACACACTTGTACACCCTTGTACACACTTGTACAACCTTTTACAAACTTGTACACACTTGTACAAACTTGAACATTCTTGTACATACTTGTACACCCTTGTAAACACTTGTACAACCTTGTACAAACTTGTACACACTTGTACACACTTGTACAAGCTTGTACACACTTGTACAAGCTTGTACACACTTGTACAAGCTTGTACACACTTGTACACCCTTGTACAAACTTGTGCACCCTTGTACACACTTGTACAACCTTGTACACAATTGTACAAGTGTGTACAACCATGTACACACTTGTACAACTTTGTACACACTTGTACAACCTTGTACACACTTGTACACCTTTGTACACACTTGTACAACCTTGTACACTATGATACAACCTTGTACACACTTGTACAACCTTGTACACACTTGTACAACCTTTTACAAACTTGTACACACTTGTACAAACTTGTACATTCTTTTGTACACCCTTGTAAACACTTGTACAACCTTGTACAAACCTGTACACCCTTGTACACACTTGTACAAGCTTGTACACACTTGTACAAGCTTGTACACACTTGTACACCCTTGTACAAACTTGTGCACCCTTGTACACTTTTGTACACCTTTGTATACATTGGTACAACCTTGTACAAACTTGTACACACTTGTACAAACTTGTACACACTTGTACAAACTTGTACACCCTTGTACACACTTGTACAACCTTGTACACACTTGTACAACCTTGTACACAATTGTACAACCTTGTACAACCATGTACACACTTGTACAACCTTGTACACACTTGTACAACCTTGTAAAAACTTGTACAAGCATGTACACGATTGTACACCCTTGTACACACTTGTGCACCCTTGTACACACTTGTACAACCTTGTACACACTTGTACAACCTTGTACACACTTGTACAACCTTGTACACACTTGTACAACCTTGTACACACTTGTACAACCTTGTACACACTTGTACAACCTTGTACACACTTGTACAAACTTGTACACACTTGTACAACCTTGTACACACTTGTACAACCTTGTACACACTTGTACAACCTTGTACAAACCTGTACACCCTTGTACACACTTGTACACCCTTGTACAAACTTGTGCACCCTTGTACACTTTTGTACACCCTTGTACACATTTGTACAACCTTGTACAAACTTGTACACACTTGTACAAACTTGTACACACTTGTACAACCTTGTACACACTTGTACATCCTTGTACACACTTGTACAACCTTGTACACACTTGTACAACCTTGTACACAATTGTAAAACATTGTACACACTTAAACAACCTTGTACAAACTTGTACAAACTTGTGCACCCTTGTACACTTTTGTACACCCTTGTACACATTTGTACAACCTTGTACAAACTTAAACACACTTGTACAAACATGTACACACTTGAACAACCATGTACACACTTGTACAACCTTGTACACACTTGTACAAGCTTGTACACACTTGTACAACCTTGTACACACTTGTACAACCTTTTACACACTTGTACAACCTTGTACACAATTGTAAAACCTTGTACACACTTGTACAACCTTGTACAAACCTGTACACCCTTGTACACACTTGTACAAGCTTGTACACGATTGTACAAGCTTGTACACGATTGTACACTCTTGTACACACTTGTGCAACCTTGTACACACTTGTGCAACCTTGTACACACTTGTACAACCTTGTAAACACTTGTACAACCTTGTACACACTTGTTCAAGCTTGTACACACTTGTACAACCTTGTACAAACCTGTACACCCTTGTACACACTTGTACACCCTTGTACAAACTGGTGCACCCTTGTACACTTTTGTACACCCTTGTACACATTTGTACAACCTTGTACAAACTTGTACACACTTGTTTGTACAAGTTTGTACTTGTACACACTTGTACAACCTTGTACACACTTGTACATCCTTGTACACACTTGTACAACCTTGTACACACTTGTACAACCTTGTACACAATTGTAAAACATTGTACACACTTAAACAACCTTGTACAAACTTGTACACACTTGTATAAACTTTTACATCCTTGTACACATTTGTACACCCTTGTACACACTTGTACAACCTTGTACAAACCTGTAAACCCTTGTACACACTTGTACAAGCTTGTACACGATTGTACAAGCTTGTACACGATTGTACACCCTTGTACACACTTGTGAACCCTTGTACACACTTGTACAACCTTGTACACACTTGTACAACCTTGTACACACTTGTACAACCTTGTACACACTTGTACAACCTTGTACACACTTGTACAACCTTGTACACACTTGTACAACCTTGTACACACTTGTACAACCTTGTACAACCTACTACAAACTTGTACACACTTGTACAAACTTTTACATCCTTGTACACATTTGTACACCCTTGTACACACTTGTACAAACTTGTACATTCTTGTACATACTTGTACACCCTTGTACACACTTGTACAAACTTGTACATTCTTGTACATACTTGTACACCCTTGTACACACTTGTACAACCTTGTACAAACCTGTAAACCCTTGTACAAGCTTGTACACACTTGTACAAACTTGTACACACTTGTACACCCTTGTACAAACTTGTGCACCCTTGTACACTTTTGTACACCCTTGTACACATTTGTACAACCTTGTACAAACTTGTACACACTTGAACAAACTTGTACACACTTGTACAACCTTGTACACACTTGTACAACCTTGTACACACTTGTACAACCTTGTACACACTTGTACAACCTTGTACACACTTGTACAAGCTTGTACACACTTGTACAACCTTGTACACACTTGTACAACCTTGTACACACTTGTACAACCTTTTACACACTTGTACAACCTTTTACAAACTTGTACACACTTGTACAAACTTGAACATTCTTGTACATACTTGTACACCCTTGTAAACACTTGTACAACCTTGTACAAACTTGTACACACTTGTACACACTTGTTTAAGCTTGTACACACTTGTACAAGCTTGTACACACTTGTACAAGCTTGTACACACTTGTACACCCTTGTACAAACTTGTGCACCCTTGTACACACTTGTACAACCTTGTACACAATTGTACAACCTTGTACAACCATGTACACACTTGTACAACTTTGTACACACTTGTACAACCTTGTACACACTTGTACACCTTTGTACACACTTGTACAACCTTGTACACTATGATACAACCTTGTACACACTTGTACAACCTTGTACACACTTGTACAACCTTTTACAAACTTGTACACACTTGTACAAACTTGTACATTCTTTTGTACACCCTTGTAAACACTTGTACAACCTTGTACAAACCTGTACACCCTTGTACACACTTGTACAAGCTTGTACACACTTGTACAAGCTTGTACACACTTGTACACCCTTGTACAAACTTGTGCACCCTTGTACACTTTTGTACACCCTTGTATACATTGGTACAACCTTGTACAAACTTGTACACACTTGTACAAACTTGTACACACTTGTACAAACTTGTACACACTTGTACAAACTTGTACACCCTTGTACACACTTGTACAACCTTGTACACACTTGTACAACCTTGTACACAATTGTACAACCTTGTACAACCATGTACACACTTGTACAACCTTGTACACACTTGTACAACCTTGTACACACTTGTACACCTTTGTACACACTTATACAACCTTGTACACACTTGTACAACCTTGTACACACTTGTACAACCTTGTAAAAACTTGTACAAGCATGTACACGATTGTACACCCTTGTACACACTTGTGCACCCTTGTACACACTTGTACAACCTTGTACACACTTGTACAACCTTGTACACACTTGTACAACCTTGTACACACTTGTACAACCTTGTACACACTTGTACAACCTTGTACACACTTGTACAACCTTGTACACAATTGTACAAACTTGTACACACTTGTACAACCTTGTACACACTTGTACAACCTTGTACACACTTGTACAACCTTGTACAAACCTGTACACCCTTGTACACACTTGTACACCCTTGTACAAACTTGTGCACCCTTGTACACTTTTGTACACCCTTGTACACATTTGTACAACCTTGTACAAACTTGTACACACTTGTACAAACTTGTACACACTTGTACAACCTTGTACACACTTGTACATCCTTGTACACACTTGTACAACCTTGTACACACTTGTACAACCTTGTACACAATTGTAAAACATTGTACACACTTAAACAACCTTGTACAAACTTGTACACACTTGTATAAACTTTGACATCCTTGTACACATTTGTACACCCTTGTACACACTTGTACAACCTTGTACAAACCTGTAAACCCTTGTACACACTTGTACAAGCTTGTACACGATTGTACAAGCTTGTACACGATTGTACACCCTTGTACACACTTGTGAACCCTTGTACACACTTGTACAACCTTGTACACACTTGTACAACCTTGTACACACTTGTACAACCTTGTACACACTTGTACAACCTTGTACACACTTGTACAACCTTGTACACACTTGTACAACCTTGTACAACCTACTACAAACTTGTACACACTTGTACAAACTTGTACATTCTTGTACATACTTGTACACCCTTGTACACACTTGTACAACCTTGTACAAACCTGTAAACCCTTGTACAAGCTTGTACACACTTGTACAAACTTGTACACACTTGTACACCCTTGTACAAACTTGTGCACCCTTGTACACTTTTGTACACCCTTGTACACATTTGTACAACCTTGTACAAACTTGTACACACTTGAACAAACTTGTACACACTTTTACAACCTTGTACACACTTGTACAACCTTGTACACACTTGTACAACCTTTTACACAATTGTAAAACCTTGTACACACTTGTACATTCTTGTACAAACTTGTACTTACTTGTACAACCTTGTACAAACTTGTACACACTTGTACAACCTTGTACACACTTGTACAACCTTGTACACACTTGTACAACCTTGTACACACTTGTACAACCTTGTACACACTTGTACAACCTTGTACACACTTGTACAAACTTGTACACACTTGTACAACCTTGTACACACTTGTACAACCTTGTACACACTTGTACAACCTTGTACAAACCTGTACACCCTTGTACACACTTGTACACCCTTGTACAAACTTGTGCACCCTTGTACACTTTTGTACACCCTTGTACACATTTGTACAACCTTGTACAAACTTGTACACACTTGTACAAACTTGTACACACTTGTACAACCTTGTACACACTTGTACATCCTTGTACACACTTGTACAACCTTGTACACACTTGTACAACCTTGTACACAATTGTAAAACATTGTACACACTTAAACAACCTTGTACAAACTTGTACAAACTTGTGCACCCTTGTACACTTTTGTACACCCTTGTACACATTTGTACAACCTTGTACAAACTTAATTACACTTGTACAAACATGTACACACTTGAACAACCATGTACACACTTGTACAACCTTGTACACACTTGTACAAGCTTGTACACACTTGTACAACCTTGTACACACTTGTACAACCTTTTACACACTTGTACAACCTTGTACACAATTGTAAAACCTTGTACACACTTGTACAACCTTGTACAAACCTGTACACCCTTGTACACACTTGTACAAGCTTGTACACGATTGTACAAGCTTGTACACGATTGTACACTCTTGTACACACTTGTGCAACCTTGTACACACTTGTGCAACCTTGTACACACTTGTACAACCTTGTAAACACTTGTACAACCTTGTACACACTTGTTCAAGCTTGTACACACTTGTACAACCTTGTACAAACCTGTACACCCTTGTACACACTTGTACACCCTTGTACAAACTGGTGCACCCTTGTACACTTTTGTACACCCTTGTACACATTTGTACAACCTTGTACAAACTTGTACACACTTGTTTGTACAAGTTTGTACTTGTACACACTTGTACAACCTTGTACACACTTGTACATCCTTGTACACACTTGTACAACCTTGTACACACTTGTACAACCTTGTACACAATTGTAAAACATTGTACACACTTAAACAACCTTGTACAAACTTGTACACACTTGTATAAACTTTTACATCCTTGTACACATTTGTACACCCTTGTACACACTTGTACAACCTTGTACAAACCTGTAAACCCTTGTACACACTTGTACAAGCTTGTACACGATTGTACAAGCTTGTACACGATTGTACACCCTTGTACACACTTGTGAACCCTTGTACACACTTGTACAACCTTGTACACACTTGTACAACCTTGTACACACTTGTACAACCTTGTACACACTTGTACAACCTTGTACACACTTGTACAACCTTGTACACACTTGTACAACCTTGTACACACTTGTACAACCTTGTACAACCTACTACAAACTTGTACACACTTGTACAAACTTTTACATCCTTGTACACATTTGTACACCCTTGTACACACTTGTACAAACTTGTACATTCTTGTACATACTTGTACACCCTTGTACACACTTGTACAAACTTGTACATTCTTGTACATACTTGTACACCCTTGTACACACTTGTACAACCTTGTACAAACCTGTAAACCCTTGTACAAGCTTGTACACACTTGTACAAACTTGTACACACTTGTACACCCTTGTACAAACTTGTGCACCCTTGTACACTTTTGTACACCCTTGTACACATTTGTACAACCTTGTACAAACTTGTACACACTTGAACAAACTTGTACACACTTGTACAACCTTGTACACACTTGTACAACCTTGTACACACTTGTACAACCTTGTACACACTTGTACAACCTTGTACACACTTGTACAAGCTTGTACACACTTGTACAACCTTGTACACACTTGTACAACCTTGTACACACTTGTACAACCTTTTACACACTTGTACAACCTTTTACAAACTTGTACACACTTGTACAAACTTGAACATTCTTGTACATACTTGTACACCCTTGTAAACACTTGTACAACCTTGTACAAACTTGTACACACTTGTACACACTTGTTTAAGCTTGTACACACTTGTACAAGCTTGTACACACTTGTACAAGCTTGTACACACTTGTACACCCTTGTACAAACTTGTGCACCCTTGTACACACTTGTACAACCTTGTACACAATTGTACAACCTTGTACAACCATGTACACACTTGTACAACTTTGTACACACTTGTACAACCTTGTACACACTTGTACACCTTTGTACACACTTGTACAACCTTGTACACTATGATACAACCTTGTACACACTTGTACAACCTTGTACACACTTGTACAACCTTTTACAAACTTGTACACACTTGTACAAACTTGTACATTCTTTTGTACACCCTTGTAAACACTTGTACAACCTTGTACAAACCTGTACACCCTTGTACACACTTGTACAAGCTTGTACACACTTGTACAAGCTTGTACACACTTGTACACCCTTGTACAAACTTGTGCACCCTTGTACACTTTTGTACACCCTTGTATACATTGGTACAACCTTGTACAAACTTGTACACACTTGTACAAACTTGTACACACTTGTACAAACTTGTACACCCTTGTACACACTTGTACAACCTTGTACACACTTGTACAACCTTGTACACAATTGTACAACCTTGTACAACCATGTACACACTTGTACAACCTTGTAAACACTTGTACAACCTTGTACACACTTGTACACCTTTGTACACACTTATTAAACCTTGTACACACTTGTACAACCTTGTACACACTTGTACAACCTTGTAAAAACTTGTACAAGCATGTACACGATTGTACACCCTTGTACACACTTGTGCACCCTTGTACACACTTGTACAACCTTGTACACACTTGTACAACCTTGTACACACTTGTACAACCTTGTACACACTTGTACAACCTTGTACACACTTGTACAACCTTGTACACACTTGTACAACCTTGTACACAATTGTACAAACTTGTACACACTTGTACAACCTTGTACACACTTGTACAACCTTGTACACACTTGTACAACCTTGTACAAACCTGTACACCCTTGTACACACTTGTACACCCTTGTACAAACTTGTGCACCCTTGTACACTTTTGTACACCCTTGTACACATTTGTACAACCTTGTACAAACTTGTACACACTTGTACAAACTTGTACACACTTGTACAACCTTGTACACACTTGTACATCCTTGTACACACTTGTACAACCTTGTACACAATTGTACAACCTTGTACACAATTGTAAAACATTGTACACACTTAAACAACCTTGTACAAACTTGTACACACTTGTATAAACTTTGACATCCTTGTACACATTTGTACACCCTTGTACACACTTGTACAACCTTGTACAAACCTGTAAACCCTTGTACACACTTGTACAAGCTTGTACACGATTGTACAAGCTTGTACACGATTGTACACCCTTGTACACACTTGTGAACCCTTGTACACACTTGTACAACCTTGTACACACTAGTACAACCTTGTACACACTTGTACAACCTTGTACACACTTGTACAACCTTGTACACACTTGTACAACCTTGTACACACTTGTACAACCTTGTACACACTTGTACAACCTTGTACAACCTACTACAAACTTGTACACACTTGTACAAACTTGTACATTCTTGTACATACTTGTACACCCTTGTACACACTTGTACAACCTTGTACAAACCTGTAAACCCTTGTACAAGCTTGTACACACTTGTACAAACTTGTACACACTTGTACACCCTTGTACAAACTTGTGCACCCTTGTACACTTTTGTACACCCTTGTACACATTTGTACAACCTTGTACAAACTTGTACACACTTGAACAAACTTGTACACACTTTTACAACCTTGTACACACTTGTACAACCTTGTACACACTTGTACAACCTTTTACACAATTGTAAAACCTTGTACACACTTGT
This sequence comes from Macrosteles quadrilineatus, assembly GCF_028750875.1. Classification (NCBI taxonomy): domain Eukaryota; kingdom Metazoa; phylum Arthropoda; class Insecta; order Hemiptera; family Cicadellidae; genus Macrosteles; species Macrosteles quadrilineatus. The sequence goes on along the minus strand of NW_026542672.1, from coordinate 33,434 downwards.
ACATTCTTGTACAAACTTGTACTTACTTGTACAACCTTGTACAAACTTGTACACACTTGTACAAACTTTTACATCCTTGTACACATTTGTACACCCTTGTACACACTTGTACAACCTTGTACAAACCTGTACACCCTTGTACACACTTGTACAAGCTTGTACACGATTGTACACCCTTGTACACACTTGTGCACCCTTGTACACACTTGTACACCCTTGTACACACTTGTACAACCTTTTACAAACTTGTACACACTTGTACAAACTTGAACATTCTTGTACATACTTGTACACCCTTGTAAACACTTGTACAACCTTGTACAAACTTGTACACACTTGTACACACTTGTACAAGCTTGTACACACTTGTACAAGCTTGTACACACTTGTACACCCTTGTACAAACTTGTGCACCCTTGTACACACTTGTACAACCTTGTACACAATTGTACAACCTTGTACAACCATGTACACACTTGTACAACTTTGTACACACTTGTACAACCTTGTACACACTTGTACACCTTTGTACACACTTGTACAACCTTGTACACTATGATACAACCTTGTACACACTTGTAAAACCTTGTACACACTTGTACAACCTTTTACAAACTTGTACACACTTGTACAAACTTGTACATTCTTTTGTACACCCTTGTAAACACTTGTACCACCTTGTACAAACCTGTACACCCTTGTACACACTTGTACAAGCTTGTACACACTTGTACAAGCTTGTACACACTTGTACACCCTTGTACAAACTTGTGCACCCTTGTACACTTTTGTACACCCTTGTATACATTGGTACAACCTTGTACAAACTTGTACACACTTGTACAAACTTGTACACACTTGTACAAACTTGTACACACTTGTACAACCTTGTACACACTTGTACACCTTTGTACACACTTATACAACCTTGTACACACTTGTACAACCTTGTACACAATTGTACAACCTTGTACAACCATGTACACACTTGTACAACCTTGTACACACTTGTACAACCTTGTACACACTTGTACACCTTTGTACACACTTATACAACCTTGTACACACTTGTACAACCTTGTACACACTTGTACAACCTTGTACACGTTTGTACAACCTTGTACACGTTTGTACAACCTTGTACACACTTGTACAACCTTGTACACATTTGTACAACCTTGTAAAAACTTGTACAAGCATGTACACGATTGTACACCCTTGTACACACTTGTGCACCCTTGTACACACTTGTACAACCTTGTACACACTTGTACAACCTTGTACACACTTGTACAACCTTGTACACACTTGTACAACCTTGTACACACTTGTACAAACTTGTACACACTTGTACAACCTTGTACACACTTGTACAACCTTGTACACACTTGTACAACCTTGTACACACTTGTACAACCTTGTACACACTTGTACAACCTTTTACACAATTGTAAAACCTTGTACACACTTGTACATTCTTGTACAAACTTGTACTTACTTGTACAACCTTGTACAAACTTGTACACACTTGTACAAACTTTGACATCCTTGTACACATTTGTACACCCTTGTACACACTTGTACAACCTTGTACAAACCTGTACACCCTTGTAGACACTTGTACAAGCTTGTACAAGATTGTACACCCTTGTACACACTTGTGCACCCTTGTACACACTTGTACACCCTTGTATACACTTGTACAACCTTTTACAAACTTGTACACACTTGTACAAACTTGTACATTCTTGTGCATACTTGTACACCCTTGTAAACACTTGTACAACCTTGTACAAACCTGTACACCCTTGTACACACTTGTACAAGCTTGTACACACTTGTACAAGCTTGTACACACTTGTACACCCTTGTACAAACTTGTGCACCCTTGTACACTTTTGTACACCCTTGTATACATTTGTACAACCTTGTACAAACTTGTACACAATTGTACAAACTTGTACACACTTGTACAAACTTGTACACCCTTGTACACACTTGTACAACCTTGTACACACTTGTACAACCTTGTACAAACCTGTACACCCTTGTACACACTTGTACAAGCTTGTACACGATTGTACACCCTTGTACACACTTGTACAAGCTTGTACACGATTGTACACCCTTGTACACACTTGTGCACCCTTGTACACACTTGTACACCCTTGTACACACTTGTACAACCTTTTACAAACTTGTACACACTTGTACAAACTTGTACATTCTTGTACATACTTGTACACCCTTGTAAACACTTGTACAACCTTGTACACAATTGTACAACCTTGTACAACCTTGTACACACTTGTACAACCTTGTACACACTTGTACAACCTTGTACACACTTGTACAACATTGTACACACTTGTACAACCTTGTACACACTTGTACACCTTTGTACACACTTGTTCAACCTTGTACACACTTGTACAACCTTGTACACACTTGTACAACCTTGTACACACTTGTACAACCTTGTACACACTTGTACACACTTGTACAAACTTGTACATTCTTGTACATACTTGTACTCCCTTGTAAACACTTGTACAACCTTGTACAAACCTGTACACACTTGTACACACTTGTACAAACTTGTACATTCTTGTACATACTTGTACTCCCTTGTAAACACTTGTACAACCTTGTACAAACCTGTACACCCTTGTACACACTTGTACAAGCTTGTACACACTTCTACAAACTTGTGCACCCTTGTACACTTTTGTACACCCTTGTATACATTTGTACAACCTTGTACAAACTTGTACACACTTGTACAAACTTGTACACACTTGTACAAACTTGTACACCCTTGTACACACTTGTACAACCTTGTACACACTTGTACAACCTTGTACACACTTGTACAACCTTGTACACACTTGTGTCTAAGATGTCTTTTTATTTAGAGGGATGTCTTGTTTTTTAGAGGGTTGTCTTGTTTTTTAGAGGGTTTTCTTGTAATTTAGATGGGATGTCTTGTTATTTAGAGGGATGTCTTAATATTTAGCGGAATGTCTTGTTTATTAGAGGGATGTCTTGCTATTTAGAGGGATGTCTTTTTATTTGGAGGGATGTCTTGTTATTTAGAGGGATGTCTTAATATTTAGAGGGATGTCTTGTTATTTAGAGGAATGTCTTGTTATTTAAAAGGGATGTCTTGTTATTTAGAGGGATGTCTTTTTATTTAGTGGGATGTCTTGTTATTTAGAGGGATGTCTTGTTATTTAGAGAGATGTCTTGTTATTTGAAGGGATGTCTTAATATTTAGAGGGATGTCTTGTTATTTAGAGGGATGTCTTAATATTTAGAGGGATGTCTTGTTATTTGAAGGGATGTCTTAATATTTAGAGGGATGTCTTGTTATTTAGAGGGATGTCTTGTTATTTAGAGGGATGTCTTGTTTTTTAAAGGGTTGTCTTGTTATTTGGAGGGATGTCTTAATATTTAGAGTGATGTCTTGTTATTTAGAGGGTTGTCTTGTTATTTAGAGGGATGTCTTGTTTTTTAGAGGGTTGTCTTGTTATTTGGAGGGATGTCTTGTTTTTTAGAGGGTTGTCTTGTAATTTAGATGGGATGTCTTGTTATTTAGAGGGATGTCTTGTTATTTACAGGTATGTCTTGTTATTTAGAGGGATGTCTTAATATTTAGAGGAATGTCTTGTTATATAGATGGATGTCTTGTTATTTAGAGGGATGTCTTGATATTTAGAGGGATGTCTTGTTTTTTAGAGAGATGTCTTGTTATTTAAAGGGTTTTTTTGTTTTTTAGAGGGTTGTCTTGTTATTTGGAGGGATGTCTTGTTATTTAGATTGATGTCTTAATATTTAGAGGGATGTCTTGTTTTTTAGAGGGATGTCTTGTTATTTAGAGGGATGTCTTGTTATTTAGAGGGATGTCTTGTTATTTAGAGGGATGTCTTATTATTTAGAGGGATGTTTTGTTATTTGAAGGGATGTCTTAATATTTAGAAAGATGTCTTGTTATTTAGAGGGATGTCTTGTTATTTAGAGGGATGTCTTGTTATTTAGAGGGATGTCTTCATATTTGGAGGGATGTCTTGTTATTTAGAGGGATGTCTTGTTATTTGGAGGGATGCTTGTTATTAAGAGGGATGTCTTATAATTTAGAGGGATGTTTCGTTATTTTGAAGTATGTCTTGTTATTTAGAGGGATGTCTTGTTATTTAGAGGGATGTCTTGGTATTTGGAGGGATGTCTAGTTATTTAGAGGGATGTCTTTTTATTTAGAGGGACGTCTTGTTATTTAGAGGGATGTCTTGTTATTTAGAGGGATGTCTTGTTATTTGAAGGGATGTCTTAATATTTAGAGGGATGTCTTGCTTTTTTGAGGGATTTCTTGTTATTTGGAGGGATGTCTTGTTATTTAGAGGGATGTCTTGTTATTTAGAGGAATGTCTTGTTATTTAAAAGGGATGTCTTGTTATTTAGAGGGATGTCTTGTTTTTTAGTGAGATGTCTTGTTATTTAGAGGGATGTCTTGTTATTTAGAGAGATGTCTTGTTATTTAAAGGGATGTCTTAATATTTAGAGGGATGTCTTGTTATTTAGAGGGATGTCTTAATATTTAGAGGGATGTCTTGTTATTTGGAGGGATGTCTTAATATTTAGAGGGATGTCTTGTTATTTAGAGGGATGTCTTGTTATTTAGAGAGATGTCTTGTTATTTAAAGGGATGTCTTAATATTTAGAGGGATGTCTTGTTATTTAGAGGGATGTCTTAATATTTAGAGGGATGTCTTGTTATTTGAAGGGATGTCTTAATATTTAGAGGGATGTCTTGTTATTTAGAGGGATGTCTTGTTATTTAGAGGGATGTCTTGTTTTTTAAAGGGTTGTCTTGTTATTTGGAGGGATGTCTTAATATTTAGAGGGATGTCTTGGTATTTAGAGGGATGTCTTGTTATTTAGAGGGATGTCTTGTTATTTAGAGGGATGTCTTCTTATTTGGAGGGAAGTCTTGTTATTTGGAGGAATGTCTTGTTATTTAGAGGGATATCTTGTCATTTGGAGGGATGTCTTGTTATTTAGAGGGATGTCTTGCTATTTAGAGGGATGTCTTTTTATTTGGAGGGATGTCTTGTTATTTAGAGGGATGTCTTGTTATTTAGAGGAATGTCTTGTTATTTAAAAGGGATGTCTTGTTATTTAGAGGGACGTCTTGTTATTTAGTGGGATGTCTTGTTATTTAGAGGGATGTCTTGTTATTTAGAGAGATGTCTTGTTATTTAAAGGGATGTCTTAATATTTAGAGGGATGTCTTGTTATTTAGAGGGATGTCTTGTTATTTAGAGGGATGTCTTGTTATTTAGAGGGATGTCTTCATATTTGGAGGGATGTCTTGTTATTTAGAGGGATGTCTTGTTATTTAGAGGGATGTCTTAATATTTAGCGGAATGTCTAGTTTATTAGAGGGATGTCTTGTTATTTAGAGGGATGTCTTGTTTTTTAGAGGGTTGTCTTGTAATTTAGATGGGATGTCTTGTTATTTAGAGGGATGTCTTGTTATTTGGAGAGATGTCTTTTTATTTAGAGGGATGTCTTGTTTTTTAGAGGGTTGTCTTGTTATTTGGAGGGATGTCTTGTTTTTTAGAGGGTTGTCTTGTAATTTAGATGGGATGTCTTGTTATTTAGAGGGATGTCTTAATATTTAGCGGAATGTCTTGTTTATTAGAGGGATGTCTTGCTATTTAGAGGGATGTCTTTTTATTTGGAGGGATGTCTTGTTATTTAGAGGGATGTCTTGTTATTTAGAGGAATGTCTTGTTATTTAAAAGGGATGTCTTGTTATTTAGAGGGATGTCTTGTTATTTAGTGGGATGTCTTGTTATTTAGAGGGATGTCTTGTTATTTAGAGAGATGTCTTGTTATTTAAAGGGATGTCTTAATATTTAGAGGGATGTCTTAATATTTAGCGGAATGTTTTGTTTATTAGAGGGATGTCTTGCTATTTAGAGGGATGTCTTTTTATTTGGAGGGATGTCTTGTTATTTAGTGGGATGTCTTGTTATTTAGAGGAATGTCTTGTTATTTAAAAGGGATGTCTTGTTATTGAGAGGGATGTCTTGTTATTTAGTGGGATGTCTTGTTATTTAGAGGGATGTCTTGTTATTTAGGGAGATGTCTTGTTATTTAAAGGGTTGTCTTGTTATTTGGAGGGATGTCTTAATATTTAGAGTGATGTCTTGTTATTTAGAGGGTTGTCTTGTTATTTAGAGGGATGTCTTGTTTTTTAGAGGGTTGTCTTGTTATTTGGAGGGATGTCTTGTTTTTTAGAGGGTTGTCTTGTTATTTAGAGGGATGTCTTGTACACACTTGTGTCTAAGATGTCTTTTTATTTAGAGGGATGTCTTGTTTTTTAGAGGGTTGTCTTGTAATTTAGATGGGATGTCTTGTTATTTAGAGGGATGTCTTAATATTTAGCGGAATGTCTTGTTTATTAGAGGGATGTCTTGCTATTTAGAGGGATGTCTTTTTATTTGGAGGGATGTCTTGTTATTTAGAGGGATGTCTTGTTATTTAGAGGAATGTCTTGTTATTTAAAAGGGATGTCTTGTTATTTAGAGGGATGTCTTGTTATTTAGTGGGATGTCTTGTTATTTAGAGGGATGTCTTGTTATTTAGAGAGATGTCTTGTTATTTAAAGGGATGTCTTAATATTTAGAGGGATGTCTTAATATTTAGCGGAATGTTTTGTTTATTAGAGGGATGTCTTGCTATTTAGAGGGATGTCTTTTTATTTGGAGGGATGTCTTGTTATTTAGTGGGATGTCTTGTTATTTAGAGGAATGTCTTGTTATTTAAAAGGGATGTCTTGTTATTGAGAGGGATGTCTTGTTATTTAGTGGGATGTCTTGTTATTTAGAGGGATGTCTTGTTATTTAGGGAGATGTCTTGTTATTTAAAGGGATGTCTTAATATTTAGAGGGATGTCTTGTTATTTAGAGGGATGTCTTAATATTTAGAGGGATGTCTTGTTATTTGAAGGGATGTCTTAATATTTAGAGGGATGTCTTGTTATTTAGAGGGATGTCTTGTTATTTAGAGGGATGTCTTGTTATTTAGAGGGATGTCTTGTTTTTTAAAGGGTTGTCTTGTTATTTGGAGGGATGTCTTAATATTTAGAGGGATGTCTTGGTATTTAGAGGGATGTCTTGTTATTTAGAGGGATGTCTTAATATTTAGCGGAATGTCTTAAGGGATGTCTTGTTTTTTAGAGGGTTGTCTTGAAATTTAGATGGGATGTCTTGTTATTTAGAGGGATGTCTTGTTATTTACAGGTATGTCTTGTTATTTAGAGGGATGTCTTAATATTTAGAGGAATGTCTTGTTATATAGATGGATGTCTTGTTATTTAGAGGGATGTCTTGATATTTAGAGGGATGTCTTGTTTTTTAGAGAGATGTCTTGTTATTTAGAGGGTTTTTTTGTTTTTTAGAGGGTTGTCTTGTTATTTGGAGGGATGTCTTGTTATTTAGATTGATGTCTTAATATTTAGAGGGATGTCTTTTTATTTGGAGGGATGTCTTGTTATTTAGAGGGATGTCTTGTTATTTAGAGGAATGTCTTGTTATTTAAAAGGGATGTCTTGTTATTTAGAGGGATGTCTTGTTATTTAGAGGGATGTCTTGTTATTTAGAGGGATGTCTTGTTATTTAGAGGGATGTCTTGTTATTTAGAGGGATGTCTTGTTATTTGAAGGGATGTCTTAATATTTAGAGAGATGTCTTGTTATTTAGAGGGATGTCTTGTTATTTAGAGGGATGTCTTGTTATTTAGAGGGATGTCTTCATATTTGGAGGGATGTCTTCATATTTGGAGGGATGTCTTGTTATTTAGAGGGATGTCTTGTTATTTGGAGGGATGCTTGTTATTAAGAGGGATGTCTTATAATTTAGAGGGATGTCTTGTTATTTGGAGGTATGTCTTGTTATTTAGAGGGATGTCTTGTTATTTAGAGGGATGTCTTGGTATTTGGAGGGATGTCTATTTATTTAGAGGGATGTCTTTTTATTTAGAGGGATGTCTTGTTATTTAGAGGGATGACTTGGTATTTGGAGGGATGTCTAGTTATTTAGAGGGATGTCTTTATATTTAGAGGGATGTCTTGTTATTTAGAGGGATGTCTTGTTATTTAGAGGGATGTCTTGTTATTTGAAGGGATGTCTTAATATTTAGAGGGATGTCTTGCTATTTTGAGGGATTTCTTGTTATTTGGAGGGATGTCTTGTTATTTAGAGGGATGTCTTGTTATTTAGAGGAATGTCTTGTTATTTAAAAGGGATGTCTTGTTATTTAGAGGGATGTCTTGTTATTTAGTGGGATGTCTTGTTATTTAGAGGGATGTCTTGTTATTTAGAGAGATGTCTTGTTATTTAAAGGGATGTCTTAATATTTAGAGGGATGTCTTGTTATTTAGAGGGATGTCTTAATATTTAGAGGGATGTCTTGTTATTTGGAGGGATGTCTTAATATTTAGAGGGATGTCTTGTTATTTAGAGGGATGTCTTGTTATTTAGAGAGATGTCTTGTTATTTAAAGGGATGTCTTAATATTTAGAGGCATGTCTTGTTATTTAGAGGGATGTCTTAATATTTAGAGGGATGTCTTGTTATTTGAAGGGATGTCTTAATATTTAGAGGGTTGTCTTGTTATTTGGAGGGATGTCTTAATATTTAGAGGGATGTCTTGGTATTTAGAGGGATGTCTTGTTATTTAGAGGGATGTCTTGTTATTTAGAGGGATGTCTTCTTATTTGGAGGGAAGTCTTGTTATTTGGAGGAATGTCTTGTTATTTAGAGGGATATCTTGTTATTTGGAGGGATGTCTTGTTATTTAGAGGGATGTCTTGCTATTTAGAGGGATGTCTTTTTATTTGGAGGGATGTCTTGTTATTTAGAGGGATGTCTTGTTATTTAGAGGAATGTCTTGTTATTTAAAAGGGATGTCTTGTTATTTAGAGGGACGTCTTGTTATTTAGTGGGATGTCTTGTTATTTAGAGGGATGTCTTGTTATTTAGAGAGATGTCTTGTTATTTAAAGGGATGTCTTAATATTTAGAGGAATGTCTTGTTATTTAGAGGGATGTCTTAATATTTAGAGGGATGTCTTGTTATTTGGAGGGATGTCTTAATATTTAGCGGAATGTCTTAAGGGATGTCTTGTTTATTAGAGGGATGTCTTGCTATTTAGAGGGATGTCTTTTTATTTGGAGGGATGTCTTGTTATTTAGAGGGATGTCTTGTTATTTAGAGGAATGTCTTGTTATTTAAAAGGGATGTCTTGTTATTTAGAGGGATGTCTTGTTATTTAGTGGGATGTCTTGTTATTTAGAGGGATGTCTTGTTATTTAGAGAGATGTCTTGTTATTTAAAGGGATGTCTTAATATTTAGAGGGATGTCTTAATATTTAGCGGAATGTCTTGTTTATTAGAGGGATGTCTTGCTATTTAGAGGGATGTCTTTTTATTTGGAGGGATGTCTTGTTATTTAGTGGGATGTCTTGTTATTTAGAGGAATGTCTTGTTATTTAAAAGGGATGTCTTGTTATTGAGAGGGATGTCTTGTTATTTAGTGGGATGTCTTGTTATTTAGAGGGATGTCTTGTTATTTAGGGAGATGTCTTGTTATTTAAAGGGATGTCTTAATATTTAGAGGGATGTCTTGTTATTTAGAGGGATGTCTTAATATTTAGAGGGATGTCTTGTTATTTGAAGGGATGTCTTAATATTTAGAGGGATGTCTTGTTATTTAGAGGGATGTCTTGTTATTTAGAGGGATGTCTTGTTATTTAGAGGGATGTCTTGTTTTTTAAAGGGTTGTCTTGTTATTTGGAGGGATGTCTTAATATTTAGAGGGATGTCTTGGTATTTAGAGGGATGTCTTGTTATTTAGAGGGATGTCTTAATATTTAGCGGAATGTCTTAAGGGATGTCTTGTTTTTTAGAGGGTTGTCTTGTAATTTAGATGGGATGTCTTGTTATTTAGAGGGATGTCTTGTTATTTACAGGTATGTCTTGTTATTTAGAGGGATGTCTTAATATTTAGAGGAATGTCTTGTTATATAGATGGATGTCTTGTTATTTAGAGGGATGTCTTGATATTTAGAGGGATGTCTTGTTTTTTAGAGAGATGTCTTGTTATTTAGAGGGTTTTTTTTGTTTTTTAGAGGGTTGTCTTGTTATTTGGAGGGATGTCTTGTTATTTAGATTGATGTATTAATATTTAGAGGGATGTCTTTTTATTTGGAGGGATGTCTTGTTATTTAGAGGGATGTCTTGTTATTTAGAGGAATGTCTTGTTATTTAAAAGGGATGTCTTGTTATTTAGAGGGATGTCTTGTTATTTAGAGGGATGTCTTGTTATTTAGAGGGATGTCTTGTTATTTAGAGGGATGTCTTGTTATTTAGAGGGATGTCTTGTTATTTGAAGGGATGTCTTAATATTTAGAGAGATGTCTTGTTATTTAGAGGGATGTCTTGTTATTTAGAGGGATGTCTTGTTATTTAGAGGGATGTCTTCATATTTGGAGGGATGTCTTCATATTTGGAGGGATGTCTTGTTATTTAGAGGGATGTCTTGTTATTTGGAGGGATGCTTGTTATTAAGAGGGATGTCTTATAATTTAGAGGGATGTCTTGTTATTTGGAGGTATGTCTTGTTATTTAGAGGGATGTCTTGTTATTTAGAGGGATGTCTTGGTATTTGGAGGGATGTCTATTTATTTAGAGGGATGTCTTTTTATTTAGAGGGATGTCTTGTTATTTAGAGGGATGTCTTGGTATTTGGAGGGATGTCTAGTTATTTAGAGGGATGTCTTTTTATTTAGAGGGATGTCTTGTTATTTAGAGGGATGTCTTGTTATTTAGAGGGATGTCTTGTTATTTGAAGGGATGTCTTAATATTTAGAGGGATGTCTTGCTATTTTGAGGGATTTCTTGTTATTTGGAGGGATGTCTTGTTATTTAGAGGGATGTCTTGTTATTTAGAGGAATGTCTTGTTATTTAAAAGGGATGTCTTGTTATTTAGAGGGATGTCTTGTTATTTAGTGGGATGTCTTGTTATTTAGAGGGATGTCTTGTTATTTAGAGAGATGTCTTGTTATTTAAAGGGATATCTTAATATTTAGAGGGATGTCTTGTTATTTAGAGGGATGTCTTAATATTTAGAGGGATGTCTTGTTATTTGGAGGGATGTCTTAATATTTAGAGGGATGTCTTGTTATTTAGAGGGATGTCTTGTTATTTAGAGAGATGTCTTGTTATTTAAAGGGATGTCTTAATATTTAGAGGCATGTCTTGTTATTTAGAGGGATGTCTTAATATTTAGAGGGATGTCTTGTTATTTGAAGGGATAACTTAATATTTAGAGGGTTGTCTTGTTATTTGGAGGGATGTCTTAATATTTAGAGGGATGTCTTGGTATTTAGAGGGATGTCTTGTTATTTAGAGGGATGTCTTGTTATTTAGAGGGATGTCTTCTTATTTGGAGGGAAGTCTTGTTATTTGGAGGAATGTCTTGTTATTTAGAGGGATATCTTGTTATTTGGAGGGATGTCTTGTTATTTAGAGGGATGTCTTGCTATTTAGAGGGATGTCTTTTTATTTGGAGGGATGTCTTGTTATTTAGAGGGATGTCTTGTTATTTAGAGGAATGTCTTGTTATTTAAAAGGGATGTCTTGTTATTTAGAGGGACGTCTTGTTATTTAGTGGGATGTCTTGTTATTTAGAGGGATGTCTTGTTATTTAGAGAGATGTCTTGTTATTTAAAGGGATGTCTTAATATTTAGAGGAATGTCTTGTTATTTAGAGGGATGTCTTAATATTTAGAGGGATGTCTTGTTATTTGGAGGGATGTCTTAATATTTAGAGAGATGTCTTGTTATTTAGAGGGATGTCTTGTTATTTAAAGGGATGTCTTGTTTTTTAAAGGGTTTTCATGTTATTTGGAGGGATGTCTTAATATTTAGAGGGATGTCTTGGTATTTGGAGGGATGTCTTGTTATTTAGAGGGATGTCTTAATATTTAGCGGAATGTCTAGTTTATTAGAGGGATGTCTTGTTATTTAGAGGGATGTCTTGTTATTTAGAGGGATGTCTTAATATTTGGAGGGATGTCTTGTTATTTAGAGGGATGTCTTAATATTTAGAGGGATGTCTTGTTTTTTAGTGGGATGTCTTGTTATTTAAAGGGATGTCTTGTTATTTAGAGGGTTTTTTTGTTTTTTAGAGGGTTGTCTTGTTATTTGGAGGGATGTCTTGTTATTTAGATTGATGTCTTAATATTTAGAGGGATGTCTTGTTTTTTAGAGGGATGTCTTGTTATTTAGAGGGATGTCTTGTTATTTAGAGGGATGTCTTGTTATTTAGAGGGATGTCTTGTTATTTGAAGGGATGTCTTAATATTTAGAGAGATGTCTTGTTATTTAGAGGGATGTCTTGTTATTTAGAGGGATGTCTTCATATTTGGAGGGATGTCTTCATATTTGGAGGGATGTCTTGTTATTTAGAGGGATGTCTTGTTATTTGGAGGGATGCTTGTTATTAAGAGGGATGTCTTGTTATTTGGAGGTATGTCTTGTTATTTAGAGGGATGTCTTGTTATTTAGAGGGATGTCTTGGTATTTGGAGGGATGTCTAGTTATTTAGAGGGATGTCTTTTTATTTAGAGGGATGTCTTGTTATTTAGAGGGATGTCTTGGTATTTAGAGGGATGTCTAGTTATTTAGAGGGATGTCTTTTTATTTAGAGGGATGTCTTGTTATTTAGAGGGATGTCTTGTTATTTAGAGGGATGTCTTGTTATTTGAAGGGATGTCTTAATATTTAGAGGGATGTCTTGCTATTTTGAGGGATTTCTTGTTATTTGGAGGGATGTCTTGTTATTTAGAGGGATGTCTTGTTATTTAGAGGAATGTCTTGTTATTTAAAAGGGATGTCTTGTTATTTAGAGGGATGTCTTGTTATTTAGTGGGATGTCTTGTTATTTAGAGGCATGTCTTGTTATTTAGAGAGATGTCTTGTTATTTAAAGGGATGTCTTAATATTTAGAGGGATGTCTTGTTATTTAGAGGGATGTCTTAATATTTAGAGGGATGTCTTGTTATTTGGAGGGATGTCTTAATATTTAGAGGGATGTCTTGTTATTTAGAGGGATGTCTTGTTATTTAGAGAGATGTCTTGTTATTTAAAGGGATGTCTTAATATTTAGAGGGATGTCTTGTTATTTAGAGGGATGTCTTAATATTTAGAGGGATGTCTTGTTATTTGAAGGGATGTCTTAATATTTAGAGGGATGTCTTGTTATTTAGAGGGATGTCTTGTTATTTAGAGGGATGTCTTGTTTTTTAAAGGGTTGTCTTGTTATTTGGAGGGATGTCTTGGTATTTAGAGGGATGTCTTGTTATTTAGAGGGATGTCTTGTTATTTAGAAGGATGTCTTCTTATTTGGAGGGAAGTCTTGTTATTTGGAGGAATGTCTTGTTATTTAGAGGGATATCTTGTTATTTGGAGGGATGTCTTGTTATTTAGAGGGATGTCTTGCTATTTAGAGGGATGTCTTTTTATTTGGAGGGATGTCTTGTTATTTAGAGGGATGTCTTGTTATTTAGAGGAATGTCTTGTTGTTTAAAAGGGTTGTCTTGTTATTTAGAGGGACGTCTTGTTATTTAGTTAGATGTCTTGTTATTTAGAGGGATGTCTTGTTATTTAGAGGGATGTCTTGTTATTTAAAGGGATGTCTTAATATTTAGAGGGATGTCTTGTTATTTAGAGGGATGTCTTAATATTTAGAGGGATGTCTTGTTATTTGGAGGGATGTCTTAATATTTAGAGGGATGTCTTGTTATTTAAAGGGATGTCTTGTTATTTAGAGGGATGTCTTGTTTTTTAAAGGGTTTTCTTGTTATTTGGAGGGATGTCTTACTATTTAGAGGGATGTCTTGGTATTTGGAGGGATGTCTTGTTATTTAGAGGGATGTCTTAATATTTAGCGGAATGTCTAGTTTATTAGAGGGATGTCTTGTTATTTAGAGGGATGTCTTGTTATTTAGAGGGATGTCTTAATATTTGGAGGGATGTCTTGTTATTTAGAGGGATGTCTTAATATTTAGAGGGATGTCTTGTTTTTAGTGGGATGTCTTGTTATTTAGAGGGATGTCTTGTTATTTGGAGAGATGACTTTTTATTTAGAGGGATGTCTTGTTTTTTAGAGGGTTGTCTTGTTATTTGGAGGGATGTCTTGTTTTTTCGAGGGTTGTCTTGTAATTTAGATGGGATGTCTTGTTATTTAGAGGGATGTCATAATATTTAGCGGAATGTCTTGTTTATTAGAGGGATGTCTTGCTATTTAGAGGGATGTCTTTATATTTGGAGGGATGTCTTGTTATTTAGAGGGATGTCTTGTTATTTAGAGGAATGTCTTGTTATTTAAAAGGGATGTCTTGTTATTTAGAGGGATGTCTTGTTATTTAGTGGGATGTCTTGTTATTTAGAGGGATGTCTTGTTATTTAGAGAGATGTCTTGTTATTTAAAGGGATGTCATAATATTTAGAGGGATGTCTTGTTATTTAGAGGGATGTCTTAATATTTAGCGGAATGTCTTGTTTATTAGAGGGATGTCTTGTTATTTAGAGGGATGTCTTGTTATTTAGTGGGATGTCTTGTTATTTAGAGGGATGTCTTGTTATTTAGAGAGATGTCTTGTTATTTAAAGGGATGTCTTAATATTTAGAGGGATGTCTTGTTATTTAGAGGGATGTCTTAATATTTAGAGGGATGTCTTGTTATTTGAAGGGATGTCTTAATATTTATAGGGATGTCTTGTTATTTAGAGGGATGTCTTGTTATTTAGAGGGATGTCTTGTTTTTTTAAGGGTTGTCTTGTTATTTGGAGGGATGTCTTAATATTTAGAGGGATGTCTTGGTATTTAGAGGGATGTCTTGTTATTTAGAGGGATGTCTTAATATTTAGCGGAATGTCTAGTTTATTAGAGGGATGTCTTGTTATTTAGAGGGATGTCTTGTTATTTAGAGGGATGTCTTGTTTTTTAGAGGGTTGTCTTGTTATTTGGAGGGATGTCTTGTTTTTTAGAGGGTTGTGTTGTAATTTAGATGGGATGTCTTGTTATTTAGAGGGATGTCTTGTTATTTACAGGTATGTCTTGTTATTTAGAGGGATGTCTTAATATTTAGAGGAATGTCTTGTTATATAGATGGATGTCTTGTTATTTAGAGGGATGTCTTGATATTTAGAGGGATGTCTTGTTTTTTAAAGAGATGTCTTGTTATTTAGAGGGTTTTTTTGTTTTTTAGAGGGTTGTCTTGTTATTTGGAGGGATGTCTTGTTATTTAGATTGATGTCTTGTTATTTAGAGGGATGTCTTGTTATTTGAAGGGATGTCTTAATATTTAGAGAGATGTCTTGTTATTTAGAGGGATGTCTTGTTATTTAGAGGGATGTCTTCATATTTGGAGGGATGTCTTGTTATTTAGAGGGATGTCTTGTTATTTAGAGGGATGTCTTAATATTTAGCGGAATGTCTAGTTTATTAGAGGGATGTCTTGTTATTTAGAGGGATGTCTTGTTATTTAGAGGGATGTCTTAATATTTGGAGGGATGTCTTGTTATTTAGAGGGATGTCTTAATATTTAGAGGGATGTCTTGTTTTTTAGTGGGATGTCTTGTTATTTAGAGGGATGTCTTGTTATTTGGAGAGATGTCTTTTTATTTAGAGGGATGTCTTGTTTTTTAGAGGGTTGTCTTGTTATTTGGAGGGATGTCTTGTTTTTTAGAGGGTTGTCTTGGTATTTAGAGGGATGTCTTGTTATTTAGAGGGATGTCTTGTTATTTAGAGGGATGTCTTCTTATTTGGAGGGAAGTCTTGTTATTTGGAGGAATGTCTTGTTATTTAGAGGGATATCTTGTTATTTGGAGGGATGTCTTGTTATTTAGAGGGATGTCTTGCTATTTAGAGGGATGTCTTTTTATTTGGAGGGATGTCTTGTTATTTAGAGGGATGTCTTGTTATTTAGAGGAATGTCTTGTTATTTAAAAGGGATGTCTTGTTATTTAGAGGGACGTCTTGTTATTTAGTGGGATGTCTTGTTATTTAGAGGGATGTCTTGTTATTTAGCGAGATGTCTTGTTATTTAAAGGGATGTCTTAATATTTAGAGGGATGTCTTGTTATTTAGAGGGATGTCTTAATTTTCAGAGGGATGTCTTGTTATTTGGAGGGATGTCTTAATATTTAGAGGGATGTCTTGTTATTTAGAGGGATGTCTTGTTATTTAGAGGGATGTCTTGTTTTTTAAAGGGTTGTCTTGTTATTTGGAGGGATGTCTTAATATTTAGAGGGATGTCTTGGTATTTGGAGGGATGTCTTGTTATTTAGAGGGATGTCTTAATATTTAGCGGAATGTCTAGTTTATTAGAGGGATGTCTTGTTATTTAGAGGGATGTCTTGTTATTTAGAGGGATGTCTTAATATTTGGAGGGATGTCTTGTTATTTAGAGGGATGTCTTATTTGTACAACCTTGTACAAACTTGTACACACTTGTACAAACTTGTACACACTTGTACAACCTTGTACACACTTGTACAACCTTGTACACACTTGTACAACCTCGTACACACTTGTACAACCTTGTACACACTTGTACACCCTTGTACACACTTGTACAAAATTTTACATTCTTGTACATACTTGTACACCCTTGTACACACTTGTACAACCTTGTACAAACCTGTACACCCTTTTACACACTTGTACAAGCTTGTACACACTTGTACAAGCTTGTACACACTTGTACAAGCTTGTACACACTTGTACACCCTTGTACAAACTTGTGCACCCTTGAACACTTTTGTACACCCTTGTACACATTTGTACAACCTTGTACAAACTTAAACACACTTGTACAAACATGTACACACTTGAACAACCTTGTACACACTTGTACAACCTTGTACACACTTGTACAAGCTTGTATACACTTGTACAACCTTGTACACACTTGTACAACCTTGTACACACTTGCACAAGCTTGTACACACTTGTACAACCTTGTACACACTTGTACAACCTTTTACACAATTGTAAAACCTTGTACACACTTGTACATTCTTGTACAAACTTGTACTTACTTGTACAACCTTGTACAAACTTGTACACACTTGTACAAACTTTTACATCCTTGTATACATTTGTACACCCTTGTACACACTTGTACAACCTTGTACAAACCTGTACACCCTTGTACACACTTGTACAAGCTTGTACACGATTGTACACCCTTGTACACACTTGTGCACCCTTGTACACACTTGTACACCCTTGTACACACATGTAAAACCTTTTACAAACTTGTACACACTTGTACAAACTTGTACATTCTTGTACATACTTGTACACCCTTGTAAACACTTGTACAAAATTGTACAAACCTGTACACCCTTGTACACACTTGTACAAGCTTGTACACACTTGTACAAGCTTGTACACACTTGTACACCCTTGTACAAACTTGTGCACCCTTGTACACTTTTGTACACCCTTGTATACATTTGTACAAACTTGTACAAACTTGTACACACTTGTACAAACTTGTACACACTTGTAAAAACTTGTACACCCTTGTACACACTTGTACAACCTTGTACACACTTGTACAACCTTGTACAAACCTGTACACCCTTGTACACACTTGTACAAGCTTGTACACGATTGTACACTCTTGTACACACTTGTGCAACCTTGTACACACTTGTACAACCTTGTACACACTTGTACAACCTTGTACACACTTGTACAACCTTGTACACACTTGTTCAAGCTTGTACACACTTGTACAACCTTGTACATACTTGTACACCCTTGTACACACTTGTACAACCTTGTACAAACCTGTACACCCTTGTACACACTTGTACAAGCTTGTACACACTTGTACAAGCTTGTACACACTTGTACACCCTTGTACAAACTTGTGCACCCTTGTACACTTTTGTACACCCTTGTACACATTTGTACAACCTTGTACAAACTTGTACACACTTGTACAAACTTGTACACACTTGTACAAACTTGTGTACACTTGTACAACCTTGTACACACTTGTACAACCTTGTACACACTTGTACAACCTTGTACACACTTGTACAACCTCGTACACACTTGTACAACCTTGTACACACTTGTACAACCTCGTACACACTTGTACAACCTTGTACACACTTGTACACCTTGTACACAATTGTAAAACCTTGTACACACTTGTACAACCTTGTACACACTTGTACACCCTTGTACAAAATTTTACATTCTTGTACATACTTGTACACCCTTGTACACACTTGTACAACCTTGTACAAACCTTTACACCCTTGCACACACTTGTACAAGCTTGTACACACTTGTACAAGCTTGTACACACTTGTACAAGCTTGTACACACTTGTACACCCTTGTACAAACTTGTGCACCCTTGAACACTTTTGTACACCCTTGTACACATTTGTACAACCTTGTACAAACTTAAACACACTTGTACAAACATGTACACACTTGAACAACCTTGTACACACTTGTACCACCTTGTACACACTTGTACAAGCTTGTACACACTTGTACAACCTTGTACACACTTGTACAACCTTGTACACACTTGTACAACCTTGTACACACTTGTACAAGCTTGTACACACTTGTACAACCTTGTACACACTTGTACAACCTTTTACACAATTGTAAAACCTTGTACACACTTGTACATTCTTGTACAAACTTGTACTTACTTGTACAACCTTGTACAAACTTGTAAAAACTTTTACATCCTTGTATACATTTGTACACCCTTGTACACACTTGTACAACCTTGTACAAACCTGTACACCCTTGTACACACTTGTACAAGCTTGTACACGATTGAACACCCTTGTACACACTTGTGCACCCTTGTACACACTTGTACACCCTTGTACACACATGTACAACCTTTTACAAACTTGTACACACTTGTACAAACTTGTACATTCTTGTACATACTTGTACACTCTTGTAAACACTTGTACAAAATTGTACAAACCTGTACACCCTTGTACACACTTGTAAAAGCTTGTACACACTTGTACACACTTGTACAAACTTGTGCACCCTTGTACACTTTTGTACACCCTTGTATACATTTGTACAAACTTGTACAAACTTGTACACACTTGTACAAACTTGTACACACTTGTACAAACTTGTACACCCTTGTACACACTTGTACAACCTTGTACACACTTGTACAACCTTGTAAAAACCTGTACACCCTTGTACACACTTGTACAAGCTTGTACACGATTGTACACTCTTGTACACACTTGTGCAACCTTGTACACATTTGTACAACCTTGTACAAACTTGTACAACCTTGTACACACTTGTTCAAGCTTGTACACACTTGTACAACCTTGTACACACTTGTACACCCTTGTACACACTTGTACAACCTTTTACAAACTTGTACACACTTGTACAAAATTGTACATTCTTGTACATACTTGTACACCCTTGTACACACTTGTACAACCTTGTACAAACCTGTACACCCTTGTACACACTTGTACAAGCTTGTACACACTTGTACAAGCTTGTACACACTTGTACACCCTTGTACAAACTTGTGCACCCTTGTACACTTTTGTACACCCTTGTACACATTTGTACAACCTTGTACAAACTTGTACACACTTGTACAAACTTGTACACACTTGTACAAACTTGTGTACACTTGTACAACCTTGTACACACTTGTACAACCTTGTACACACTTGTACAACCTTGTACACACTTGTACAACCTCGTACACACTTGTACAACCTTGTACACACTTGTACAACCTTGTACACAATTGTAAAACCTTGTACACACTTGTACAACCTTGTACACACTTGTACACCCTCGTACACACTTGTACAAAATTTTACATTCTTGTACATACTTGTACACCCTTGTACACACTTGTACAACCTTGTACAAACCTGTACACCCTTGTACACACTTGTACAAGCTTGTACACACTTGTACACCCTTGTACAAACTTGTGCACCCTTGAACACTTTTGTACACCCTTGTACACATTTGTACAACCTTGTACAAACTTAAACACACTTGTACAAACATGTACACACTTGAACAACCTTGTACACACTTGTACAACCTTGTACACACTTGTACAACCTTGTACACACTTGTACAAGCTTGTACACACTTGTACAACCTTGTACACACTTGTACAACCTTGTACACACTTGTACAAGCTTGTACACACTTGTACAACCTTGTACACACTTGTACAACCTTTTACACAATTGTAAAACCTTGTACACACTTGTACATTCTTGTACAAACTTGTACTTACTTGTACAACCTTGTACAAACTTGTACACACTTGTACAAACTTTTACATCCTTGTATACATTTGTACACCCTTGTACACACTTGTACAACCTTGTACAAACCTGTACACCCTTGTACACACTTGTACAAGCTTGTACACGATTGTACACCCTTGTACACACTTGTGCACCCTTGTACACACTTGTACACCCTTGTACACACATGTACAACCTTTTACAAACTTGTACACACTTGTACTAACTTGTACATTCTTGTACATACTTGTACACCCTTGTAAACACTTGTACAAAATTGTACAAACCTGTACACCCTTGTACACACTTGTACAAGCTTGTACACCCTTGTACAAACTTGTGCACCCTTGTACACTTTTGTACACCCTTGTATACATTTGTACAAACTTGTACAAACTTGTACACACTTGTACAAACTTGTACACACTTGTACAAACTTGTACACCCTTGTACACACTTGTACAACCTTGTACACACTTGTACAACCTTGTACAAACCTGTACACCCTTGTACACACTTGTACAACCTTGTACAAACCTGTACACCCTTGTACACACTTGTACAAGCTTGTACACACTTGTACACACTTGTACAAACTTGTACACACTTGTACAAACTTGTGTACACTTGTACAACCTTGTACACACTTGTACAACCTTGTACACACTTGTACAACCTTGTACACACTTGTACAACCTCGTACACACTTGTACAACCTTGTACACACTTGTACAACCTTGTACACAATTGTAAAACCTTGTACACACTTTTACAACCTTGTACACACTTGTACACCCTTGTACACACTTGTACAAAATTTTACATTCTTGTACATACTTGTACACCCTTGTACACACTTGTACAACCTTGTACAAACCTGTACACCCTTGTACACACTTGTACAAGCTTGTACACACTTGTACAAGCTTGTACACACTTGTACAAGCTTGTACACACTTGTACACCATTGTACAAACTTGTGCACCCTTGAACACTTTTGTACACCCTTGTACACATTTGTACAACCTTGTACAAACTTAAACACACTTGTACAAACATGTACACACTTGAACAACCTTGTACACACTTGTACAACCTTGTAAACACTTGTACAAGCTTGTACACACTTGTACAACCTTGTACACACTTGTACAACTTTGTACACACTTGTACAAGCTTGTACACACTTGTACAAGCTTGTACACACTTGTACAACCTTGTACACACTTGTACAACCTTTTACACAATTGTAAAACCTTGTACACACTTGTACATTCTTGTACAAACTTGTACTTACTTGTACAACCTTGTACAAACTTGTACACACTTGTACAAACTTTTACATCCTTGTATACATTTGTACACCCTTGTACACACTTGTACAACCTTGTACAAACCTGTACACCCTTGTACACACTTGTACAAGCTTGTACACGATTGTACACCCTTGTACACACTTGTGCACCCTTGTACACACTTGTACACCCTTGTACACACATGTACAACCTTTTACAAACTTGTACACACTTGTACAAACTTGTACATTCTTGTACATACTTGTACACCCTTGTAAACACTTGTACAAAATTGTACAAACCTGTACACCCTTGTACACACTTGTACAAGCTTGTACACACTTGTACAAGCTTGTACACACTTGTACACCCTTGTACAAACTTGTGCATCCTTGTACACTTTTGTACACCCTTGTATACATTTGTACAAACTTGTACAAACTTGTACACACTTGTACAAACTTGTACACACTTGTACAAACTTGTACACCCTTGTACACACTTGTACAACCTTGTACACACTTGTACAACCTTGTACAAACCTGTACACCCTTGTACACACTTGTACAAGCTTGTACACGATTGTACACTCTTGTACACACTTGTGCAACCTTGTTCACACTTGTACAACCTTGTACACACTTGTACAACCTTGTACACACTTGTTCAAGCTTGTACACACTTGTACAACCTTGTACACACTTGTACACCCTTGTACACACTTGTACAACCTTTTACAAACTTGTACACACTTGTACAAAATTGTACATTCTTGTACATACTTGTACACCCTTGTACACACTTGTACAACCTTGTACAAACCTGTACAACCTTGTACACACTTGTACAAGCTTGTACACACTTGTACAAGCTTGTACACACTTGTACAAGCTTGTACACACTTGTACACCCTTGTACAAACTTGTGCACCCTTGTACACTTTTGTACACCCTTGTACACATTTGTACAACCTTGTACAAACTTGTACACACTTGTACAAACTTGTACACACTTGTACAAACTTGTGTACACTTGTACAACCTTGTACACACTTGTACAACCTTGTACACACTTGTACAACCTTGTACACACTTGTACAACCTCGTACACACTTGTACAACCTTGTACACACTTGTACAACCTTGTACACAATTGTAAAACCTTGTACACACTTGTACAACCTTGTACACACTTGTACACCCTTGTACACACTTGTAAAAAATTGTACATTCTTGTACATACTTGTACACCCTTGTACACACTTGTACAACCTTGTACAAACCTGTACACCCTTGTACACACTTGTACAAGCTTGTACACACTTGTACACCCTTGTACAAACTTGTGCACCCTTGAACACTTTTGTACACCCTTGTACACATTTGTACAACCTTGTACAAACTTAAACACACTTGTACAAACATGTACACACTTGAACAACCTTGTACACACTTGTACAACCTTGTACACACTTGTACAAGCTTGTACACACTTGTACAACCTTGTACACACTTGTACAACCTTGTACACACTTGTACAAGCTTGTACACACTTGTACAACCTTGTACACACTTGTACAACCTTTTACACAATTGTAAAACCTTGTACACACTTGTACATTCTTGTACAAACTTGTACTTACTTGTACAACCTTGTACAAACTTGTACACACTTGTACAAACTTTTACATCCTTGTATACATTTGTACACCCTTGTACACACTTGTACAACCTTGTACAAACCTGTACACCCTTGTACACACTTGTACAAGCTTGTACACGATTGTACACCCTTGTACACACTTGTGCACCCTTGTACACACTTGTACACCCTTGTACACACATGTACAACCTTTTACAAACTTGTACACACTTGTACAAACTTGTACATTCTTGTACATACTTGTACACCCTTGTAAACACTTGTACAAAATTGTACAAACCTGTACACCCTTGTACACACTTGTACAACCTTGTACAAACCTGTACACCCTTGTACACACTTGTACAAGCTTGTACACACTTGTACAAGCTTGTACACACTTGTACACCCTTGTACAAACTTGTGCTTCCTTGTACACTTTTGTACACCCTTGTACACATTTGTACAACCTTGTACAAACTTGTACACACTTGTACAAACTTGTACACACTTGTACAAACTTGTGTACACTTGTACAACCTTGTACACACTTGTACAACCTTGTACACACTTGTACAACCTTGTACACACTTGTACAACCTCGTACACACTTGTACAACCTTGTACACACTTGTACAACCTCGTACACACTTGTACAACCTTGTACACACTTGTACAACCTTGTACTCAATTGTAAAACCTTGTACACACTTGTACAACCTTGTACACACTTGTACACCCTTGTACACACTTGTACAAAATTTTACATTCTTGTACATACTTGTACACCCTTGTACACACTTGTACAACCTTGTACAAACCTGTACACCCTTGTACACACTTGTACAAGCTTGTACACACTTGTACACCCTTGTACACACTTGTACAAGCTTGTACACACTTGTACACCCTTGTACAAACTTGTGCACCCTTGAACACTTTTGTACACCCTTGTACACATTTGTACAACCTTGTACAAACTTAAACACACTTGTACAAACATGTACACACTTGAACAACCTTGTACACACTTGTACAACCTTGTACACACTTGTACAAGCTTGTACACACTTGTACAACCTTGTACACACTTGTACAACCTTGTACACACTTGTACAAGCTTGTACACACTTGTACAACCTTGTACACACTTGTACAACCTTTTACACAATTGTAAAACCTTGTACACACTTGTACATTCTTGTACAAACTTGTACTTACTTGTACAACCTTGTACAAACTTGTACACACTTGTACAAACTTTTACATCCTTGTATACATTTGTACACCCTTGTACACACTTGTACAACCTTGTACAAACCTGTACACCCTTGTACACACTTGTACAAGCTTGTACACGATTGAACACCCTTGTACACACTTGTGCACCCTTGTACACACTTGTACACCCTTGTACACACATGTACAACCTTTTACAAACTTGTACACACTTGTACAAACTTGTACATTCTTGTACATACTTGTACACCCTTGTAAACACTTGTACAAAATTGTACAAACCTGTACACCCTTGTACACACTTGTACAAGCTTGTACACACTTGTACAAGCTTGTACACACTTGTACAAGCTTGTACACACTTGTACACACTTGTACAAACTTGTGCACCCTTGTACACTTTTGTACACCCTTGTATACATTTGTACAAACTTGTACAAACTTGTACACACTTGTACAAACTTGTACACACTTGTACAAACTTGTACACCCTTGTACACACTTGTACAACCTTGTACACACTTGTACAACCTTGTAAAAACCTGTACACCCTTGTACACACTTGTACAAGCTTGTACACGATTGTACACTCTTGTACACACTTGTGCAACCTTGTACACATTTGTACAACCTTGTACACACTTGTACAACCTTGTACACACTTGTTCAAGCTTGTACACACTTGTACAACCTTGTACACACTTGTACACCCTTGTACACACTTGTACAACCTTTTACAAACTTGTACACACTTGTACAAAATTGTACATTCTTGTACATACTTGTACACCCTTGTACACACTTGTACAACCTTGTACAAACCTGTACACCCTTGTACACACTTGTACAAGCTTGTACACACTTGTACAAGCTTGTACACACTTGTACAAGCTTGTACACACTTGTACACCCTTGTACAAACTTGTGCACCCTTGTACACTTTTGTACACCCTTGTACACATTTGTACAACCTTGTACAAACTTGTACACACTTGTACAAACTTGTACACACTTGTACAAACTTGTGTACACTTGTACAACCTTGTACACACTTGTACAACCTTGTACACACTTGTACAACCTTGTACACACTTGTACAACCTCGTACACACTTGTACAACCTTGTACACACTTGTACAACCTTGTACACAATTGTAAAACCTTGTACACACTTGTACAACATTGTACACACTTGTACACCCTCGTACACACTTGTACAAAATTTTACATTCTTGTACATACTTGTACACCCTTGTACACACTTGTACAACCTTGTACAAACCTGTACACCCTTGTACACACTTGTACAAGCTTGTACACACTTGTACACCCTTGTACAAACTTGTGCACCCTTGAACACTTTTGTACACCCTTGTACACATTTGTACAACCTTGTACAAACTTAAACACACTTGTACAAACATGTACACACTTGAACAACCTTGTACACACTTGTACAACCTTGTACACACTTGTACAAGCTTGTACACACTTGTACAACCTTGTACACACTTATACAACCTTGTACACACTTGTACAAGCTTGTACACACTTGTACAACCTTGTACACACTTGTACAACCTTGTACACACTTGTACAACCTCGTACACACTTGTACAACCTTGTACACACTTGTACAACCTTGTACACAATTGTAAAACCTTGTACACACTTGTACAACCTTGTACACACTTGTACACCCTTGTACACACTTGTACAAAATTTTACATTCTTGTACATACTTGTACACCCTTGTACACACTTGTACAACCTTGTACAAACCTGTACACCCTTGTACACACTTGTACAAGCTTGTACACACTTGTACAAGCTTGTACACACTTGTACAAGCTTGTACACACTTGTACAAGCTTGTACACACTTGTACACCCTTGTACAAACTTGTGCACCCTTGAACACTTTTGTACACCCTTGTACACATTTGTACAACCTTGTACAAACTTAAACACACTTGTACAAACATGTACACACTTGAACAACCTTGTACACACTTGTACCACCTTGTACACACTTGTACAAGCTTGTACACACTTGTACAACCTTGTACACACTTGTACAACCTTGTACACACTTGTACAAGCTTGTACACACTTGTACAACCTTGTACACACTTGTACAACCTTTTACACAATTGTAAAACCTTGTACACACTTGTACATTCTTGTACAAACTTGTACTTACTTGTACAACCTTGTACAAACTTGTACAAACTTGTAAAAACTTTTACATCCTTGTATACATTTGTACACCCTTGTACACACTTGTACAACCTTGTACAAACCTGTACACCCTTGTACACACTTGTACAAGCTTGTACACGATTGAACACCCTTGTACTCACTTGTGCACCCTTGTACACACTTGTACACCCTTGTACACACATGTACAACCTTTTACAAACTTGTACACACTTGTACAAACTTGTACATTCTTGTACATACTTGTACACCCTTGTAAACACTTGTACAAAATTGTACAAACCTGTACACCCTTGTACACACTTGTACAAGCTTGTACACACTTGTACAAGCTTGTACACACTTGTACAAGCTTGTACACACTTGTACACACTTGTACAAACTTGTGCACCCTTGTACACTTTTGTACACCCTTGTATACATTTGTACAAACTTGTACAAACTTGTACACACTTGTACAAACTTGTACACACTTGTACAAACTTGTACACCCTTGTACACACTTGTACAACCTTGTACACACCTGTACAACCTTGTAAAAACCTGTACACCCTTGTACACACTTGTACAAGCTTGTACACGATTGTACACTCTTGTACACACTTGTGCAACCTTGTACACATTTGTACAACCTTGTACACACTTGTACAACCTTGTACACACTTGTTCAAGCTTGTACACACTTGTACAACCTTGTACACACTTGTACACCCTTGTACACACTTGTACAACCTTTTACAAACTTGTACACACTTGTACAAAATTGTACATTCTTGTACATACTTGTACACCCTTGTACACACTTGTACAACCTTGTACAAACCTGTACACCCTTGTACACACTTGTACAAGCTTGTACACACTTGTACAAGCTTGTACACACTTGTACAAGCTTGTACACACTTGTACACCCTTGTACAAACTTGTGCACCCTTGTACACTTTTGTACACCCTTGTACACATTTGTACAACCTTGTACAAACTTGTACACACTTGTACAAACTTGTACACACTTGTACAAACTTGTGTACACTTGTACAACCTTGTACACACTTGTACAACCTTGTACACACTTGTACAACCTTGTACACACTTGTACAACCTCGTACACACTTGTACAACCTTGTACACACTTGTACAACCTTGTACACAATTGTAAAACCTTGTACACACTTGTACAACCTTGTACACACTTGTACACCCTCGTACACACTTGTACAAAATTTTACATTCTTGTACATACTTGTACACCCTTGTACACACTTGTACAACCTTGTACAAACCTGTACACCCTTGTACACACTTGTACAAGCTTGTACACACTTGTACACCCTTGTACAAACTTGTGCACCCTTGAACACTTTTGTACACCCTTGTACACATTTGTACAACCTTGTACAAACTTAAACACACTTGTACAAACATGTACACACTTGAACAACCTTGTACACACTTGTACAACCTTGTACACACTTGTACAAGCTTGTACACACTTGTACAACCTTGTACACACTTGTACAACCTTGTACACACTTGTACAAGCTTGTACACACTTGTACAACCTTGTACACACTTGTACAACCTTTTACACAATTGTAAAACCTTGTACACACTTGTACATTCTTGTACAAACTTGTACTTACTTGTACAACCTTGTACAAACTTGTACACACTTGTACAAACTTTTACATCCTTGTATACATTTGTACACCCTTGTACACACTTGTACAACCTTGTACAAACCTGTACACCCTTGTACACACTTGTACAAGCTTGTACACGATTGTACACCCTTGTACACACTTGTGCACCCTTGTACACACTTGTACACCCTTGTACACACATGTACAACCTTTTACAAACTTGTACACACTTGTACAAACTTGTACATTCTTGTACATACTTGTACACCCTTGTAAACACTTGTACAAAATTGTACAAACCTGTACACCCTTGTACACACTTGTACAAGCTTGTACACCCTTGTACAAACTTGTGCACCCTTGTACACTTTTGTACACCCTTGTATACATTTGTACAAACTTGTACAAAATTGTACACACTTGTACAAACTTGTACACACTTGTACAAACTTGTACACCCTTGTACACACTTGTACAACCTTGTACACACTTGTACAACCTTGTACAAACCTGTACACCCTTGTACACACTTGTACAAGCTTGTACACGATTTTACACTCTTGTACACATTTGTGCAACCTTGTACACACTTGTACAACCTTGTACACACTTGTACAACCTTGTACACACTTGTTCAAGCTTGTACACACTTGTACAACCTTGTACACACTTGTACACCCTTGTACACACTTGTACAACCTTTTACAAACTTGTACACACTTGTACAAAATTGTACATTCTTGTACATACTTGTACACCCTTGTACAAACTTGTGCACCCTTGTACACTTTTGTACACCCTTGTACACATTTGTACAACCTTGTACAAACTTGTACACACTTGTACAAACTTGTACACACTTGTACAAACTTGTGTACACTTGTACAACCTTGTACACACTTGTACAACCTTGTACACACTTGTACAACCTTGTACACACTTGTACAACCTCGTACACACTTGTACAACCTTGTACACACTTGTACAACCTTGTACACAATTGTAAAACCTTGTACACACTTTTACAACCTTGTACACACTTGTACACCCTTGTACACACTTGTACAAAATTTTACATTCTTGTACATACTTGTACACCCTTGTACACACTTGTACAACCTTGTACAAACCTGTACACCCTTGTACACACTTGTACAAGCTTGTACACACTTGTACAAGCTTGTACACACTTGTACACCCTTGTACAAACTTGTGCACCCTTGAACACTTTTGTACACCCTTGTACACATTTGTACAACCTTGTACAAACTTAAACACACTTGTACAAACATGTACACACTTGAACAACCTTGTACACACTTGTACAACCTTGTACACACTTGTACAAGCTTGTACACACTTGTACAACCTTGTACACACTTGTACAACCTTGTACACACTTGTACAAGCTTGTACACACTTGTACAACCTTGTACACACTTGTACAACCTTTTACACAATTGTAAAACCTTGTACACACTTGTACATTCTTGTACAAACTTGTACTTACTTGTACAACCTTGTACAAACTTGTACACACTTGTACACACTTGTACAAGCTTGTACACGATTGTACACCCTTGTACACACTTGTGCACCCTTGTACACACTTGTACACCCTTGTACACACATGTACAACCTTTTACAAACTTGTACACACTTGTACAAACTTGTACATTCTTGTACATACTTGTACACCCTTGTAAACACTTGTACAAAATTGTACAAACCTGTACACCCTTGTACACACTTGTACAAGCTTGTACACACTTGTACAAGCTTGTACACACTTGTACACCCTTGTACAAACTTGTGCATCCTTGTACACTTTTGTACACCCTTGTATACATTTGTACAAACTTGTACAAACTTGTACACACTTGTACAAACTTGTACACACTTGTACAAACTTGTACACCCTTGTACAAACTTGTGCACCCTTGAACACTTTTGTACACCCTTGTACACATTTGTACAACCTTGTACAAACTTAAACACACTTGTACAAACATGTACACACTTGAACAACCTTGTACACACTTGTACCACCTTGTACACACTTGTACAAGCTTGTACACACTTGTACAACCTTGTACACACTTGTACAACCTTGTACACACTTGTACAAGCTTGTACACACTTGTACAACCTTGTACACACTTGTACAACCTTTTACACAATTGTAAAACCTTGTACACACTTGTACATTCTTGTACAAACTTGTACTTACTTGTACAACCTTGTACAAACTTGTACAAACTTGTAAAAACTTTTACATCCTTGTATACATTTGTACACCCTTGTACACACTTGTACAACCTTGTACAAACCTGTACACCCTTGTACACACTTGTACAAGCTTGTACACGATTGAACACCCTTGTACACACTTGTGCACCCTTGTACACACTTGTACACCCTTGTACACACATGTACAACCTTTTACAAACTTGTACACACTTGTACAAACTTGTACATTCTTGTACATACTTGTACACCCTTGTAAACACTTGTACAAAATTGTACAAACCTGTACACCCTTGTACACACTTGTACAAGCTTGTACACACTTGTACAAGCTTGTACACACTTGTACACACTTGTACAAACTTGTGCACCCTTGTACACTTTTGTACACCCTTGTATACATTTGTACAAACTTGTACAAACTTGTACACACTTGTACAAACTTGTACACACTTGTACAAACTTGTACACCCTTGTACACACTTGTACAACCTTGTACACACTTGTACAACCTTGTAAAAACCTGTACACCCTTGTACACACTTGTACAAGCTTGTACACGATTGTACACTCTTGTACACACTTGTGCAACCTTGTACACATTTGTACAACCTTGTACACACTTGTACAACCTTGTACACACTTGTTCAAGCTTGTACACACTTGTACAACCTTGTACACACTTGTACAACCTTTTACAAACTTGTACACACTTGTACAAAATTGTACATTCTTGTACATACTTGTACACCCTTGTACACACTTGTACAACCTTGTACAAACCTGTACAACCTTGTACAAACCTGTACACCCTTGTACACACTTGTACAAGCTTGTACACACTTGTACACCCTTGTACAAACTTGTGCACCCTTGTACACTTTTGTACACCCTTGTACACATTTGTACAACCTTGTACAAACTTGTACACACTTGTACAAACTTGTACACACTTGTACAAACATGTGTACACTTGTACAACCTTGTACACACTTGTACAACCTTGTACACACTTGTACAACCTTGTACACACTTGTACAACCTCGTACACACTTGTACAACCTTGTACACACTTGTACAACCTTGTACACAATTGTAAAACCTTGTACACACTTGTACAACCTTGTACACACTTGTACACCCTCGTACACACTTGTAAAAAATTTTACATTCTTGTACATACTTGTACACCCTTGTACACACTTGTACAACCTTGTACAAACCTGTACACCCTTGTACACACTTGTACAAGCTTGTACACACTTGTACACCCTTGTACAAACTTGTGCACCCTTGAACACTT
Organism: Macrosteles quadrilineatus; assembly: GCF_028750875.1. Classification (NCBI taxonomy): domain Eukaryota; kingdom Metazoa; phylum Arthropoda; class Insecta; order Hemiptera; family Cicadellidae; genus Macrosteles; species Macrosteles quadrilineatus. Next base: position 1,401 of record NW_026542672.1, on the reverse strand, counting down.
TTGTACACCCTTGTACACATTTGTACAACCTTGTACAAACTTAAACACACTTGTACAAACATGTACACACTTGAACAACCTTGTACACACTTGTACAACCTTGTACACACTTGTACAAGCTTGTACACACTTGTACAACCTTGTACACACTTGTACAACCTTGTACACACTTGTACAAGCTTGTACACACTTGTACAACCTTGTACACACTTGTACAACCTTTTACACAATTGTAAAACCTTGTACACACTTGTACATTCTTGTACAAACTTGTACTTACTTGTACAACCTTGTACACACTTGTACACCCTTGTACAAACTTGTGCACCCTTGAACACTTTTGTACACCCTTGTACACATTTGTACAACCTTGTACAAACTTAAACACACTTGTACAAACATGTACACACTTGAACAACCTTGTACACACTTGTACAACCTTGTACACACTTGTACAAGCTTGTACACACTTGTACAACCTTGTACACACTTGTACAACCTTGTACACACTTGTACAAGCTTGTACACACTTGTACAACCTTGTACACACTTGTACAACCTTTTACACAATTGTAAAACCTTGTACACACTTGTACATTCTTGTACAAACTTGTACTTACTTGTACAACCTTGTACAAACTTGTACACACTTGTACAAACTTTTACATCCTTGTATACATTTGTACACCCTTGTACACACTTGTACAACCTTGTACAAACCTGTACACCCTTGTACACACTTGTACAAGCTTGTACACGATTGTACACCCTTGTACACACTTGTGCACCCTTGTACACACTTGTACACCCTTGTACACACATGTACAACCTTTTACAAACTTGTACACACTTGTACAAACTTGTACATTCTTGTACATACTTGTACACCCTTGTAAACACTTGTACAAAATTGTACAAACCTGTACACCCTTGTACACACTTGTACAAGCTTGTACACACTTGTACAAGCTTGTACACACTTGTACACCCTTGTACAAACTTGTGCATCCTTGTACACTTTTGTACACCCTTGTATACATTTGTACAAACTTGTACAAACTTGTACACACTTGTACAAACTTGTACACACTTGTACAAACTTGTACACCCTTGTACAAACTTGTGCACCCTTGAACACTTTTGTACACCCTTGTACACATTTGTACAACCTTGTACAAACTTAAACACACTTGTACAAACATGTACACACTTGAACAACCTTGTACACACTTGTACCACCTTGTACACACTTGTACAAGCTTGTACACACTTGTACAACCTTGTACACACTTGTACAACCTTGTACACACTTGTACAAGCTTGTACACACTTGTACAACCTTGTACACACTTGTACAACCTTTTACACAATTGTAAAACCTTGTACACACTTGTACATTCT